>NC_060196.1:38708889-39026389 GCF_021184085.1 Oncorhynchus gorbuscha | reverse complement strand
TTGATTCAGGCCAATGAGGATGGAGCTCTCCCTTCTACTTTGGATGAAGCGTTCATTACAGTTATACATAAGAAGGGTAAAGATCCAGAAGAGGTAGGGTCATACAGACCAATATCTCTCCTTAATACAGACCAAAAGATTTTAGCAAAAACTCTGGCTAACAGGCTTAGCACTTTAATTGGCAAATTGGTCCATTCGGATCAGACCGGCTTTATCCCTAACAGAAACTCATTCTTCAATCTCAGGCGCCTCTTCAATATTATGTACTCTCAGAGGTTACCCAACGTGGACCTTGCCGTCATATCTCTTGACGCCGAAAAGGCCTTTGACCAAGTTGAGTGGCCCTATCTATTCAAGGTCCTACAGAAATTTAATATTGGAGATGGGTTCATAAATTGGATCCAGCTTTTATATAGGAACCCCTGTGCCAGAATACTCACTAACCAATCATTGTCGCCCGATTTAACCTCAACAGGGGGACAAGGCAGGGTTGTGCGCTGTCGCCTTTGCTCTTCGCCCTAATTATCGAACCGCTCGCTCAGACGATTAGATCTCATGCAGCAATACACGGCTATAATACTAAAGATACTCTAAATAAGATCTCCCTATACGCAGATGACATCCTCCTCTATGTAACAGAACCCCAGGCTAGTATCCCAGCTATTCTTGATGTGATCAATTTGTTTGGTACCTTCTCGGGATACAGAATAAATTGGAACAAGAGTGAATTAATGCCCATACGGTCGCAAAATACCTCCTGGCTAGAACATCTCCCATTTAAGTTATCTTCAGAAAAATTTACCTACCTAGGAATTGTAGTTACCAAACAATACTCCTTACTATTTAAAGAGAATTTCCCCTCTCTGATACAAAAACTCAAAGCAAACATACTATTTTGGAGAACTCTCCCAATTTCTCTGCTCGGAAGAATTAATGCCATTAAAATGGTCTTCCTCCCACAACTGCTCTACCTATATCAGAACATCCCAGTATTCATACCTAAATCCTTTCATAAACAACTGGACTCAATTATCAATCCTTTCATCTGGGATTATAAAACACACAGGATAGGTAAAAAACATCTCTGTAAATCCAAGATGGAAGGAGGATTGTCTCTCCCAAATTTTATATTTTATTACTGGGCCGCTAACCTCCGCATTGTTACGTTTCTGTTGGATGACGTACTCCCGGCATCCAGCTGGCTTAGTATGGAGCGGGAGGAGTGTCACCCCTTCTCTATTGGCGCTGTGATTTTGTCGCCTGTCAATCTGGAGATGTCACTTTATTGTAACAATCCTATAATACATAGCACAGTCCGAATCTGGAAGCAAATTAAAGTCCACTTTGAGCTCAGACCAATGTCATTCATGCTCCCTATCGCCAGGAATCCCTCCTTTGCCCCTTCTAACCTTGATAACACCTTTGAGCGATGGGGAGAGTTGGGGATAAGCACCATAGGGGATTTATACATAGAAGGGACCTTTGCTTCCTTTGAGCTGCTGAGGGAAACTTATCATCTTCCCAGAAGTAATTTTTTCAGATACCTACAAATTAGAGACTACGTTAGAAAACACCTCCCAACATTTGAGAATGCTAAACCTTCCATGTTTGACGGATGCATAAAAATATGCCCCACCTCAGATAAACTGATATCGCGTCTATATGATGCTTTTCAATCTGTTAGCACACCTTCTACTGATGCCATCAAGGCAAAATGGGAGGAAGAACTAGGGACTGACATCTCAGTGGCAGACTGGGAAGAGAGCTTGGAGTATATCCACACATGCTCCATTAATTCCAGACATCGTCTCATACAATTCAAGGTATTACACAGATTACACTATTCCAAAACTAAACTGCATAGGATATTTCCTGATACTACATCCCCTACATGTGATAAATGTCAGGCCACGCAGGGTACACTGCTCCACTGCTTTGCCCTATGCTCTAGCTTGCATGGTTATTGGTGTGGAATTTTTAGGATCCTCTCTGAAGTTTTGGAGACTTCAATAGATCCAGACCCGCTTCTGATAATCCTGGGAGTATCTGAGTCCCTAAACAGATTAACCAACCCCCAAAAACAACTAATCTCGTATGGTCTCATCTCGGCAAAAAAACTAATCTTGTTGTTTTGGAAAAGGAAGGAAGCGCCCTCTACCAAATTATGGCTCAATGAATTGGCAAACACTGTACACTTAGAAAGAATTAGATATATTCTGAACAATAAATTATCAACATTTGATAAAATCTGGCAGCCTTTCCTCTCCTACTTGGACGAGTCGGCGCTGTGAATTTGTACTTATTAACGCACTCTCAATGGTAAATTTTTTATCTACCTTTGGGCAGCGTGTGCTGGCCCTACCACCCGAGCAGTTGGGAGGGGGGGGGGGAATGGGGGATAGGGGGGACATCTTCCCTCTTTCTTTCTACGTGTCCTTGTTTTGTATGTCGTGTTCTGTATTATTTGTTCTGCACCCAGAACTCTGGGTCTTGTTGTTCCTGTATGCTCTTTTATGTTTAGATAAGAATTGTATACCTGTCATGTATACCTATACACCATTCTTGTGTGTGTTTAATAAAAATATTTGAAACATAAGATGGCATTGAAGGAATGGAGACACTGGCTCGAGGGGGCTTCTCACCCGTTTCAAGTGCTTACGGACCACAAATATCTGGAGTATATCCAGCAGGCGAAGCGGTTGAACTCTAGACAAGCTAGATGGTCTCTTTTCTTCAATCGATTCCAGTTTATCCTCACCTATCGGCCCGGGTCGAAGAATCTCAAACCGGATGCCTTGTCCCGAGTCTACGCTCCTGCCATTCGAGATGACACGGACATGCCTGTCCTTCCTGCTGCTAAGATTGTGGCTCCGATCTCGTGGCAAGTTGAGGATACCGTGAGACAAGCTCAAGCTATGGAACCGGACCCGAAAGGAGGTCCTGCCAATCGGTTGTTTGTCCCCAAGGCAGTGAGGACTCAGGTCCTTCTGTGGGGGCACTCCTCTCGCCTCACCTGTCACCCGGGCGTAGGTCACACCTTGGAGTTCATCCAGCGTAAGTTCTGGTGGCCTACCATAAGAGAAGACGTTGCCACTTTCGTCAATGCCTGCCCCGTGTGCTGCCAGGGCAAATCTTCTCACCTCCGCCCTCAAGGACTCCTTCACCCTTTACCTGTTCCCCACAGACCCTGGTCCCATATCTCGTTGGACTTTATTACTGGCCTTCCTCCATCCCATGGCAATACTACTATCCTAGTCATAATCGACAGGTTTTCAAAGGCGGCCAGGTTCGTCCCTCTGACTAAGTTACCTTCTGCCAAGGAAACGGCTGAGTTGGTAATTAATCATGTGTTCCGAGTCTTCGGCATTCCTCAAGATATGGTTTCTGACAGAGGTCCCCAGTTCGCCTCAAGGTTTTGTAAGGACATCTGCCAATTCATGGGGGCTTCTGCCAGTCTATCTTCAGGGTACCATCCGGAGCCCAACGGCCAAACAGAGAGGATGAATCAAGAGCTGGAAACCACCCTCCGATGTATGACTCGTAACAACCCGTCCACATGGTCGTCTTTCATTGTTTGGGCCGAATACGCGCACAACACCTTGCGCTCCTTCTCCACTGATATGTCCCCGCATGAGTGTCAGTTTGGCTATGCCCCTCCATTGTTCCCGGACCAGGAGGCAGAAGTCAGAGTGCCTTCAGCCTTGAAGTTCGTCAGACGCTGTCGGCTTATGTGGAGGAAGAGCCGTCTTAATCTTATGCGTTCCTCACAGAGGTACCAACAACAAGCCAACAGACGTCGCCATCCCGGGCCTACCCTGCGCCCCGGCCAGAGAGTCTGGCTCTCCACAAGAGACTTACCACTACGGGTGGAGTCTCGCAAGCTGTCCCAAAAATACATCGGTCCCTTTAAGGTTGCCAAGAGAGTTAACCCAGTTTATTATCGCCTACACTTACCCAGATCCCTTAAGATTAATCCCACATTTCACATTTCCTTATTAAAACCTGTTGTTTTTTCTCCCCTTGTCCCGGCAGACAGACCTCCCCCTCCGGCTCGTGTCATTGGAGGCCAGCCGGCTTATACCGTCCATCGGATACTGGATTCCCGCCGGGTGCAGCGGTCCTGGCAGTATCTGGTGGACTGGGAAGGCTACGGTCCCGAGGAGCGCTCCTGGGTTCCTGCCAAAGACATACTGGACCCTGACCTCATTCGTCAGTTCAGGGCCCTCCACCCCGAGAGAGCTGGTAGGAACGTCAGGAGCCGTTCCTAGGGGGGGGGGATTCTGTCAGGATTTGGCCAGGGTTGTTCCGGTTTTTGGTCACTAGATGCCCCCATTGTGCTTTTTGACCTTTTGTTTTCCCTTGATCCCCATTATTATTTGCACCTGTCCCTCGTTTCCCCTGATTGTATTTAAACCCTTAGTTTTCCTCAGTTCTTTGCTCTGTGTTTGTATGTTAGCACCCAGCCCTAGTATTCTGTGAACTCTTGTTGATCCCGGTGGACTCTCTTGTGGAATTCTGTTTTTGTTCTTGTTTATTTATTTTTGAGTATCTTTTGAGGCTTTTTATGCTATACCTACCACCTTGTGGATTTACCTTTTTGTCTTGGAGGATTACCTTTGTTCTTGTGGAATTCCTTTTGAGGTTGTGGAGTTACATGTTTTCCTGAAGGACTTCACTTTTTACTTCATTAAATACACCGTCTCAAGTACTGCTGTGTCTGCCTCATCTTCTGGGTTCTGCCGACTATTCGTGGCTCAGTTGGTTAAGTGACTGTTTCTCACTCCGGAGACCCGGGTTCTTAACCGGGTCCTGACATAAAGCTCAAATAAATAGTGCATTAACCCTCCACCATAGAAAAAAAACATTTTAAGAAAAGACCAAGGACAGACCCTCCACACCAAACACTCAAACTCCAGAAGACTGCCAGCATGCACTGAGAGAGAGAGAGATTTTGGTGATTAAATGGGCAAAGAGAAGAGAAAATTGGCCTGAAGACTCTCAGTGAAGTTGGCATGCTGTTGATGACTCACTTGGGTGATAGAATAAGGAAAATGAGGAAAGGAGAGGAGGAAAGGAGGAGAAGAGAATGAGAAGAGGAGAGAAGAGGAGGAGAGGGGTGATAATATGTGAGGCGTAGAGCTGTCTGCTGTAGGAGAGATGAGCGGACATGGGTCAGAGCTTCCCTCTCTCTCTCTGGGGATGGATGGCTGGGTAGAGTATCTGAGCTAACTCACAGGCCTGGATAGCCTGCAGGATTACAGACATAAAATTGGAGAACCAAATCATGTCGAATAAGAAGACACAGCTCATGTACTACAGCAGTATTCCAATGCTTTCCATGCCATTGATCAGTGCTGGGGGCATGTCCTTCAATATAAGAGGAACCCTTATCACTATCTATTGTCTTCATACATTTCAGCATCTCTATCACTGAAAAGTTGTACCATTGAGAGCATCTTGACTGGCTGCATCACTGCCTGGTATGGAAATAACACTGCCATCGATCGCATGGTGCTACACAGGGTGGTGCGGACAGCCCAGTACATCACTGGGGCCGAGCTCCCTGCCATTCAAGACCTCTATGTCATGGAAGGAAGGCCTGGAAAATAATTAAAGACTCCAGCCACCCAAGCCATAGAATCTTCTCTCTGCATCGGTGGGGCAAGCGGTACCTGTGCATCAAATCTGACACCAACAGGTTCTTGAACAGCTTCTATCCTCAAGCAATAAGAGTAATGAATAGCTATCTGAGTAAAACTTGTATCTTCATTGACCTATTATTTGGATTTGTGCATTGACAACATAAGCAAAACACGTGTGGCTGCTAACCTGGTTTTGTTCTGGAAATGACACTTTGTGCTCTTTTCATGGGATGGGTCCCAAACTCTTAAAAACATCCTAAAGATTGATTCTATACGCACACTCACACTCACACTTACTCACTCACATCATCATCTGCTCACTCACACATAACACATAATATAAAACATAACATAACACATAATATAACACATAACATAACACAACACATAACACATAATATAAAACATAACATAACACATAACACATAATATAACACATAACATAACACAACACATAACACATAATATAACACATAACATAACACATAATATAACATATAAACACATAACACATAACACAACACATATTATAAACACATAACACATAATATAACATATAACATAACACATAACACAACACATAATATATAACACATATAACACATAACTTAACACATATTATAACACATAAAACATATAACACATAACACATATTATAACACATAACACATAATATAACACATAACACAACACATAATATATAACACATATAACACATAACTTAACACATATTATAACACATAAAACATATAACACATAACACATATTATAACACATAACACATAATATAACACATAACACAACACATAATATAAAACATAACATAACACATAATATAACACATAACATAACACAACACATAACACATAATATAACACATAACATAACACATAATATAACATATAAACACATAACACATAACACAACACATATTATAAACACATAACACATAATATAACATATAACATAACACATAACACAACACATAATATATAACACATAACTTAACACATATTATAACACATAAAACATATAACACATAACACATATTATAACACATAACACATAATATAACACATAACACAACACATAATATAACATATAACACATAACACATAATATAACACATAACATAACACATAACACATATTATAACACATAACATAACACAACACAACACATAATATAACACATAACATATAACACAATCAAATCAAATCATAACATAATATAACACATAACAGGTGCATCCTGTTTCCAATGACCATTCCATTGAGATGTTTCTACAACTTCATTGAAGGAGTCAACCTGTGGTAAATTCAATTGATTGGACATGATTTCTAAAGGAACACACCTGTCTATATAAGGTTCCACAATTAACAGTGCATGTCAGAGCAAAAACCAAGCCATGAGGTTGAAGGAATTGTCCATAGAGTTCCGAGACAGGATTGTGTCGAGGTACAGATCTGGGGAAGGGTACCAAAAAATGTCTGCAGCATTGAAGGTCCCCAAGAACACAGTGGCCTCCGTCATTCTTAAATGGAAGAAGTTTGGAACCACCAAAACTCTTCCTAGAGCTGGCCGCCCGGCCAAACTGAGCAATCGGTGGAGAAGGGCCTTGGTCAGGGGGGTGACCAAGAACCCGATGGTCACTCTGAAAGAACTCTAAAGTTCCTCTGTGGAGATGGGAGAACCTTCCATCCCTACGGTGAAGCATGGTGGTGGCAGCATCATACTGTAGGAATGTTTTTCAGCGGCAGGGACTGGGAGACTAGTCCGGATGGGGGGAAAGATAACGGAGCAAAGCTTGTAGCGTCATACCCAAGAAGACTCATTTGGTTATTGCTGCCAAAGGTGCTTCAACAAAGTATTGAGTAAAGGGTCAGAATACCTTTGAAAAATACCTTTGTTAAAAATTCTAAAAACCTGTTTTTGCTTTGTCATTATGGGATATTGTGTTTAGATCGATGAGGGGGAAGAAAATATTGAATCCATTTTAGTAAAAGGCTGCAACATAACAAAATGTGGAAAAGGTCAAGGGGTCTGAATACTTTCCGAATGCACTGTACCTACCTCCATCACTCCAGTATCCCTGCACATTGTAAATATGGTATTGGAACTGACCCTGTATATTGTATGCTTACTTACTTCCTGATTGTGTTCTTAATATTTTTTCTTATTTCTCATGTGTTTTTTCTAGTGTTACATTGTTATTGATTATTGCATTTTTGCGTTTGCAAGAAAGTAATTTCGTTGTAATTGTGCATGTGACATTAAAAACTTGAAACTTGAAATTTGAGATGAAACTCCACCTCAGTACGGTACATGTCTGAGGTCACTGGGCAGGCTGTGAGTTGACCTCAGCCTCGGGACATGGATATGAGTCAGACAGAGTGAGACAGAGCACAACTCCAGACTGTCTGCTTAGAACAACACTGGCATCTAGTGGCTTGGTAATGTATTGAATATATTCAATGACATCCTTATAGATGGATTGAGCTGCTGTTTCTACATACATGAAGAGGATTATGTGTGCATACTATTATCATGACAGGTAATGGTGCTGTCAAGAGCCATGGACCTGCGATTAAAGAGATATTGCGGATTCTATTCTGGTTCGCGAAGGGTGTTACAGCCATAGAAATAGAATGAATAGAACAGCCGTCCCCATTCAAGTCAATGGTGGCATAATGGGTGGACTGGCAACTATTGCGAAGTAAAAGCAATGTGTAGCCATTAATATGCTGTGACATTACAAAAAATACATAATATTGCATGAGCCACATCAGTTAACATCATATGAAAGAACATTCTACATTACCATGGAAATTATTGCATCACAATACCAGGCATACGTTGTGAGTGACCATAAGTTTACCAGTCAAATTGCCAGGGTTAGAGGTTCCAAGCCCGTTCTGTTCATTCTATTTCTATGGTCACAGCAGTACCCAAAATATAGAGTGATGATTAAATGCAATGAATTAAATGTTCCTGACTATCAAATGGAATGTTGAACAATAGGGCTTCCACTACTGCCAAACAACACCAGGAAAGGCAAAGTAGAAAGTCAAACTGGGCCAGAGAGGAATTGTTTCCTCTGGGTACACATCTAGGGTCAGCTTCCCCTCCTCCAATCCTAACCTTAACCAGTAGTGTGGAAAATGCAAAGCTGACCCAAGATCCATGTCTAGGGACATCTCCAGCCACATCACAGTGAAACACATAGATCAGCTTTGTCATCATTAGTTCTGTGTCAGTGCTGCTCCCTGGCCACGGCTGATGGGTTTGATTGATTTCTATTTTCATCGTTTATGACTTGATTTATAGAGGACCCCCGTTCACTTATCCTTTACACACAATCTGGTTCTGACTTGTTATTCTGAGACTGCCTACACTGTCTATGACTTGGGTTGTGTCCAGAATGACGCCCTATATAAAGCACTTATTTTGGTTTGTAGAGCCTTATTTGCCCTTAGACATACGATAGCCAAATAGTTATACCCTGCCCTCCTCCTTTTCTCCTCCCTCACTTCCAACGATGATGTTCAGTTGCCCCCAGAGTTCAAGAGGGAAGGACGTGGACTGTGATGAAATTTGGGATTGAGTCAGTACTCCGGCGACGTCTCTAAGCCCAGACCACTAGTCAGACCACTAGTCAGACCATCACCACTAGTCAGACCACTAGTCAGACCATCACCACTAGTCAGACCACCACCACTAGTCAGACCACTAGTCAGACCATCACCACTAGTCAGACCACTAGTCAGACCATCACCACTAGTCAGACCACCACCACTAGTCAGACCACCACCATTCAGACCATCACCACTAGTCAGACCACCACCACTAGTCAGACCACCACCATTCAGACCATCACCACTAGTCAGACCACCACCACTAGTCAGACCACCACCACTAGTCAGACCACCACCACTAGTCAGACCACCACCATTCAGACCATCACCACTAGCCAGACTACCACCACCAGTCAGACCATCACCAGTCAGACCATCACTAGTCAGACCACCACCACTAGTCAGACCACTAGTCAGACCATCACCACTAGTCAGACCACTAGTCAGACCATCACCACTAGTCAGACCACTAGTCAGACCATCACCACTAGTCAGACCATCACCATTCAGACCACCACCACTAGTCAGACCACTAGTCAGACCATCACCACTAGTCAGACCACTAGTCAGACCACCACCATTCAGACCATCACCACTAGTCAGACCATCACCATTCAGACCATCACCACTAGTCAGACCACTAGTCAGACCATCACCACTAGTCAGACCACTAGTCAGACCACCACCATTCAGACCACCACCACTAGTCAGACCACCACCATTCAGACCACCACCACTAGTCAGACCACTAGTGAGACCACCACCACTAGTCAGACCACCACCACTAGTCAGACCACCACCATTCAGACCATCACCACTAGCCAGACTACCACCACCATTCAGACCATCACCACTAGTGAGACCACCACCACTAGTCAGACCACCACCACTAGTCAGACCACCACCATTCAGACCATCACCACTAGCCAGACTACCACCACCAATCAGACCATCACCACTAGTCAGACCACCACCACTAGTCAGACCACCACCATTCAGACCATCACCACTAGCCAGACTACCACCACCAGTCAGACCACCACCACTAGTCAGACCACCACCACTAGTCAGACCACCACCACTAGTCAGACCATCACCACTAGTCAGACCATCACCACTAGTCAGACCATCACCACTAGTCAGACCATCACCACTAGTCAGACCATCACCACTAGTCAGACCACCACCACTAGTCAGACCACCACCATTCAGACCATCACCACTAGTCAGACCACCACCACTAGTCAGACCACCACCATTCAGACCATCACCACTAGTCAGACCACCACCACTAGTCAGACCACCACCACTAGTCAGACCACCACCACTAGTCAGACCACCACCACTAGTCAGACCACCACCATTCAGACCATCACCACTAGCCAGACTACCACCACCAGTCAGACCATCACCAGTCAGACCATCACTAGTCAGACCACCACCACTAGTCAGACCACTAGTCAGACCATCACCACTAGTCAGACCACTAGTCAGACCATCACCACTAGTCAGACCACTAGTCAGACCATCACCACTAGTCAGACCACTAGTCAGACCATCACCATTCAGACCACCACCACTAGTCAGACCACTAGTCAGACCATCACCACTAGTCAGACCACTAGTCAGACCACCACCATTCAGACCATCACCACTAGTCAGACCATCACCATTCAGACCACCACCACTAGTCAGACCACTAGTCAGACCATCACCACTAGTCAGACCACTAGTCAGACCACCACCATTCAGACCACCACCACTAGTCAGACCACCACCATTCAGACCACCACCACTAGTCAGACCACTAGTGAGACCACCACCACTAGTCAGACCACCACCACTAGTCAGACCACCACCATTCAGACCATCACCACTAGCCAGACTACCACCACCATTCAGACCATCACCACTAGTGAGACCACCACCACTAGTCAGACCACCACCACTAGTCAGACCACCACCATTCAGACCATCACCACTAGCCAGACTACCACCACCAATCAGACCATCACCACTAGTCAGACCACCACCACTAGTCAGACCACCACCATTCAGACCATCACCACTAGCCAGACTACCACCACCAGTCAGACCACCACCACTAGTCAGACCACCACCACTAGTCAGACCACCACCACTAGTCAGACCATCACCACTAGTCAGACCATCACCACTAGTCAGACCATCACCACTAGTCAGACCATCACCACTAGTCAGACCATCACCACTAGTCAGACCATCACCACTAGTCAGACCACCACCACTAGTCAGACCATCACCACTAGTCAGACCACCACCACTAGTCAGACCACCACCACTAGTCAGACCACCACCATTCAGACCATCACCACTAGCCAGACTACCACCACTAGCCAGACTACCACCACCAGTCAGACCATCACTAGTCAGACCACCTCCAGTCAGACCACCATCAGTCAGACCACCACCGGTCAGACCACCACCAGTCAGACCACCACCAGTCAGACCATCACTAGTCAGACCACCACCTCCAGTCAGACCACCTCCAGTCAGACCACCACCAGTCAGACCACCACCTCTAGTCAGACCACCTCCAGTCAGACCACCACCTCCAGTCAGACCACCACCTCCAGTCAGACCACCTCCAGTCAGACCACCACCAGTCAGACCACACCAGTCAGACCACTTCCAGTCAGACCACCTCCAGTCAGACCACCACCACCAGTGTCTCCAGCAGCTCAGCCCAATTCAGACAATTGAGACATGGATTGCGTATGTGTGCCATTCAGAGGGTGAATGGGCAAGAAAAAATATTTAAGTGCCTTTAAACAGGGTTTGTGTCAAAAACTGCAACGATGCAGGGTTTTACACACTCAACAGTTTCCCGTGTGTATCAAGAACGGTCCACCACCCAAAGGACATTCAGCCAATTTGACACAATTGTGAGAAGCATTGAAGTCAACATGAGCCAGCATCCCTGTGGAACACTTTTGACACCTTGTAGAATTGAGGCTATTCTAAGGGCAAAAGGGAAGGTGTAAATTATTAGGAAAGTGTACATTTGATATTTTCCTCTCCCACCAACAGATATATGACCCCTGTGTAACCCCACTGGACGTCAACCCTCTGGGCCTGTCAGGTACGCAGTCCGAGAGTGCCATC
The DNA here is from genome assembly GCF_021184085.1 of Oncorhynchus gorbuscha. Classification (NCBI taxonomy): domain Eukaryota; kingdom Metazoa; phylum Chordata; class Actinopteri; order Salmoniformes; family Salmonidae; genus Oncorhynchus; species Oncorhynchus gorbuscha. Next base: position 39,013,968 of record NC_060196.1, on the reverse strand, counting down.
AACGGTCACGAGATCACCAATGAGGAGAGGCTCTTCTACAAGGCTCACCTGGGCAGCGAGTCATGCAACGTAGTATTTACGAGAGGAGGTCAGGGTCATAGGTCATAGGATATACAGTCAGGTCCAACATTATTGGCACCATTGATAAAGATAACCAACAAATGCTGAGCTATATTGTATGCTACAAAAACTTGGGAAATGATATTATTTTATACTAATACAATTGCTCACTGAAGGAGATTTTTGTTAAACAAGTAATTTGCAAAAAGAAAGATGTCAAAATGATTGGTACCCATTTTCAATACTCCGCCATCGTCCCTTTACGAGTATAATGGCACTGAGTCTTTTTCTAAAACTTTTTACAAGATTGGACAACCCATTTGGAGGGATCTTAGACCATTCCTTCACACGTAATCTTTCCAGATCCTTGATATCCTTCATCTGCGCTTATGGACTGCCATCTTCAATTCAAACCACAGGTGGCTATCCCGGAGACTGATATAGCCATTGCAAAATGTTTGATTTTGTGGTAAATTATAGATGTCGGATCTTAACTTGATCACTCTTTTGTCTCTGAGAATTTGTCTGCTGCATCAGGAATTTCAAATGAGCCTTGTGAGTCCCTTAAAAAGAGCAGTTCCCCTTCTCTCCATGCGGGGACAGTCAAGTCATTGGGATCAGGGCTTGCTATCCAAATAATTGTATCTCTCACTTGCTCAAACGCCAGGCCTAGGTCCTTTAGGTATTGCTATCTGGGTTCCTTGGGACATCCCTACCCTTACCCTAACCTAACCCTAACCTTAACCTTAACCCTGACCGTAACCATTTCAACTTCACTGGGGTAGGGAAGTCCCAGGTTCCCAGATAGCACGGACCTGTGTCATATTACCAAAATGTATCTGAAATGCAGCCATACACATCAACAACCGTTGTTTTATGTAGCTTAGTAACTATATAGATATTGGTCTCAACAAGGCTATGACATTTAAGTGTATGGTAAGGTCAAAATTAAGTTAAATTGTAACCTGGGGAGGTCTAGTGGTTGGAGCCACTGCCTTCAGCATGACCTCGCACATATAGGCCTACAGTGTCGCCACGGTTTCGATTCCGGCCCACACCCTTCTGGCACAAATAACTCAATCCTCCCGATTGACTTGATATATTTATATGAATATTTTAGTCCAGGAATATTTTAATATTGATAAATGACCAGCCAGACAGTTTTGGATAACACAGGAAACAAATAAAATAATATCAATAATCTACACCAACTTTAGTTTCCACTCATACAAAGTGTCAGGTAAATTGCCACAGTAGATTTGTCATGGTAAACGATGAAATGCTTCATTTCTATTGTACGGAATGCTTGTCAAATTTCATGTTCATTAAATTTTTCATATGTACAAAAAGCTTATTTCTCAAAATGTTGTGCACAAATTTGTTTACATTCCTGTTAATGAGCATTTCTCCTTTGCCAATATAATCTATCCAACTGACAGGTGTGGCATATCAAGAAGCTGATTAAACTGAATGATCATTACACAGGTGCACCTTGTGCTGGGGACAATAAAAGTTTTGTCACACAACGCAATGCAACAGTTGTCTTAAGTTTTCACGAAGCGTGCAATTGGTATGCTGTTAGAGGAAATTATATTTGAAATTATTAATTATGTATACATTATTGATTAGAACCATTTATTCTAATACTATTATGAGTTCTTGGTTAAGCTGTTACTGAAAATGTAAGCAAAACTAATTAATTGTCTGTGCCTCTTGGGAAGGTTAAGGGGAGAAAAAGCTTTTCAGACAAGATAAGAATGTTTGGGTTATGTTCCATTGGTGGGAGAAAAGTATATCTTTTAGACAGATTGGAATGTCTGGTTTATGAGGGGAGTAGAAAGCATCTCCGGACCTAAACAAAAAAACAACGGGGCTATCGTGGGAAACTGATGATGTCATTTTGAGTTTATAACCTGTGGAAATCTGTGTATGTGGTTAGTACTCTCTGGAATTAAACGCTCTTACCTGGCTTTTAAGACTGGTCTTGATCTACTTCATGCATAATTAATGAACTTACACATCATTAATGAATTAGAAACGAGTGCGAAATTGGTTTTGGCAATTAAAACATAAAGGAATTTAGAATTCCTCTATCATATGCCTACTTCAGGAATGTCCACCGGAGCTGTTGCCAGAAAATTTAATGTTAATTCCTCTACCATAAGCTGCCTCCAACGTCATTTTAGAGAATTTGGCAGTAAGTCCAACCAGCCTTACAACCGCAGACCACGTGTAACCATGCCAGCCCAGGACCTCCACATCCGGCTTCTTCATCTGTGGGATGGTCTGAGACGAGCCACTCTGACTGCAGGTGAAACTGTGGATTTGCACAACCAAACTATTTCTGCACAAACTGTTAGAAACTGTCTCAGGGAAGCTCAGCTGCGTGCTCATCCTCACCAGAGACTTGACCTGACTGCAGTTTGGCGTCGTAACCGACTTTAGTGGGTACGGTGACAAGCTCCTGAGGCCCATTGTCATGCCTTTCATCCGCCATCATCACCTTGTGTTTCAGCATGAGAATGCACAGCCCCATGAAACAAGGATCTGTACATTGTTCCTGAAGCCGAAAATGTCCCAGTTCTTCCATGGCCTGCATACTCACCAGAAATGTCGCCCATTGTGCATGTTTGGGATGCTCTGGATCAACATGTACGACAGTGTGTTCAAGATCCCGCCAATATCCAGTAACTTCGCACAGCCATTAAAGAGGAGTGGGACAACATTCCACAGGCCACAATCAACAGCCTGATCAACTCTATGTGAAAGAGCTGTGTCCCACTGCATGAGGCAAATGGTGATCACACGAGATACTGACTGTTTTCTTTATCCACACCCCTACCTTTTTTAAAGGTATCTGTGACCAACAGATGCATATCAGTAGATTTGAACCTGGTTTTTGGCTAAAATGACCTGGTACTTGGTTAAATTCATTATACCATTGACCTTGAAAAGGCGAAGGCCCCAGGACCAGTAGAAGCAAAATAGCCCAATAACATCAAAGATCCACCTAAATATTTTACAATAGGTATGAGGTTATTTTCTGCATACCCATCCTTTCGAAGCCAAACCTACCACTGGTGTGTGTGGCCAAATAACTCTATTTTCATGTAATCTGATCATAGCACCGGTTCCAATCCAAGTGCCAATGCTGTTTAGCAAACTTCAGACTACATTTTTCCGGCAACCCTTCCAAATATTCTATTGGCTTGGAGGTGGCGTCAAATTGCAGATTTGCGCAGCACATGCGCAGCACGTGTGGTGGAATAGATCAGAATGTCATCGGTGTAAACCACCACACCCTGTCCGTGCAGGTCCCTGAGAATCTCGTCTACAAAGGATTGGAAAACAGCTGGAGCATTTTTCAACCCATACGGCATGACGAGGTACTCATAATGGCCAGATGTGGTACTAAAAGCGATCTTCCACTCATCTCCCTCCCGGATTCGCACCAAGTTATATGCCTCCTGAGATCAAGCTTTGTGAAGTTGAGTTCTCCGTGAAATGCCTCCATCGCTGTGGCAATGAGAGGTAGCGGTTAACTGAACCCCACTGTGATGGAATTTAGACCTCTATAGTCAATGCACGGATGCAGACCTCCCTCTTTCTTCTTCACAAAAAAGAAACTTGAGGAGGCGGGTGACGTGGAGGGCCGAATGTACCCCTGTCCCAGAGATTCGGTGACATATGTCTCCATCGCCACCTCCTGTGACAGGGGATACACGTGACTCCTGGGAAGTGCAGCGTTCACCTGGAGGTTTATCGCACAATCCCCTCGTAGATGAGGTGGTAATTGGGTCACCCTCCTTTCACAGAAAGCGATAACCAAATCAGCATATTCGGGGGAAATGCGCACGGTGGAGACTTGGTCCGGACTCTCCACCATCGTGGCACCGATGAAAACTCCCACACACCTACCTGAGCACTCCTCTGACCACCCCTTAAGAGCCCCCTGTTTCCATGAAATGTTGGGATTGTGATAAGCCAACCAGGAAATCCCCAGCACCACCGGAAACGCAGGAGAATCAATGAGGAAGAGACTAATCCTCTCCTCATGACACCCCTGTGTCACCATGTCCAGCGGAACTGTGGCCTCCCTGACCAGCCCGGACCCTAATGGTCGACTATCTAGGGCGTGCACAGGGAAGGGTTGGTCCATCTGAACCAAGGGAATCCCTAACTTAAGCGCGAACCCGCAGTCCATAAAACTCCCCGCTGCGCCTGAATCTACGAGTGCCTTATGCTGGGAATTAGGGGAAAACTCAGGAAAGGAAATCAACACATACAGTACTTATGACCAACAGGGAGCTCTGGGTGAGCCTGGTGTTGACTCACCTGAGGTGTCTGAGCAGTGCCTGCCCTCTCAACTCCCAGATGAGCTCCTCCAGCACCGGTCAGCTGTGTGCCGTCTCCGACCACAACTGGTGCAGGTGGAGGCTCCTCCTCCGGTCGCCCTAGCTGCAGCACCCCCTAACTCCATGGGTGTCGGAGCGGGAGTGCTGGGAGGTGGAACGAACAGAACCCGGTCTGGACGCCTGCAAGCAGCCAGCAAGTTGTCCAGCCTGATGGACATGTCGATCAGTTGATCTCGACAAGCTATCTCCCTGCGGACGTCCTCTCGCAGGCTACACCTATAGTGGTCCATCAGGTCCCTGTCATTCCACCCCGCGCCGGCGGCCAGGGTCTGGAACTCCAGCACAAAATACTGTGCGCTCCTCGTCTCCTGCCTCAGATGAAACAGCCGTAATGGTAATGGTAATGGCCCCTCGCTGAGTCTGGACCCTCCCAGACCGCGTTGGCCCACTCCAGGGCTTTGCCCGAAAGGCAGGAGACGAGGACGTTGACACTCTCCTCTCCCGAGGGAGTCGGGTGAACGGTCGCCAGATAAAGCTCCAGCTGGAGCAGGATCCCCTTGCACCCGGCAGCCATCCCATCGTACTCCCTTGGGAGCATGAGCCGAATCCTGCTAGGGCCGGATGCCGCCGGAGAAGGTGGTGGTGCAGGCTGGAGAGTGGCTGAAAACGGGGTAGGGAGGCCGCTCCTCTACCATCTCTCCATTCTCTCCATCACTAGATCCATGGCCGTCCCCAGACGGTGTAGCACGGCTGTATGCTGGAGGACACGTTCCTCCATGGATGCAGTCCAGAAAAAACACCTGTTCAACTGAACGAACCAAACGCAACCCAAAGAAATGACAGCTACACAAACAATCCCACACAAAACCTGGAGGGTAGGGCAATATTAAATACCCCACCAATTAACCTAAACTAGACACAGCTGGAGAACAAGACAGACAAAACCAAACAAAAGAGAAAGGGGATCGGTGGCAGCTAGTAGACCGGCGACGATGACCGGCAAGTGCCGCCCAAACAGGGAGAGGAACCACCATCGGTGGAAGTTGTGACACTGAATTCTGAAAGTCAACAACCATTTCTCTCTTTTAAATTCTGAGACCTTTTCCCATGTTGATGGATGACAAAGGGATTTGACATGCGTGTTTGAACCCCTCGACAACATTCCGCTGAAAAGGCAGCACGCGAAATTCAAAAATATTTTTTAGAAATATGTAACTTTCACACATTAACAAGTCCAATACAGCAAATGAAAGATAAACTTCTTGTTAATTTACCCATCGTGTCCAATTTCAGAAATGCTTTACAGTGAAAGCACAACATACGATTATGTTAGGTCACTGCCAAGTCAAAAGAACACAGCCATTTTTCCAGCCAAAGGAGTCACAAAAAGCAGAAATATAGATAAATTGAATCACTAACCTTTGATGACACTCATAGGACAACATGTTACACAATACATGTATGTTTTGTTAGATAATGTGCATATTTATATCCAAAATTCTCAATTTACATTGGCGCGTTACGTGCAGTAATATTTTGATTCCAACGCATCCTGTGATTTTGCAGAAATAATCATAATAAACATTGATAAAAGATACAAGTGTTATTCACATAATTAAAGATAGACTTCTTAAAAGTTCTTGATACTACCCATCCCGCATGCGGGAGCGTAATCATAGCCTCAAACTAATTAGCATAACGCAGCGGACATAAATCTTCCTAGAAAATTTTCCTATTCATGAAAATCACAAATGAAATATATTGAGACACAGCTTAGCCTTTTGTTAATCACACTGTCATCTCAGATTTTCAAAATATGCTTTACAGCCAACGCTAGACAAGCATTTGTGTAAGTTTATCATGGCATAATACTATGCTAGGCTCTGCTACCAGCAGGCAACATTTTCACGAAAAATAAGAAAAGCAATCAAATTAAATCATTTAACTTTGAAGAACTTCGGATGTTTTCACTCAGGAGACTCCCAGTTAGATAGCAAATGTTCCTTTTTTCCCAAAATATTATTTTTGTAGGCGAAATAGCTCCGTTTGTTCTTCACGTTTGGCTGAGAAATCGACCGGAAAATGCAGTCACTACAACTCCAAACTTTTTTCTAAATTAGCTCCATAATATCGACAGAAACATGGCAAACATTGTTTAGAATCAATCCTCAAGGTGTTTTTCACATATCTATTCGATAAAATATCCACCGGGACAATTGGTTTCCCATAAGAAGCGATTGGATAAATGGCTACTTGTGTACTTTACTCAAGATTTTCTGCGGGAGCCATCATGTGACCACTTGCTCAATGTGGTCCCTTACGGCTATTCTTCAACATAAATGCATAAAAAGGTGTCACAATGCTGTAGACACCTTGGGGAATACGTAGAAAGCTAATCTCATTCGTAGCCCATTCACAGCCATATAAGGAGTCATTGGCATGCAGGGCTTTCAAAAAATGGGGCACTTCCTGGTTGGATTTTATCTGGGTTTCGCCTGTAACATCAGTTCTGTTGCACTCACAGACAATATCTTTGCAGTTTTGGAAACGTCAGAGTGTTTTCTTTTCAAAGCTGTCAATTATATGCATAGTCAAATCAAATCAAATCCAATTTGATTTGTCACATACACATGGTTAGCAGATGTTAATGCGAGTGTAGCGAAATGCTTGTGCTTCTAGTTCCGACAATGCAGTGATAACCAACAAGTAATCTAACTAACAATTCCAAAACTACTGTCTAAAACACAGTGTAAGGGGATAAAGAATATGTACATAAGGATATATGAATGAGTGATGGTACAGAGCAGCATACAGTAGATGGTATCGAGTACAGTATATACATATGAGATGAGTATGTAGACGAAGTAAACAAAGTGGCATAGTTAAAGTGGCTAGTGATACATGTATTACATAAGGATGCAGTCGATGATGTAGAGTACAGTATATACGTATGCATATGAGATGAATAATGTAGGGTAAGTACATTATATAAGGTAGCATTGTTTAAAGTGGCTAGTGATATATTTACATCATTTCCCATCAATTCCTTCTGTAGCTCAGTTGGTAGAGCATGGCGCTTGTAACGCCAGGGTAGTGGGTTCGATCCCCGGGACCACCCATACGTAGAATGTATGCACACATGACTGTAAGTAGCTTTGGATAAAAGCGTCTGCTAAATGGCATATATTATATTATTATTATAATTCCCGTTATTAAAGTGGCTGGAGTTGGGTCAGTGTCAATGACAGTGTGTTGGCAGCAGCCACTCAATGTTAGTGGTGGCTGTTTAACAGTCTGATGGCCTTGAGGTAGAAGCTGTTTTTCAGTCTCTCGGTCCCAGCTTTGATGCACCTGTACTGACCTCGCCTTCTGGATGATAGCGGGGTGAACAGGCAGTGGTTCGGGTGGTTGATGTCCTTGATGATCTTTATGGCCTTCCTGTAACATTGGGTGGTGTAGGTGTCCTGGAGGGCAGGTAGTTTGCCCCCGGTGATGCGTTGTGCAGACCTCACTACCCTCTGGAGAGCCTTACGGTTGAGGGCGGAGTAGTTGCCGTACCAGGCGGTGATACAGCCCGCCAGGATGCTCTCGATTGTGCATCTGTAAAAGTTTGTGAGTGCTTTTGGTGACAAGCCGAATTTCTTCAGCCTCCTGAGGTTGAAGAGGCGCTGCTGCGCCTTCTTCACGACGCTGTCAGTGTGAGTGGACCAATTCAGTTTGTCTGTGATGTGTATGCCGAGGAACTTAAAACTTGCTACCCTCTCCACTACTGTTCCATCGATGTGGATAGGGGGGTGTTCCCTCTGCTGTTTCCTGAAGTCCACAATCATCTCCTTTGTTTTGTTGACGTTGAGTGTGAGGTTATTTTCCTGACACCACACTCCGAGGGCCCTCACCTCTTCCCTGTAGGCCGTCTCGTCGTTGTTGGTAATCAAGCCTACCACTGTTGTGTCGTCCGCAAACTTGATGATTGAGTTGGAGGCGTGCATGGCCACGCAGTCGTGGGTGAACAGGGAGTACAGGAGAGGGCTCAGAACGCACCCTTGTGGGGACCCCGTGTTGAGGATCAGCGGGGAGGAGATGTTGTTGCCTACCCTCACCACCTGGGGGCGGCCCGTCAGGAAGTCCAGTACCCAGTTGCACAGGGCGGGGTCGAGACCCAGGGTCTCGAGCTTGATGACGAGCTTGGAGGGTACTATGGTGTTGAATGCCGAGCTGTAGTCGATGAACAGCGGGGCAGGGCCTTATATGCGTCGCGGAAGTTAGAGTAACAATGATCCAGGGTTTTACCACCCCTGGTTGCGCAATCGATATGCTGATAAAATTTAGGGAGTCTTGTTTTCAGATTAGCTTTGTTAAAATCCACAGCTACAATGAATGCAGCCTCCGGATAAATGGTTTCCAGTTTGCAAAGAGTTAAATAAAGTTCGTTCAGAGCCATCGATGTGTCTGCTTGGGGGGGGATATATACGGCTGTGATTATAATCGAAGAGAATTCTCTTGGAAGATAATGCGGTCTACATTTGATTGTGAGGAATTCTAAATCAGGTGAACAGAAGGATTTGAGTTCCTGTATGTTTCTTTCATCACACCATGTCTCGTTAGTCATAAGGCATACGCCCCCGCCCCTCTTCTTACCAGAAAGATGTTTGTTTCTGTCGCCGCGGTGCGTGGAGAAACCCGTTGGCTGCACCGCATCGGATAGCGTCTTCCCAGTGAGCCATGTTTCCGTGAAGCAGAGAACGTTGCAGTCTCTGATGTCCCTCTGGAATGCTACTGGACATTGGCAAGAAGAATGCTGGGGAGTGGTGTTGAGTTGATGCTGATCTTATATTCAGTAGTTCTTCTCAACTGTATGTAATGAAACCTAAGATGACGTGGGGTACTAATGTAAGAAATAACATGTAAAAAAACAAAAAACTGCATAGTTTCCTAGGAACGCGAAGCGAGGCGGCCATCTCTGTCGGCGCCGGAAGTAATGTAGTCGAGCATCTTGTCGTGACAAAATATCCAGTTTAAAACAGGAACGTTTTTTATCCAAAAATGAAAATACTGCCCCCTAGTTACAAAAGGTTAATGCAACCGCTGTGTCAGATTTCAAAAAAACTTTACGGAAAAATCATAATCTGAGAACGGCGCTCAGAGCCCAATCCAGCCAAAGAAATATCCGCCATGTTGGAGTCAACAGAAGTTAGAAATAACACCATAAATATTCACTTACCTTTGATGATCTTCATCAGAAGGCACTCCCATGGATCCCAGTTCGACAATAAATGACTGATTTGTTCCATATGGTCCATCATTTATGTGGAAATAGCCACTTGTTGTTAGCGTGTTCAGCCCAGTAATCCATCTTCATGAGGCGCGAGTACTTCGTCCAGACAAAAACTCAAAAAGTTCCGTTACAGGTCGTAGAAACAAGTCAAACGATGTACGGAATCAATCTTTAGGATGTTTTTAACATAAATCATCAATGAGGTTCCAACCAGAGAATTCCTATGTCTGAAGAAAAGCACTGGAACGAGAGCTAACTCTCTCGTGAACACGCATCATGAGACCAAGGCAATCTGCCAGACCAATGACTCAAACAGGTCTCATGAGCCCCTCCTTTATAGTAGAATACTCAAACAAGTTTCTAAAGTTGACATCTAGTGGAAGCCGTAGGAAGTGCAACATGACTCCATATACACTGTGTATTCGGTAGGCCAAGCTTTGAAAAACGACAAACCTCAGATTCCCCACTTCCGGGTTGGATTTCTCCCAGGTTTTCGCCTGCCATATGAGTTGTGTTATACTCACAGAAATCATTCAAACAGTTTTAGAAACGTCAGAGTGTTTCCTATCCAATACTAATATTGATATGCATATATTAGCATCTGGGACAGAGTAGGAGGCAGTTCACTCTGGGCACGCTATTCATCCAAAAAGTGAAAATGCTGCCAACTATCCCAAAAAGGTTTTAAGATGAGATGTACTGAAAAAAGAAGAATGTTAATGCTGATTAAATTGTCTTTGTTTTTATTTATAAGAATCTTTAGGGGTGCCAATAATTGTGACATCTATCTTTTTGTGAAACATTCTCTGAGCAGTTGTATCAGTATAAAACAATATAGCTCAGTATTTGTATTATTTATTTTATATAATCTACTTTGCTTATCTTTATCAAGGATGCCAATAATTTTAGACCTGACTGAATATACCATCAATGTTCCACGACACACTAAATGGAAACAGTACATTAGCAGTAGAGAATAGCTTCATCCTCCAGGAGAGTACCTGTGCTCGTCCTTCCGAGCCCACTAGCTTAGCTTAGTACTGGATCAAGTTATCTTAGCTTAGTTTAGCTATAAATTAGTCCAGCTAGTCCAGCAACACTTAGCTAGCATGTGACAGCCTGTCTCTGTTTCTCTGTCTCCCCCTAGTGGAGGCGTTCGGAGGTGAGTCATCTGTAGCACTTTGTGGAAGTTCTGCTGTCTGAGCAGAGACTGCTGCTGCAGTAGAAAGGCCAACAGAGCCAGGCCAACGCTGCCCTGCAGAGTGCACAGACTCAGGCCCTGTCATAGGCACAGGGATATACACAGGCTTCAACACAGGCTCCAACACAGGCACACATAAATGTACACACACACACCCAGGCACAGGCACATGTGAAGACACCTGCAACTCAGCCTTGGGGACTAGCTGATGCAACCACCCAGCTCAGCTCTGCCGCTGGTACCTTTCATGGCTCCTGATCTGGACATGTGCCGGGGAACTCCAGGCAGGATCCATCTCTGCCCATCTCTGTCCCCAAGGCACAATCAAGACCCTGGACCCCCACGCTGCCCTCAGTGCCAATGTACAGAGTGCAGATCAAACATCTGCAGACTGATGTGAATGAATGGCCAGGTTCAACCTCCAACCTTCTGAATGTCGATAGACGTAATCCACCCTTCCACTGAAATAGAACCCATCTCCCTCAGTCACTGACTAATGTGTTGAGTTTCTCTCTAGAAGCTAAAACATATTTCTAGTTCCTCAGATACACTAATGAGATGAGCAGTGGGGTTTACAGTTCTGCCTTGTCTGCATTATACTGCAGGAGCTACAACACATACACCAGGTGGCAGCAGAGATCCATCCATCACTAATTACCAAAGCTACAAAGTCATAAACCCAGCCTATTTCTACCATTTCTCTTTTTACCATTTTAAACCTAACCCTAACCTTAACATTAAATTAAGACCAAAAAGCTTATTTTAGTTTCCATTCGTTTTTACGATATAGCCAATTTTGACTTTGTGGCTGAGCTATCTAGTTTAAACCCTCACTCCTTCCTCTCTGTTGTCATTTGGAGGTAATGTCCACTCATTCATGTGATAAAAGGTCTGAGGATTAGTCATGAAGGGGGGGTGAAACAGAGGAAAGATGAGGAGAGGGAGATGGGCGTGGCGGCTGCTTATATTACATGTTGCTAGGAGTCTGTCTGTCTGTCTGTAGCTGCCTTATATTCCAACTGCTGCTATAGCCTGCCTGTTTGTCTCCCTATGTGAGAATGCTGTTAATTGACTACAGCTCAGCGTTCAACACCATAGCGCCCACAAAGCTCATCACTAAGCTAAGGACTCTGAGACTAAACACCTCCCTCTGCAACTGGATCCTGGACTTCTTGACTGGCCGCCCCCAGGCGGTAAGAGTAGGCAACAACACGTCTGCCACTATGATTCTTAACACTGGGGCCCCACAGGGGTGTGTACTTAGTCCCCTCCTGTATTCCCTGTTCACCTATGACTGCGTGACCAAACATGATGCCAACACCTTCATTAAGTTTGCTGACAACACAACAGTGGTAGGCCTGATCACCGACAACGATGAGAAGGCATATAAGGACGAGGTCAGAGAACTGGCAGTGTGGTGCCAGGACAACGACCTCTCCCTCAATGTGAGCAAGACAAAGGAGCTGATCGTGGACTACAGGAAAAGGTGGGCCAAATAGGCCCCCATTAACATCGATGGGGCTGTAGTGGAGCGGGTTGAGAGTTTCAAGTTCCTTGGTATCCACATCACCAACAATCTATCATGGTCCAAACATACCAAGACAGTTGTGAAGAGGGCACGACAAAACCTTTTCCCCCTCAGGAGACTGAAAAGATTTGGCATCGGTCCCCAGATTCTCAAAAGGTTTTACAGCTGCACCATCAAGAGCATCCTGACTGGTTGCATCACCGCTTGGTATGGGAAATGCTCGGCATCTGACCGTAAGGCGTTACAGAGGGTAGTGCGAACAGCCCAGTATATCACTGGGGCCAAGCTTCCTGCTATCCACGACTTATATAATAGGCGGTGTCAGAGGAAAGCCCATAAAATTGTCTGAGACTCCAGTCACCCAAGTTATAGACTGTTCTCTCTGCTACTACACAGCAAGCAGTACCGGAGTGCCAAGTCTCGGACCAAAAGGCTCCTCAACATCTACCCCCAAGCCATTAGACTTGTCACGGCTGTTGGTGGAAGAAGGTGAGGACCAAGGGTGGTGGTACATACATTTTTTTTTTACATTTAAGTCATTTAGCAGACGCTCTTATCCAGAGCGACTTACAAATTGGTGCATTCACCTTATGACATCCAGTGGAACAGTCACTTTACAATAGTGCATCTAAATCTTAAAGGGGGGGGGGGGGGGGGGGGTGAGAGGGATTACTTATCCTACGTGTTCATATGATTTATTATAAACTGAACACTAAATACAAAAATAACAAAAGGAATAACCGAAACAGTTCTGAAAGGTGAAACAAACACTAAACAGAAATTAACTACCCACAAAAACCCAGTGGGAAAAAGCTACCTAAGTATGTTTCTCAATCAGAGACAACGATAGACGGCTGCCTCTGATTGAGAACCACACCGGTCAAACAACAAAAAAATCCAAAAACATAGAAAAAGGAACATAGAATGCCCACCCTAGTCACACCCTGGCCTAACCAAAATAGAGAATAAAAGCCTCTCTATGGCCAGGGCGTGACAAGACTGCTGAACAATTAATAAAATCATCACCAGACAGTTTACATTGATCCCCCCCCCCACCTCCCTTTTGTATACTGCTGCTACTCGCTGTTTATTATCTATGCATAGTCACTTCACCCTCAACTAACCTGTGTTAGTTGCACCCACAGTGCTGGCGCGCGCCAACTAGCGTCTGCATTGCCACGGGCTAAAATAGAAATCAGTTCTATTCCTCCTCAACTAACCTGTACCCCTGCACACTGACTCGGTACCGGAGCCCCCTGTATATAGCCTCATTATTCATATTCTTGTTGTGTTACTTTTTATTATTACTTTTTTAGTTGAATTTACTTGGTAAAAGAATTCTGCTAAAACTCTCCTTGAAAGGCACTTTTGGTTAAGGACTTGTAAGTAAGCATTTCACGGTAAAGTCTACAATTGTTGTATTCGGCGCAGGTGACAAATAAAGTTTGATTTGATTTTCTCTAGTGTTTAACAGGACTTTACTGTCTACTTCCTTTTATGGTGCAGAGTTTATGTCACATATCCTGTTCGTTTTCTCCTTTTCTGCTTTACTTAAAAACATCTGCACTATTTTTCATCTGTTTTGACTGCTGTCATCTACAGGGAGATGTAGGCCGTCATTGTGTCATTGTAAATAAGAATTTGTTCTTAACGGACTTGCCTAGTTAAATTAAGGTTTAAAAAAAAGAAGGGAAAAAAAGTGTGTGTGTGTCCATGCGAGTGTGTTCATGTTAACTGATCAGCATGTTTGTCTGTTTGGGGATAGTTGAGTCATATTACTCTGTAAACTGCTTCAGCTCCAACCCACGTACTGTAGGGTATGTCTCATGTTGTGTTGTTGTGTTGTCACCAGATCACCATGCTTGTTGTCACCAAAGGGGAATGCTTCTGGCAGGGATCAGACTTTACAAGGCATGGCTGATACAGTATGGGTCATGGTGTTTACAGGGTGTTTCTGTGTGTGAATACAGTGGGCCTTTGGGCTATGGCTGTGTGTTTGTTGTGTACACTGTTACCACATCCTCACACAGAAAGCAGGAAGATATCTTAACTTCTAATGTGGCCAGTCTTGTTCAGAAAACCTTGTGGGGACACACAATTCAGTCCCATTCAAAATCCCTATTTTCCCGAACCCCTAACCCTAACCTTTAACGTAATTATAAACCTAACACTAATTCTAACCTTAACCATAAACCCCCTAGAAATAGTATTTGACCTCTTGGGGAATAAAAATGGCCCCAGTTGGTCAAATGTTTGTTTGTTTACTATTTTTGTGGATACTTCAGGTCCCCACAATAATAGTTCAACACGTCCACACACACACACATATACACACACACACATATATACACACACACACATATATACACACACACACATATATACACACACACACATATACACACACACACAAACAGAAAATACAAGAGAAAAAGAGGACAGAGAGAGAAACAGAGAACGAGAGAGAAAGAGGGGGAGTCTATATTGTGAGGCATACGTAGGTTCCCAGTTGGTCTGTTCCTCTCACCAGATGAGTGAATTTGCATGGCTGAGTCAGCATGCCACTTGCACCACACAGAGAAACTGCTCAGGAAATTCCCCTCTTCCATTGGCTGGGTGTGACTCAGTGTTGCGCGGTCGGGAGGTGTGTAGTGCTCTCCCTGCAGTCCATTGAGTGTACATTAGGATTCTATGTGTGTGTCTCTTGGGAAGCCTGTCCCAGAGATTGGTAGTGCAGTGTAAATGGGAGGCAGGAATCTCATGGGTGCTCTTTCACAGCAAATTCATCAAGGACAGCAAATCATTGTGCTGTAGACATTGATTCAGAAGGCCTGCTTTGACCATCCTAAGTCCTTCCTTGTTCTCTACCATTGCCATTGATCCTCACTTTGTCCTGTTACCATAGATACAATAGCCTAGGCAACATTTTGATAAACGCTATACGTCTGCAGCCATTGCTACTCAGTCAACCATTTCTTATGATCACATCATCACTTAAATCTCTACAGATAAGCAACTATTGTCAATAGACTCCTCAGCCTCATTTACTTGTTAACCTGTCCTTGTGAAATCCACCTCATTGTAGTTCAGGGGTTACCATGTCTGTAAAGAGATCATTGATATTAACTATTTGGTATAAGATGCAGTATGTTATCTGAACGAGTATCAAAATGACTGTTGGAAGAGCGGGGTCATGCTGACAGTGTGATGCCACAGACGGTTGTTTGTGACGCTTAAGTGACGTTCATGAGAAAGATGGTTGTGACTGCTGCATGTATACACACAAACACACACACACTGCTACGTTCCAATCTAATAAAAATGACACGGTGACCTTGGAGAAAAACAGTCAATGGTATTTTTAGACCGTTATTCTTGTCACGGGCATCTTCTTTTCATTTCCTCATGTTCTTCTACCTTTCTTTCTTGCTCCAGTCGAGCCCCACCAGGCCTGCATGCCTGGGGCCTGCCTGGGGCCTGCCTGCCTGGGGCCTGCCTACTTGGGGCCTGCGTGGGGCCTGCCTGGGGCCTGCCTGTCTGCCTGGGGCTTGCCTGCCTGCCTGCCTGGGGCTTGCCTGCCTGCCTGCCTGGGGCCTGCCTGCCTGCCTAGGGCCTGCTTGCCTGGGGCCTGCCTGCGCTCACACTTTGGTGTGTGCGTGTGTGTAAAACAAGGCTCTCTGGAAGACAATGAGGCCCTCTCACCAGGGAAGGACTGACTGCTCGTACATCACTCTGTCTCTACTCTGACTGAAACACTTCTTCATGCCAACTCGATAGAAGGGTTTTTGATCCCTACTCAAATCCTCAAAAGAGAAAGTGCTTGGAGATGTCACGTAAGGATCTTCCAGTTTAGTTCCTAAATTGACTGACATGGATTGGAATTGACCCCTGGAAGTATTTGTTGGTTAAGGCTACCACCTTGCACACTCATGTCCTAAAATATATATTTTTGTCTTATTTACATCAGTGCTGTTGGCTGATGAGCAATGAAAAAAGGTCAAACAAGAATATATACAGGATAAAACAAGATATACAAAAAGGAATTATTTGTCTTATTTAGGTAAGCTATTGGCCAATACATCACTAATGTCTGGTGACCATACCTATCATGTCTGGAGACCCCGCCTATCAGCATATCACTAATCAGACAGAGCCCAGTGTCACACAGTCAGCATGGCTGCCTCAACCCTGGAAAACACTGACTCAACAGTGAGTCAGTTACATATGTCTAATGAGTTATGTCAACCTGGAAGCTGTTTCATTTGGTATGGTTGAGTGGTGGGAAGGTGGTAGAATGAAAATGAAAGCGACAGTCAGCCACACGAAGTAGATCGCTGTAGCGTTTGTATCAACTTCGTTCAATTCAGTAAGTGAACTGAATTTCCAATTCCATATGTACTCATTGAAAAGCAAACAGAGGTAGAAAGACAGATGAACAGGGACAGACAGACAGACAGACAGACAGACAGACAGACAGACAGACAGACAGACAGACAGACAGACAGACAGACAGACAGACAGACAGACAGACAGACAGACAGACACAGACAGACAGGCAGACAGACAGACACAGACAGGCAGGCAGGCAGGCAGTCGGACAGACACAAACAGACAGACAGGCAGGGAGACAGACAGGCAGACAGACACTGATACAAAGTCAGACAGAAAGAAAAGATAATATAGGAAGGGGTGGCCTTTGTCAGAGAGAGAGAGTCCTCAAGGACACAGTATGCCGTCCATGGGAGTCAGGCTAAGGTATTGGAGGGGGAGAAACAGGTGAGGGGGTGAGAAAGGGGGGGGGGGGTCTGACGCATTTAAGAGCCGTTGCAGGGTACTGGTGACATCCAGACTGCCATACAGAAATCACAGAGACTGGAGAGATGGCTTCGGTCCAAATACTGGTGGTGTTTGGTGAACCGTGGTGATTCCTGGCTGAACAAGAAAAGAGAGAGAGAGGGGGGGGGGTAGAGGATAGAGTAGGAGAGATAAAATAGGAGAGATAGAGAGAGAGGGGGGGTAGAGGATAGAGTAGGAGAGAGAAAATAGGAGAGATAGAGAGAGAGGGGGGGTTAGAGGATAGAGTAGGAGAGAGAAAATAGGAGAGATAGAGAGAGAGAGCGAGAGTGAAAAAGCAAGAGTGATAGGCGAGGACTAACATTGGACTTCTCTCAGTTTGGTAATACTTCAATGCTTCACAAGGAGTAGAGCGGGTAACGGCGTTTCAGATGCACTAGCCATATTATGGGGAAGGTTGTGTGGTTTCAAGCTATTCAGAAGACAATCGTTAGAGTCGACACATGGGTGACAGAAGCACCAACACGTTGCTGTACTAATAGTTACGTTTCCCTGATAAAAAGCCATTGTGAATTTAAAGGCCCTGGCTGTAGATCCACGTTGACCTGAAGCCTCATTCTGAATGAGAGAACATCTAGGTTGACCTAGAAAGAAACGTATGAGTAAACTATGTATGAGAAGGAGCCTGTTATCAGTGCAGCCTGTCTGTGAGATCACCCCAGCCAACCAGCCAGTATGCCAGTCAGTCACCTTTAGCAGGGCCTTATCTAATCAGTGAGCCAAATACAGAAGTGTGTGTGGTGACTCATCATGAGGAGAGAGCGACAGGGAGCGTCAACAGTCAACAGCTAGCAGCGTAGTTCACTTCACAGGAGAAACAAACATGGGAGGGAGTAGGGAGGGAGTGGCAAGGGAGGTGAGACAAGGGGGAGAGTCAATAACCAATAGTGTTGTTTGTTACAGAGGGAGAAACAGACAGACGTGAGCGAAAGCAGGGAGTGTCATTTCTGAGACAGGGAGTGTCAAACAGCCAACAAGGTAATTTCAGAGAAAAGCCTAACATGAGCAGATATCATCGCTGCAGTGAGTCCTCCTTCCTAGAATGACTACACTAGCCTGAGGGTAGTTTAAAGAGAGTTAGACTGTGGTGTATTACAGTAAAACTGTCAACATCTGTTCTAGTGACAATAGGAATGGTTACCCAGGAGGAGCTTATGAGGGGTGTGTTGGACAGACAGACAGACAGACAGACAGACAGACAGACAGACAGACAGACAGACAGACAGACAGACAGACAGACAGACAGACAGACAGACAGACAGACAGACAGACAGACAGACAGACAGACAGACAGACAGACAGACAGACAGACAGACAGACAGACAGACAGACAGACAGACAGACAGACAGACAGACAGACAGACAGACAGACAGACAGGTATTCAACACCTGACTTGAATTACTGATATAAGGGCTTTCAAACTAGTTAAGTCAAGGCATTGTACATTTGAAACATTAAAACATAATAAATTAAGATTAGGGACAGAAAACAGGTAAAGAGACTCTGATTTCAACCCAGTCCTTAGTACAGCTACAGTACAACAGCCCGCGGTTTGGAATAGCCTTCACTAGGAGTGGACTAGGCCCCCAGAGAGGTAGTTATACAATATGATTATAGGTCAAGGTGAACCTCAGTTATGACCAGATTAGCATATCGTCTGCCCCTGTCCTGCCTGTGGATTATCACCTTGGCTAGTCCTGTAGACATAGTCTCATCAGGCAACTCTGTATGAGCCTCGACTTGTACTGTTGCTTTGTATTGGTGCTAGACATAAACTACAACTACCTGTCAAACCTGTTTATTATAACTCTGTCATCTAATGATAGTTTACTATCCATCCATATCCATTGAGACAGTTCTACAGTAGCGGTGCATCGGTACATTTACTGAAGCCAAGCCAAGTCAGTTAAAACTGTTGTGATAATTGCAATGCTTGCTCTATAACCGTTCGTTCAAACGCAACCGTGATATTCAAGGCCATGACAATCACACCGTGGCAGAATAAATTAAACTACTCATACGTTTGTTTCATCCAAAATTGGAGAGCAAAATCTGTTGGGTGAAGTCCAGTTATTATGAGATAATGCCTGAGAAGCTGGTGTTTGCTACTACAGGCCCGTCCGACGCCACCGCTACTTCGGCAGCAGCAACTGACCCATCAGACAACGACGCGACTTCGGCAGCTGCATCAGGTCCTGGTCGACTGCACTGCGTTACTGTGATCAGACCCGTAGGGGGGTCTGTCTACCAAAATCCTTTATACTAATGTGTTTAGATGCTTTTTAAAGTGGAAATCAAGTTTATAAATTGCCTGGCTGGGCTGATGAGACAGTGGATTGATGGAACAGAGTAAATAGGCATTTTAACGTCATAGATTTAGCCGGTAGTAACCTGTGGAATAGACACCGTCTTGAATGTTGTTTTAACCAATCAGCATTCAGGATTAGACCCACCCATTGTATAATTAAGTGATCATGCCCGAAAAGAAAGTGTTTGGAGGATATATTGGCATGGGTGTTATTAGGCCAAGCAAGTTAGTTACTAAGCAACTACTGATTTAGAACCACGCTGTTACTGTAAGTCAGAATAAAGACAACCGGAGCACTGCCCCCGCTATTCCAGCACCATTTCAACTTAAACATTATCAAATCAACAAGGCTGTATATGCTTAGTTTAATACACTGAAAACAAACTTAAAGATACCAAAAACGATTTAGTGAAATCAATGTTGCTAAATATCATGTGGCTGTCCATGGTACTGATTCTGTCTGTGCACAAGTTATTTTTTTAAAGTTGACTCCCCCTACTTGTAGACTAGTTGAACACCAATGCCATCCTCCTCTCTTTCATGTTGGCAAAACGGTCTATGTCTCTGTCATACAGTACCCTTTTAGTTTTTATTGTCATAGGCTACCTAGCTAAAATGCCTGCTAGCCTAACTTCCTGAGTGTACTAGGCTACATCTAGGCTACATATTGAACTTCAATCGTCTCAGGCCACTGGCAAAACATATTAATTTATGACTAGATCAGAATTACCATCATTATTATTAGTCTGTACAGAGAATGAACTCAAAAACAAAAGTCCAAATCCCCGTCTCCATCATTGGCTAAGGAAATCGTCAATTTTTCAAGCTAGCTACCGCAGGACATCAACACACGCAGACCAGAAACAGACACATTTTTCTGACAATCATGATATTTTGCTTGGGATATGATTTGATTGGTGTGAAGCTAAATCCAAACTGGCCTCCATTGGGGGCATTTTGCTGCGCCAGGTCAACCAGCAGTTGAGCTCAATGCTGATTGGCTAATTATGATTAGCTAATTGGCTAATTATTATTTTTTATCAAGGGAGGCCAAGTGCTACATGTCATACTCTTTTGTTCCAAACAGCATCAGATACACGCGCTACAACATACCAAGAAAGGGGGTCGTTGTTTACCTCGCTCGGATGATTTCTCCAGTGAGATTCTGCCACTTGAGAATTGACGTAAAATAATGAAAACACATATTTAGGGAAGCCCGGGTTCCCTTGGCATCCATGAATACACGCCACTGCAGCTGTAGAGCCCATACATGAACACTACTGAGATGTCTCACTGTACCGGAGCAGAAGTATTGTCAGACTCATTGTATAGTTATCAGAAGTAGTTGAGGTTTCAATACAAAGTCACACATGAGGTATTCAAAGGATGCATGGGGTATTCAAAGGATGCATGAGGTATTCAAAGGATGCATGAGGTATTCAAAGGATGCATGAGGTATTCAAAGGATGCATGGGGTATTCAAAGGATGCATGAGGTATTCAAAGGATGCATGGGGTATTCAAAGGATGCATGAGGTATTCAAAGGGTGCATGAGGTATTCAAAGGATGCATGGGGTATTCAAAGGATGTATGGGGTATTCAAAGGATGCATGGGGTATTCAAAGGATGCATGGGGTATTCAAAGGATGCATGGTATTCAAAGGATGCATGAGGTATTCAAAGGATGCATGAGGTATTCAAAGGATGCATGAGGTATTCAAAGGATGCATGAGGTATTCAAAGGATGCATGAGGTATTCAAAGGATGCATGAGGTATTCAAAGGATGCATGAGGTATTCAAAGGATGCATGAGGTATTCAAAGGATGCATGAGGTATTCAAAGGATGCATGAGGTATTCAAATGATGCATGAGGTATTCAAAGGATGCAAAGGATGCATGTATTCAAAGGATGCATGAGGTATTCAAAGGATGCATGAGGTATTCAAATGATGCATGAGGTATTCAAAGGATGCATGGGGTATTCAAAGGATGTATGGGGTATTCAAAGGATATCATAGAGCGATGCAGATACAGAAACATGTTAGAAAACTCTCCATACTCTGGCCAGTTCTTTAAATAAATATTTTATTGTTGTTGAAAATAAATACATTTTCTTAAAATAGAATCAATAACATTAAAAAAAACTTTGGGAGTTGGGAGGTGGGGGGTTAACCCCAAATGAAGTGGTGTAATTTGGAACAAGGATTTTACAATACAATCTCACAAATGTATCCACCATTTTAAGACTTCACTTCCCACAATGCATTCCGTTCTGCTGTACATTCTCAGCGGATGTGTGGAAAAGTGGTGACATTACATCTCTTTTCACAATGTTCACATGCAATCTACTAGGTCTTAAAGCTTCAGGCCTGTCCTGTACCCAAACCCTTGATATAATGAAACTGTTTGTTAGCCTGGGTAATCCAGACTGAATGCTGCACTTAATGGTTAGCCCAGCATTAAGTCTGGTTTTACCATGCAACCTATTTATATCAACACTCCCAATTGTCAAAATGGATGATAAACCCTCATCTCTTGTCATTCAACACATCAACATCAGCCATCAGCCATTCAACAATTACATCTGACAATGTTTTTTGAAAAGTACCTTAATTATGTCAACTTTACCTACATTCTACAGTACAAAGACACCATACATTAGAAGTCTGAAATATTATTGATATAGCTGTAATCAAATGACTTTGAGAGGCTACACCCTCTCTAAGGCTTAAAAGACAAAGACAAATATTATTTTCAGATTGTAATAGATCATTTTTTCATAAGGGGTTGTGAAACTGCCCTAAATAGCCTGGTCCCAGATCTAAGTCCAAGTTATACATAAATAGACTGGTAACAGATAACCCAACCACAAGAAATAACCCGATACGGTTGGGGTTTCGGCATTTGCAATGATGAGTGTACTTTCTGTTGTCCATTGTATGTTTGGGCTCAGAGCTCTGCAAAATGGCAGGTCTCCGGGGGTGAGACAGGGTTAAGAGTAGCCTGGAATCCAAACTGAATATTTGCACTTTGTGCTAATAGTGAAGTGAAGTACAGTGAAGTGAAGCTATAGTGAAATAGAGCGATATTCCCTTTAGATTCCAGGCTAGAAAAAGAGCTGAGACACCAGTGAGTGTAGCTCTGGTATTGGAACAGATTACCACAATGCATTACAGAGGGAAGCTTTCCCCTTCCCCCAATCCTCTCTTCAACCTCACTGCTCCTCCAACCTCTCTGTTCTGACATCTCCACAAATAGCTCAACAGAACAGGACAGGAAGTTCTCGTACTAGTCACTGGAGCAAAGCAGTAACCTTGCCAAAACCTCATTATGCACAGTGGGCATTGGGGGAAAACACTGCACCACCACAGAAATAGAACGTTTTCTAATTACCAAGGGTACTTCCAAAACGGCACCCTGTTCCCTAATATAGTGCACACTACCTTTGAGTGCCAAGTTTTCTAATTACCAAGTTATTGGGGCTGTGATGCTGGATGACCTCAATTAAGACAAGCGTGTGTGAACGAGTGATTTAAATCTAATCAGGAAAGAACCAGTTGAGTAAGCTAATCTATGGAAACAGCAACCAACCTGTGTGTGAGGGTGTGCATGTGTGAGGGCGTGTATGTGTGAGGGAGTGCATGTGTGAGGGCGTGTATGTGTGCATGTCTGTGTGTGTGTTGCTCTGCACTGTTGGGTTTGGACCTTTGGTAATGAAATCAATTCCACAGGTAAAGAGAGGCAGCTTTAAACAATGATTAAACCAACCAAGTACTGCTGGAGTAGTGCCTAGCACTATGCTGTGTCCACAGAATGGACTAATGAACGCTGTTCACAGTTCAAGGCAGTTGAAGCAGCCTCCACTGTCCTAGCCTACATACCCAGTCAGCACATTGGCCAAGGTTAGGTTAGAGGACCAAACCCAGTCACTACTCTCAAGAATTACCTGGCAGGCTTACACACTCAAGATGTTCACAAAAGGGCAAATCCTAACTCCTACTAAAGTCAAATGTTCACTTGGTCACCCATTGATATCCATGCATGACTAAGTACAAATTTGGTGGAAGTTAGGATTCACCCCAGATAGAGCACTAGGTTACTGTACTTCTCACAATCCAACACGTTGTGTTTACGTCTTTTAACTGCCAGTGCTGTTCAAAGTCTAAAGTGAGTTCTATGACTCAGAATGACCTGCGACTGAGAGAGGTTCTGGTTTCCCCCCTGCCTTACCTTCTGTGCCACACTCACAGATACCGGATGTAGAGTAAATAGCCCGCTGTTATCTTATGTGTGTTCTTCCTTAAATACTACTCAGTGTATTCCCTTGCCGCAAGGTCCACCAGTAGAAGTACAGTGTAAAGTAGTCATTGAGACTCTACTGAACGAGAACATCTAACTGTTTGAAGGTAGACGCTGGCCCTCAGTGTTCAGAGGAATATTTTTAAGACATGCAGGGTGTGTTCTCTGTTCTCTTGCTATAGAGATGCTACTCTGTATGTGCAGCACTACTTCGCCAGTGATTTGATCAGATTTAATTCAGCAGTAGGAAATAGAGAAACTGCGGACATTTAAGATTCAAGGAAATATACGTTTTAATGATAATTATAATGTTGTTCTGATTATGTGATCAGATTATGTCAGGGAGAGGAACCAGATTGCCAGGGTAACACAGTTAATTCCCAACCAATCAGAGACTAATAAACCCCCACCACCCAAGAAAATCTAACCCCATTGGCCCATTCTCTCTCAGGCTCTTACTAAAGTAAATGGTAAGGTAATGAGGAAGGAATCCTCCAAGCCTGTTTTGAAGAACCAGCCTTCAACATACACACAATAAAGTTTTGAACAACCCCCCCCCCCCCCCCCAACAGCCTAATTCATAATCAGACGACCAACTCAATTTGTCAAATGTCCGCTAGCTACTTGGTTGGGTAAATTCATAAATAAATACATTTCTAAAAGCCATAGATCAAATCTAGTAGTCTCAGGTGAAGCTAGTCTTTGTATTGTCTCAGCTTGTCTGTCTCGTCTTCCTGTCCTGCTGAATGAGTCTACATTCATCCCTCAGGCCTCAGCACACATATTGACACTAGGGCATGGGTGGCAGCCCAGAGGCAGGACGGAAGGCAGTACAGAATCGACAGAGGCCACTGCGCCAGAGAGAGCGCCACCCTGTGGCTGGGCTGACTGAGCTCAGCTCTCACCGACACTGATGCTGGCCAGCCTGATGCAGAGGAAGCTTTCGTTTCCTCTCCTCTCTTTCTGTCCTTACAATTCATGTTAAACCAACAGGTAGGCCTACTATTCACAGGTAGGTCAGTGTGTTCTGTAGATCTACTATACATGGTCACAGATAGATAGCCTAAACTCACACAGAGAGAACTGAAACAATAGTCTGCGTGTCTCCTCTTGTGTGTGCTACTGTGGCTAGTCTAGTCTGTGGTTCAGTCTTTCTCTGGGGCGCCGGCCTGTTTTTACAGCGTCTTTCTTCGTCTGACTGTTGTGTATCTCTCAGCAGCTCACGGTGCTCGGCTGCTGTTTCATATTAACAAAGTCAGGGATGAAGTCAAACTCGTTCTGACACAGGAACAGTTCTGGGAGCTCCTGAACCCGGTCCAGACCCAGCTCCAACACCAGCGCTGTCAGAACCTCCTCATCTATCAGGTCTATGTCCATATTCTGTCCCAGCACCATACCTGGCCCACCCTGACCCATGTGCTGCATGCTGGCCAGCTGGCCTGGCCCTACTCTGTACTGGGACCCGTTGGCCAGGTGATGGCCCTGGACCGGCCCCAGTGGATGTCCGTGGTACTGGGTGTTGAGTTTCTGGAGGTGCATGGAGGCCATGAGCTGCTGGGAGGTGAGCCCACTGGGGTGGTACTGTTGCTGGGGGTGCTGGGGTTGAGACTGGGGGTGCTGCTGCTGCATGTGGTGGTGCTGCTGTTGTTGATGTGGCTGTTGTTGTTGATGCTGTTGGTTAT
The DNA here is from genome assembly GCF_021184085.1 of Oncorhynchus gorbuscha. Taxonomy (NCBI): domain Eukaryota; kingdom Metazoa; phylum Chordata; class Actinopteri; order Salmoniformes; family Salmonidae; genus Oncorhynchus; species Oncorhynchus gorbuscha. Next base: position 38,988,404 of record NC_060196.1, on the reverse strand, counting down.
ACATCATCTGGTTCATCTGGTGATGGTGTCCTCCCATCTGTGCTCCGTTGACCTGGCCATTCACCTGACCGCTCATCCCAGGCGGCCCCACCATCCCCAGACCGGGCCGCTGCCTCATGGCGGCCTCCATGGAGGTCTGCGGCACCCGGCCGTAGTGCATGACCTGGCCGTTGGGAAGGGTGCGGAGGCCTGGTTGCGGCACGGCGTGCTGTGGAGGGCCACCCATTCCCCCCATCCTGTAGCCATGGAGGGCCGTCGCAGGGCCGTGGGACATGGGCATCATCATGTGGTCTGCCATGGTTTCTCTATCACCCTGCAGGAGGAAGGACAATGTTTATGTTAGTTATGATGATGACTCTGTATAAGAACATTTACAAGGAAAGCTTTACTGTCACCCTGCGGAGGAGGAGGAGCAATGTTGTTGTTAGCGGTGCTTCAGTCCAGAGCCTTTAAGTTGCGAAAGAATCAGGCGTGCTAGTAGTCGAATAGATGAAAAGAGGATTGATTGGCGTTTTTCAAAGAGAGGTTTGGGAAGCACTGATAAACATTCAACGGTTAAGAGCACTGGGGCAGTAACTGAAAGGTTGATGGTTCGAAACCCTGAGCCAACAAGGTGGAAAAATCTTCCGTTCTTCCCATGAACAAAGCAGTTAACCCCCAACAACAACTGCTTCCGGGGCACCGATGACCTCAATTAAGGCAACCCTGGACCTTTCTGATTCAGAGGGGTTGGGTTAAATGTGGAAGACACATTTCGGTTGAATGCATCCAGTTGTACAACTGACTAGGTGTCTGCCTAGTTCATCAGATCAATCTGAGAGACACAGCTCCCGGAGAACATAAAATTCCCAGCACTACCCCATGCCATGACTTTTAACAGTGAGTGATTCCATAGAAATAGACAGTGTACTATGAGTGATTCAAACAGTGTTGAGTCAGTAATCTATTCAGATGACGTTTGGGGGCCATTTACACTTTCGATTGTTTAACCATCATTTCGACCACAGAAACATTACGCATAGCCTAATGCCTGTATCCGCTGCCAAGTATGTAGCCTATTACACGATCGGAAATACCAGTCATACCTTTTGTCGTTGAACGGACGCAGAAGAACGCATGTCGAATTTTAATCGGTAGATACATAGTAATAAATAAGGTACTACATGCACAATGATAGCGAGAGCATCCGCGCGAAAGGAAACCAACGTTTACAAACATTTCGTTAGGCACAAGCAGTGATAAATGGACAAGATGGTCATTACGATCTGTGCTTATAGGAAAAATACAATGGAAATACAAATTAAAGACAAACACCCTACGATTTATTAATTCAAAACGGAATCTGTATTTGTGCCATCTCGGTAACACCAGAGTTAAAATGGCACAACAACGCATAATTTCCCCACCCACAATTACGCAAGGTAAAACAATTAATGACATTCTTATTAACGTAGATGTCTCTATCACCGCATAAACACAATATGATGGTTGATCCATTGGATACCATAGGAGTGTGGCTCTGTCTTTTCACTGTCTGCTTGAAAACAAAGCATGTCGTGTTTCTTTCTTCTCTTTCCCCCAGAAATGAACTCCAGTGCCCCTGGCGCTCAGGTTTCCGTTCAAACCTCTTTGTGCGTTATCTATACAAATAAATAAAAACTACGACCCGATGCAACATTGTTTCTAAACCGACAATCATTTAGAGAGAATGGTCAACAGGCTATGTATGGTCAACAGCGGAACAAAATCCATACAATTGTGTTTGGGCTATGCAAGCGTGAACGTTTAGGCATTTTAACATTCATTCCGTCTATGTCACATTTAGCAAAAGGCTAAAAGGGGAGCAACAAAGAATGATCAAGATATGTTTTTGTAGCTGAATTATTACACACTATATCTACATTTTGACGCTTCGGTTTACCCGTGTATTCTAGGTATTTGCATAGGGGCCAGATTTCATTGAACAGTAAATACTTTTGATACCACATTACAACAAAAATAATAATCCGGTTTAAATAAACTCGGTCTGGCAATATATACAGTTCAATCGTTTAGTAATGTATCATACAGTATCACTATGCACTATAGCCGGCATATGAACAATCGGTCATGTAAGAACCCGTAAATAAAACGAACAATGGTTCTCCTACCTTCCCCTCAGTAATAGGACAGTCTCTCTCTCTCTGCAACGAATGCCCCCCTCACAAGACAACACTTACCAGCTAAATGTCCCTGCTCTGAAGTTCTCTCGTTCTCTTTCTGCTATTGGATCTCCGTCTTTACTTCCAAAGGCGATGCGCCAAATACATGTATTTCATCGAATTAAAACGATCGGTGCTCTCTAGTGCACTGTGGGGCGAGCGAGAATCCGTCACCAGAGTTACTTTTCTGGGTCAGCTCCGGGATTATATACATGTATAAACCAACCAGCGGAGAAGGAAAGAGGGAGAGGTGGAGCTACTGTCGTCTCTGTATCCTTTGTTCCGATTGGCTCGGTTTGTGACCCTAGTACAGACTTAGCGCACGTTGGACAATTCATTAACTGCTCCTGACATGTTCTTAAATGTTGGCGTTAGGTAGCCTACGACTCCTTTGTATAACACGCATTTGATGTGGCCTCATATATTTTGTAGCCTCCTAAGGGACACTGGTATGTATGTCAACAATAATCATTATCATACGCATCATACTTTCATCAACAAATAGCCTATATACTAGACAAGTATTTCATGTTTTACAACATTCTCTGTTACAAATTAGAGTCCGGTTTCATTGAGGCCTACAGTATGTTTTCGAAATACAATATGAATGACAAATTACTGATTAATTTCACTATTCATTTCAGATTACAGTCACAGAATCAATCAGCGCTGGCTATTAGAGACAGACAACGGTAGGCTCTGGTGCGTGCTATGCAAATGTGTTGTTGCAGAGACAGGGCCTGGTGATACATATGCATGTGAACAGCAACCCACCCCCAGAGAGAGAGAGCCTGCTGGCATGAAACTGGTGCTAATGACATGACACCTCATTCAGCTCAGCACACCATGGTTGAACAGAGACAAAAACCATAGAAGAAGATGGTTGAACAGAAACCATAGAAGTAGAGAGTGACTGTCTAATTTATAGGCACAATGGCTGGGTGCTCATTCTCTCCTCTCGGTCTCCTTCACCCTCTCTCTCTCTCTCTCTCTCTCTCTCTCTCTCTCTCTCTCTCTCTCTCTCTCTCTCTCTCCCTCTGTTCACAGAGAGATTGATGCTCGTAGTTCCCTCATCATAACTTACTTCTCTTATATCACAGTGGAGAGTCCAAAGAGTCAAGACCTCTCTGCAGAGACATGGCATCCACTGATGTTGAAACACACACACGCACACACAGACACACACACACACACACACCCTTTTGTGCTGAAGAATGTGTCCTATTCTTGGGCCCCAGAGTCGGCCAGACTCCCAGCCTCTCTGTCTATTCAGCAGCTAGGCCATTGTGCTCTGTTCTGTTCCGGGTTTGAGGAGACGACACTGAGGAGGATGGTCTACTCTGATCTGTCTGTTTGGGTGCAACATAACTAGCTCAGTAGATTTAAAGGGAGTGCCCTTTTCTAAACTGACATTGTCATTATTTACAATGCAAATGAATGCCCCACCCCATCCCCCGACTCAGTCAGACACCCTGCTGTCTTTGGCCGGATCTGCAAGGTCTTGCACTGACATAGGGCCTGTTACACTGTCAACCTACTAATATAGCTGCACTTGATATGCTGAATCAAATCCAAATGCATGTGTTACGTAGCATGTGAAAAATGACATTTGATTTGATTTGCTAAGCTATGTCCAAATACGGAGATGGAGGCAGGCTTTTTGAATGAAACCTTTTTTGTTTTTGATCGTGCATTGACCCCAGTGTTGTATTGGCTTAAGTTCAATGTAGGACCTACAAATTGGGGGCCTTTGGCCTGAGTTTAGTGTCTTTTCACAGGTGTTGAGGGGAGAAACGTTTGTCCTCCAGTTCCCTGTTGATTGGCTGAATGGTGTCAAGTCAAGTGTGGATCAGCATGTACTGCTCGAACCTGCCTGGGCTGCATGGCGTAATAACCTGGTACATTTAAACTCTTATTCATTTGGCCTTGTCTTGTCTTCTGAGGATTCTAGTGGATCCAATCAGAGCAAAGAGACTCAAATATCAAGAAGCTCAAAATCTTACATTCAGACAATTCACGTTATTTTAGGTTTATAATATGACTTGTGAAAATTGTGAAAGTCTCTCTCATGTCTATTTCGAATACATCAGATTGTAACATATTTTCTATATACTTTTAAAATTAAGGATTCTCGCAATGCCTATAGGTGAATTGCAGCTAAGAAGTGACCATTTAAGAAATGACCCATAAATGTGTTTCTTATCTGAGATGGAGTTAATGATAATATTATCTACAAGCAAAAACTAGGATGTATAGAATATGTTTATATTACTCTGCTAGAACAAAAAGAGGAATTACTTTTAAGTACAGATAAGGCACTGTACTCATTATATCACCCCCCCCACCCTATCTCCCTCGCCTTCCCACCCTCTTCCCTCCCTATCTCTCTTGCCTTCCCTCTCTCTTCATCCTCTTGTCTCTATCCCTCCCACCTATCTCCCTCGCCTTCCCTCTCTCTTCATCCTCTTGTCTCTATCCCTCCCCCTATCTCCCTTGCCTTCCCTCTCTGTCCCCTTCCTATCTCTATCACCTTCCCTCTCTCTCTCTCTCCCTTTCTCTTTCTCTCTCCCTCCCCTCTCTCTCTCTCTGTCGTTCTCTATATATTCTTCTCTCACCATATTTTCCAGATTTCACATTACTCACTGCATTCTACTCATCTCTATGCCACAGACACATGCTCTTCCCTACCCCCCCCCACCTCTGTCTATCCGGGCCCACACATCCCCCTGTTCACATAATCTTCTTTTGTATTCATATTCCAATGAGCTTTTCAATGGCATTATATGTCGTCAAAACACGATTAATGTCGTTTTAGCCAAAGCAATTATTGCTTGCACACCCAAAGTACCACATGCAAGGCCAATCACAATAGACTACTCAGGCTACTGCTCCTACGCTACGGTAGTGTCCCAAGTGGCAACCTATTCTCTACATATTGCACTACTTTTGACCAGGGCCCATAGGGAATAGGGTGCTATTTGGGAAGCACAGCAGCCGTAGACTTGCCCTTATGCAAAGAGAGAGGCAGAAAGGAAAAATACTTGTTAAAAAAGGTCATTGAAATAAAATGTCCACTTACATCAAATAAAATGTGTGCTTTTATCCATGTAGTGGCAGAATACATGGCATCTTAGTTTGATTTGATTTAATAGGATCCAAGTTGAGCACTATGTAGGGAATGAGGAGCCAGCAGTCAGCCAGAGAGTATAGTCACAGCTAGTTATGGGAAGCTGTGACTAGTGGTGTGAATGTTCTCTCTCTCTCTCTCTCTCTCTCTCTCTCTCTCTCTCTCTCTCTCTCTCTCTCTCTCTCTCTCTCTCTCTCTCTCTCTCTCTCTCTCTCTCTCTCTCTCTCTCTCTCTCTCTCTCTCTCTCTCTCTCTCTCTCTCTCTCTCATACAAGTAGGTGATATGCATAGTTTTTACAGCTGTGCTGTTTAGATGTTAACACACCACACTAACCCCTTCCCCCTATCACATCCACAGGACAAATCCCCTTCACAAACATATGCACAAAAACACACACTCCTCTCCGTCCCACCCCACCTGGGGGAGGTGCAACCCACCTGCTGCACCAGGTAACAGCAGGTAGTCTAGTGGTTAGAGCGTTGGGCCAGTAACTGAAAGGTTGCTAGATCAAATCTCTGAGCTGACAAGGTAAAAATATGTCATTCTGCCCCTGAACAAGGCAGTTAACTCACTGTTCCTAGCCTGTCATTGTAAATAAGAATGTCTTCTTAACTGAATTGCCTAGTTAATTAAACAGGGATTGGGGCATAATGTTGTTTTACTAAATGTGTGTGTGTGTTTCCATGCATGTGTGTGTGAGTGAGTAAGTGAGGGGAATGGCCACCATCCCCTCTCAGTAGATTCCTGTGTCTCCTGGTCAGTGGTGGTTGTGATTCAACGACTCCATTTGTCTGTCATTAGCCTCCTGCATAGTGGCCTTTTAGGATTGGATGGCCCTCCACCCTGCCTTCACTAGGCCTGGCCTACCAACATCAGCCTGTAGTTAAGCGTTTCATTATTATCCCCAGTAGAAAATTGACAATGTTTACTATCTCAAAAAATAACAACTCAAATAAGTTACACGCAAAATGCACTACAATGCAGTTTTAAGATAATAGAGTTAAGAAAATATTTACTAAATAAACTAAAGTTAAATAAAAATAAATAAAAATAAATTAACACAATAAAATAACAATAAGAAGGCTATAAACAGGGGGTACTGGTACCGAATCAATGTGCAGGGGTACAGGTTAGTCCAGGTCATTTATATATGTATGTACGGGTAAAGTGACTATGCATAGATAATAAACAGAGAGTAGCAGCAGTGTAAAAACAAATGGGGGGTGTCAATGCAAATAGTCTGATGGTCATTTGATTAGTTGTTCAGCAGTCTTATGTCTTGGGGGTAGAAGCTGTTAAGAAGTCTTTTGGACCTAGACTTGGCGCTCCAGTACTGATTGCCGTGTGGCAGCAGAGAGAACAGTCAATGACTTAGGTGACTGGAGTCTTTGATAGCTCCGATTTGCCAAAAACACAGCACACGAGCAGACTTTAATCCTGTGATACACTTTCTCAATACAATTACATGGGCTTTATTGGCATTGGAAACACATGTTTATATTGCCAAATCAAGTGAAATAGATAATAAACAATAGGAAAATAAACAAGGGAAAAATTAGAAATTGAATCAGAAATTAACAGTAAAATTTCACTTAAAACAAAAGTTTTAAAGGAATGTAGACATTTCAAATGTTATATTATACAGTGTTGTAGCAATGTACAACTACTTGAAGTATAAAAGGAAAATAAATAAACAGAAAAATATAGGTTGCATTTACAATGGTGTTTGTGCTTGACTTTTCTTGTGGCAACAGGTCACACATGTTGCTGCTGTGGTGACACTGTGGTATTTCACCTAATAGATATGGGGTTTTTTCAAAATTGAATTTGTTTGCAAATTCTTTGTGGGTCTGTGTAATCTGAGGGACATATATGTCTCTAATATGGTCCTCCATTTGACAGGAGGTTAGGAGATATAAGGGCACAAAGCGAGACCCAGATGCAGACACGGGAGGCAGATGGTTTGAGTCTTGATATTTATTAATAATCCAAAAGTGGTAGGCAAGAGAATGGTCGTGGACAGGCAAAAGGTCAAAACCAGTTCAGAGTCCAAGAGGTACAGAGTGGCAGACAGGCTCAAGGTCAGGGCAGGCAGAATGGTCAGGCAGGCGGGGTACGGAGTCCAGAAAACAGGCAAGGGTCAAAAACCAGGAGGACTAGCAAGGGAGAATAGAAGCAGGAGTACGGGGGAAAACGCTGGTTGACTTCAAAAACATACAAGACGGACTGACACAGAGAGACAGGAAACACAGGGATATATACAGCGGGAATAATAAGCGACACCTGGAGGGGGTGGAGACAATCACAAGACAAGTGAAACAGATCAGGGTGCGAGAGGAGGAGCAGCTTGGTTTCCACCTCATTTTGTGGGCAGTAGGCACATAGCCTGTCTTCTCTTGAGAGCCAGGTCTGCCTATGGCGGCCTCTCTCAATAGCAAGGCCATGCTCACTGAGTCTGTACTTCCTTAAGTTTGGGTCAGTCACAGTGGTCAGGTATTCTGCCACTGTGTACTCTCTGTTTAGGGTCAGTCACAGTGGTCAGGTATTCTGCCACTGTGTACTCTCTGTTTAGGGTCAGTCACAGTGGTCAGGTATTCTGCCACTGTGTACTCTCTGTTTAGGGTCAGTCACAGTGGTCAGGTATTCTGCCACTGTGTACTCTCTGTTTAGGGTCAGTCACAGTGGTCAGGTATTCTGCCACTGTGTACTCTCTGTTTAGGGTCAGTCACAGTGGTCAGGTATTCTGCCACTGTGTACTCTCTGTTTAGGGTCAGTCACAGTGGTCAGGTATTCTGCTACTGTCTACTCTCTGTTAAAGGCCAAATAACATTCCAGTTTGCTCTGTGTTTTGGTTGATTCTTTTTCATGTGTCAAGTAATTATCTTTACATTTTTTCATGATTTGGTTGGGTCCCACTTTGTTGATGTCCTGGGGCTCTGTGGGGTCTGTTTGTGTTTGTGAACAGAGCCCTAGGACCAGCTGGCTGAGGGGACTCTTCTCCAGGTTCATCTCTCTGTAGGTGATGGCTTTGTTATGGAAGGTTTGGGAATCGCTTTCTTTTAGATGGTTGAATAATTTATTTGCTATTTTCTGGATTTTGATAATTAGCTGGAATAGTCCTAATTCTGGTCTGCATGTATTATTTCGTGTTTTACATTGTACTCTGGGGATACATTTGCATAATTCTGCACGTAGTCTCAGTTTGGTGTTTGTCCCATTTTGTGAACACTTGGTTTGTGAGTAGACCCCACAACCTCTCCCTGTCTCTCTTTCCCTCTCTCTCTCTGGCTCTCTCTGTTATCTGAACTCTAGTGGTTGGACTTTAGCTGAGAGCATAAGGTCCAGTCCAGCACCATGCTATTGTTAGCATTCATGGAATGTTGTTTTTCCAGACTCCACCCGTTTTATTTGCTCGCTGTCTGGTCATGTTTGGGAGGTTGGTGGCTGGAGTGGCCCCAACCTCTCTCTGTCTCTTAGAGAGAGCTGCCTGAAAGTGTCCAGCCTTGTGAACTACAGTAACTGGGAAGACTGTTGTCACTCTGTATGCTTTTCAGCAGTACATAGTGTCAAGAAGGTACTAGTGACAGAGTCTCTCTCCCGCACTCTCCCTCTCTTGCGCTCTCCGGCGCCCTCCCTCTCTCTCAAAATATTGTCAGACTGATATGTTATAGTAGCCTAATGACATCTCCTTGTCCAGAAAATCCTTGTACAGTTCCTCTACCATGCTAGTTGGCAATATCAAGTCAGCTGCTCATGGTCTTCCTCCATAACACCAACAGTAAGAGAGAAGTGGAGAGTTTTATGGTACACACCATCCAATGAAATGCTTAATTGCAGGTTCCTTCTCAACAATGCAACAACAATAAGAAACAATACAATATAAGAATACAAACATAAAGGGCATGGCAGTGGAATAGAATAATACATTTTAGCATAAGTATAATAAAGGAAAGCTCAATTTGTAGTCCAATATTTACACGTGTATTAGAGTGTATTTGGGGAGGACCCGGGGCTCTGAACCAACTATATTAATTTCAGGGACAGGTCGAAAAGCATGAAACATTTGTGGCAATTTAGCTAGCTAGCTTGCTGTTGCTAGCTAATTTGTCCTTGGTAAACCGACTTTGTTTCTAGTAATCTCTCCTCCTTCATGCTTCTTCTTCTTTGGACTTTATTTGACAGTTGGCAACTAACTTCAAGGTGCATTACCACCACCAACTGGACTGGAGTGTGGACCTCAGTTCATCGTTCAATCACCCACGTGGGTGTACGCTTCTAAAAACCAATGAGGAGATGGGAGAGGCAGGACTTGCAGCTTGTCAAGTATCACAAATAGATCCAAGTTTTATTTTAGGGCCTGGCTCCACTGACGCTAGCAGTGTGGATGCAATGATTGTATAACATGTATGTGTGGTCAGCATGTAGGAAGCTGTTGTAACCTCTTGACAAGTGTGGTGGTGTTGTTGGTCAATGACAAGTCCTCTGTGATGTGGATGCCGAGGAACTTAAGACCTGTTGATGTGGATCGGGGCATGTTCCCTCCTTTGCTTCCTGAAATCAGCAATGAGCTTTGTTTTGCAATGCCAGTTCACTTACCTCTTCCCTATAGGCTAACTCATCATTGTTGGTTATCAGGCCTACAAATGTGATGATGGAGTAGGTGTCATGCAAAGCCACACAGTCGTGGATGAACAGGGAGTACAGCAGAGGATTGAGGACACACCCCTTGGGGGGCCCTGTGTTAAGAGTCAGTGCGGAGGACGTGTTGTTGCCAATCCTTACAGCCTGTGGTCTGCCAGTCAGGAAGTCCAGGATCCAGTTGCAGAGGGTTGTGTCCAGACCCAGGCCTCTGGGCTTGGAGGGAACAATAGTTTTGAATGCTGAACTGTAGTCAATGAACAGCATTCTCACACAGAATATGTTCCTCCAGATGTGTTATGACCGGGTGAATAGCAATGAAAATGGCATCTTCCGTGGATCTGTTGGAGTGGTAGGTAAATTGGAGTGGCTCCAATGTGACTAGCACACTGAAATCTGAGCAAGGGTAGCATTCCAGAGAGACATCACAGACTGTAGTGTTCTTGTCTTCACGGAAACATGGCTCACTCAAGACACGCTATCGGAATCGGTACAGCCAGCTGGTTTCTCCACGCATCGCGCCGACAGAAACAAGCAACTTTCTGGTAAGAACAGGGGCGGGGGGATATGACTTATGATTAACGAGACGTGGTGTGATCATAACAACATACAAGGACTCAATTCCTTCTGTTCACCTGACTTAGAATTCTTCACAATCAAATGTCGACCGCATTATCTACCAAGAGAATTCTCTTCGATTATAATCACAGCCTCATATATTTCCTCCCAAGTAGACACATCGATGGCCCTGAACGAACTTTATTTTACTCTATGTAAACTGGAAACCACATATCCTGAGGCTGTATTCATTGTAGCTGGGGATTTTAATCTGAAAATAAGACTCCCTAAATTCTATCAGCATATCGATTGTGCTACCAGGACTGGTAAAACCCTGGATCATTGTTATTCTAACTTCCGCGACGCATATAAGGCCTTCCCCCGCCCTCCTTTCGGAAAAGCTGACCACGACTCCATTTTGTTGCTCCCAGCCTACAGACAGAGACTAAAACAGGAAGCTCCGCTCTCAGGTCTGTTCAACGCTGGTCCGACCAATCTGATTTCACGCTTCAAGATTGCTTCGATCACGTGGATTGGGATATGTTCCGCATTGCGTCCAACAACAACATTGACAAATACACTGATTCGCTGAGCGGGTTCATTAGCAAGTGCATTGGCGATGTCGTACCCACAGCAACTATTAAAACATTCCCAAACCAGAAACCATGGATTGATGGCAGCGCTCGCGTGAAACTGAAAGTGTGAACCACTGCTTTTAACTAGGGCAAGGTGACCGGAAACATGAACAAATACAAACAGTGTAGCTTTTCTCTCCGCAAGGCAATCAAACAAGCTAAGCGTCAGTATAGAGACAAAGTAGAGTTGCAATTCAATGGCTCAAACACAAGAGGTATGTGGCAGGGTCTACAGTCAATCACGGATTACAAAAAGTAAACCAGGCCCGTCGCGGACCACAATGTCTTGCTCCCAGACAGACTAAACAACTTCTTTGCTCACTTTGAGGACACGGCCCGCTACCAAAACCTGCGTACTCTCCTTCACTGCAGCAGACGTGAGTAAAACATTTAAATGGGTTAACCCTCGCAAGGCTGCAGGCCCAGACGGCATCCCCAGCCGCGTCCTCAGAGCATGCGCAGACCAGCTGACTGGTGTGTTTACGGACATATTCATTCAATCAATCCTTATCCCTGTCTGCTGTTCCCACATGCTTCAAGAGGGCCACCATTGTTCCTGTTCCCAAGAAAGCTAAGGTATCTGGCCTAAACGACTACCGCCCCGTAGCACTCACTTCCGTCATCATGAAGTGCTTTGAGAGACTAGTCAAGGACCATATCACCTCCACCCTACCTGACACCCTAGACCCACTCCAATTTGTTTACCGTCCCAATAGGTCCACAGACGACACAATCGTAACCACACTGCACACGGCCCTAACCCATCTCGACCAGAGGAAGACCTATGTGAGAATGCTGTTCATCGACTACAGCTCAGAATTTAACACCATAGTACCCTCCAAACTCGTCATCAAGCTCGAGACCCTGGGTCTCGACCCCGCCCTGTGCAACTGAGTATTGGACTATCTGCCCTCCAGGACACCTACACCACCCAATGCCACAGGAAGACCTTAAAGATCATCAAGGACAACAACCACCCGAGCCACTGTCTGTTCACCCCGCTATCATCCAGAAGGCGAGGTCAGTACAGGTGCATCAAAGCAGGGACCGAGAAACTGAAAAACAGCTTCTATCTCAAGGACATCAGACTGTTAAACAGCCACCACTAACATTGAGTGGCTGCTGCCAACATACTGACTCAACTCCAGCCACTTTAATAATGTAAAATGTATGTAAAAAATGTATCACTAGCCATTTTAAACAATGCCACTTAATATAATGTTTACATACCCTACATTACTCATCTCATATGTATATACTGTACTTGATACCATCTACTGCATCTTGCCTATGCCGTTCTGTACCATCACTCATTCATGTATCTTTATGTACATATTCTTTATCCCTTTACACTTGTGTGTATAAGGTAGTAGTTTTGGAATTGTTAGGTTAGATTACTCATTGGTTTTTACTTCATTGTCGGAACTAGAAGCACAAGCATTTCGCTACCCTCGCATTAACATCTGCTAACCATGTGTATGTGACAAATAACATTTGAATTGATTTGATTTGAATACAGCCTGGGAGAGGGACAGGGACAAGTTAAATATGTTTGAGAAGACATCTGCCAGCTAGTCAGCACACACTCTGAGGACATGGCCAGGGATGCTATCTGGGCTGGAGGCTTTGTGAGTATTCCCTCTTTTGTGAGTTTTCCTGTCAGCCTCTGAGTGCAAAAGCACCAAGTCATCTCGAAACGGCAAGAGTCTTCCTGGATGGCTCGGTATTGTCTGCCTCAAAGCGAGCATAGAATGTGTTAAGCTCGTCTGGGAGGGAGAATTCAGTGGGCACCACACAGCTTGATTTGCCTTTGTAGTTTGTGATAGTCTGTAGTACTTGCCACATGTGATGCGAGTCTGAGTTGTTGGACATCAATTCAAGTTTGAGTCTCTATGGTCTTTTTGTGTCCCTTTTGCTGAGCTCGTACCAGGGGTGGCAGTGGCACATGTATGGAGTATAGCCCTGTTCATGCCATGTAAGATAGAGTGAAAGTACATGGAGGTTGGAGGGAGGGAGAGAGAGGAGGAGAGGAGCAGGCAGGGTGAGAACAGCACAGCACCTCTGCAACAAGAGTCAACAGAATTGCTTAGTCCCATGTGATTTCCTATCAGTGTCAAGCAACATACATACAGTAGCTTGAGTGTCCACGAAAATGATATAGACATATAAAGACGGGGAAATGCACCAGTCCTCAGAGGAGGACAGGGTGGACCATCCTCCTTAGTGAATTTCATAAAAAAATAAAAATAGTGAAACATTTAAAAAGTTATCATTTTTAGATAAGACTATACTAAATATATTGATTAAAACACAATGTTTTGCAATGAAGGTCTACAGTAGCCTCAGCAGGACTCTGTAGGGTACCACCATAGTGTAGCCGGAGGACAGCTAGCTTCTGTCCTCTGGGTACATTGGCTTCAATACAAGACCTCAAAGGCTCATGGTTATGCCCACTTCCGGAGGGAGTCCTCCAACCTATCAGTGCTTTTGCAGCATGAATTGACATGTTGTCCATCCAATCAAAGGTTCAGAGAATGAAAAGATGACGCCGAAGAACATGGCTGACATTTTACATTCTCCCAACCAATTGTGCAATTAAAAAAATGTTTTTGTGTAACTTGTTTTTTAACTTATTGTGAATATAATGTTGCTGCTACCGTCTCCTATGATCAAAAATAACTTTTGGACATCAGAAAAGCAATTAATCACCCTGGACTTTTTCCTTTAAAGAGTCTGACGAGAAGGATATCCTGCTTTCACTGGAACAGGACCAGATCCACGCCTTTTGCGTGAAGAAAAGACGCCGGAAAAGTGAATGCAGATCGAGGATCCTTCTGAGAATCTGCAGGCGAGCGAGTAAACTCCCAATGCCTTCCATTCTCCTTGCTAACGTGCAATCGTTGGAAAATAAAATTGATGACCTATTATTAAGATTATCCTACCAATGGGACATTAAAAACAGTAACATCTTATTGTTTCACAGAGACGTGGCTGAACGAAGAAACGGACAATATAGAGCTGGCTGGATTTTCCATTCAACAGCAGAACAGAACCTCTCTTCTGGTAAGACGAGGGGTGGGGGTGTGTGTCTTTTTGTCAATAACAGCTGGTGCGCGATGTCTAAAATTAAAGAAGTCTCGAGGTATTGCTTGACTGAGGTAGATTACCTTATGATAAGCTGTCGACCACACTATCTACCAAGCGAGTTCTCATCTGTATTATTCGTAGCCGTCTATTTACCACTACAAAGCGAACCTGGCACTACAACCGCTCAAAACCAACTCTATAAGGCCATAAGCAAAGAAGAAAATGCTCACACAGAGGCGGTGCTCCTAGTGGCTGGGGACTTTAATGCAGGCAAACGTAAATCAGTTTTACCAAATATTTACTTGTACTCATATCACATGTGCAACCAGGGGGGAAAAAATCCTAGACCACCTTTACTCCACACACAGAGATGCGTACAAAGCTCTCCCCCGCCCACCATTTGGCAAATCTGACCATAATTATATCCTCCTGATTTCTGCTGACAAGAAAAAACTAAAGCAGGAAGTACCAGTGATTCGCTCAATTACAGAAGTGGTCAGATGATGCGGATGCTGCAATACAGGACTGTTTTGCTAGCACAGACTGGAATATGTTCCGGGATTCATCCAATGGCATTGAGGAATACACCACCTCAGTCATCGGCTTTATCAATAAGTGCATTGATGATGTCGTCCCCACAGTGACTGTACATACAAATCCCACCCAGAAGCCATGGATTACAGGCAACTTCCGCATTGAGCTAAAGGCTAAAGCTGCCACTTTCAAGGAGCGGTTGACTAATCCGGACGCTGATAAGAAATCCTGCTATCGCCTTAAACGAACCATCAAACAAGCAAAGCCTCAATACAAGATTACGATTGAATCCTACTTCACCGGCTCTGATGCTCGTCAGATGTGGCTTGAAAACTATTACGGACTACAAAGGGAAACCCAGACGTGAGTTGCCCAGTGATGCGAGCCTACCAGACGAGCTAAATGCCTTTTATGCTCGCTTTGAGGCAAGCAACACTGAAGCATGCACGAGAGCACCAGCTGTTCTGGATGACTGTGTGATAACCCTCTCGGTAGCCGATGTGAACAAATCCTTTAAACAGGTCAATATTCACAAAGCTGCTGGGCCATACAGATTACCAGGACGTGTACTCAAAGCATGCGCGGACCAATTGTCAAGTGTCTTCACTGACATTTTCAACCTCTCCCTGACCGAGTCTGTAATACCTACATGTTTCAAGCAGACCACCATAGTCCCTGTGCCCAAGGAAGTGAAGGTAACCTGTCTAAATGATTACCACCCCCTGGCACTCACGTCGGTAGCCATGAAGTGCTTTGAAAGGCTGGTCATGGCTCACATCAACAGCATCCTCCCGGAAACTTTAGACCCACTCCAATTCGCATACCGCCCCAACAGATCCACAGATGACGCAATCAATCTCAACCACACTCCACGCTGCCCTTTCTCAACTGGACTAAAAGAACACCTATGTGAGAATGCTGTTCATTGGTTACAGCTCAGCGTTCAACATCATAGTGCCCACAAAGCTCATCACTAAGCTAAGGACTAAACACCTCCCTCCTCTGCAACTGGATCCTGGACTTCCTGATGGGCCGCCCCCAGGTGGTAAGAGTAGGCAACAACACGTCTGCCTCGCTGATCCTTAACATTGGGGCTCCACATGGGTGTGTACTTAGTCCCCTGCTGGACTCCCTGTTCACCCATGACTGTGTGGCCAATCATGACTCCAACACCATCATTAAGTTTGCTGACGACACAACAGTGGTAGGCCTGATCACTGACAACGATGAGACGCCCTATAGGGGGGAGGTCAGAGAAACAACCTCTCCCTCAATGTGAGCAAGACGAAGGAGCGGATCGTGGACTACAGGAAAAGGCAGGCCGAACAGACCTCCAATAACATCGACGAGGCTGTAGTGGAGCGGGTCAAGCGTTTCAAGTACCTTGGTGTCCACATCACTAGTTTGTTTAGTTTTAGTTTATTTTATTTTTACAGGGACAGTGCACATTAATCAACGTTTCAGTAAAAGTGCCGGTTTTAGCCAGCCGGCTAATTTTCAACCGCAGTCCCTGGGCAGGTTATTAAAAACAATTACAATATAGACAATAGCACCATAGAACAAGCAAGACATAGCAACATAGGACAAGCAAGAATAGCATACAGACAGGGCAACATAGAACAAAAAGCAGCAAAACAAAATTCATAAAAGCAACAAAGTGTTTCCACACCTCACAAGCTACAGACAACAGACAACATGGAAAGCGGAAACACACAGCTAGGGACCATGTTCACAAATCTGATTGACCTTTAGCCAGGTCTTGTGGTCCTTCTGTAGCTCAGTTGGTAGAGCATGGCGCTTGTAACGCCAGGGTAGTGGGTTCGATCCCCGGGACCACCCATACGTAGAATGTATGCACACATGACTGTAAGTCGCTATGGATAAAAGCGTCTGCTAAATGGCATATATTATTATATTATTCAAGCATTTTGTGAAAGTGTGATATGTGGTGCAGTTACTAACGAACTATCATGGTCCAAACATACGAAGACAGTCGTGAAGGGGGAAAACCTTTTCCCCCTCAGGAGACATGGGTCCCCAGATCTTCAAAAGGTTCTACAGCAGCACCATCGAGAGCATCCTGACCGGTTGCATCATCGCCTGGTATGGCAACTGCTCGGCATCTGACCATAAGGCGCTACAGAGGGTAGTGCGAACAGCCCAGTACATCACTGGGGCCAAGCTTCCTGCCATCCAGGACCTATATAATAGGCGGTGTCAGAGGAAAGCCCATAAAATTGTCAGAGACTCCAGTCACCCAAGTTATAGACTGTTTTCTCTGCAAACACACAGCAAGCAGTACCGGAGCGCCAAGTCTCGGACCAAAAGGCTCTTCAACATCTTCTACCCCCAAGCCATTAGACTGTTGAACAATTCATAAAAATCGCCATCAATTTACATTGACAACCCCCCCCCCCTCCTTCATGTACAGATTACCTCAACTAACCTGTACCCCTGCACACTGACTCGGTACCGGAGCCCCCTGTATATAGCCTCGTTATTCATATTCTTGTTGTGTTACTTTTTATTATTACTTTTTATTTTAGCCTACGTGGTAAATATTTTCTTCTTCTTGAACTGCACTGTTGTTAAGGGCTTGTAAGTAAAGCATTTCACGGTAAAGTCTACAGTTGTTGTATTCAGCATTTCACAGTAAAGTCTACAGTTGTTGTATTCAGAATTTCATGGTAAAGTTTACAATTGTTGTATTCAGCATTTCATGGTAAAGTCTACAGTTGTTGTATTCAGCATTTCACTGTAAAGTCTACAGTTGTTGTATTCAGCATTTCATGGTAAAGTTTACAATTGTTGTATTCAGCATTTCATGGTAAAGTCTACAGTTGTTGTATTCAGCATTTCATGGTAAAGTCTACAGTTGTTGTATTCAGCATTTCATGGTAAAGTCTACAGTTGTTGTATTCAGCATTTCATGGTAAAGTCTACAATTGTTGTATTCAGCATTTCATGGTAAAGTCTACAGTTGTTGTATTCAGCATTTCACGGTAAAGTCTACAGTTGTTGTATTCAGCATTTCATGGTAAAGTTTACAATTGTTGTATTCAGCATTTCATGGTAAAGTTTACAATTGTTGTATTCAGCATTTCATGGTAAAGTCTACAGTTGTTGTATTCAGCATTTCATGGTAAAGTCTACAGTTGTTGTATTCAGCATTTCATGGTAAAGTTTACAATTGTTGTATTCAGCATTTCATGGTAAAGTTTACTATTGTTGTATTCAGCATTTCATGGTAAAGTCTACAGTTGTTGTATTCAGCATTTCATGGTAAAGTCTACAGTTGTTGTATTCAGCATTTCATGGTAAAGTCTACAGTTGTTGTATTCAGCATTTCATGGTAAAGTCTACAGTTGTTGTATTCAGCATTTCATGGTAAAGTTTACAACTGTTGTATTCGGCGCATGTGGCAAATAAAGTTTGATTTGATTTTGATTTGAATCTAGTACTGAAAGTATAAGCTACAGCTAGATAGCACTGCAGTGTATAAAATGTGGTGGGTAGTTGATTCAAAGAGAGAGAAAGACAATAGTTGAACAGTTTGGAGTTTTAGGCTGGGTTTCTGCATACCACTTTATGACATCGGCTGATGTAAAAAGCGCTTTATAAATACATTTGATTGATTGATTGATTGAAACAAATTCATTTATTCCTAAATTAAGGAGAAGCAAGAGCGAGAGAGAGAGTGCTAGCTCTATTTCTTAGTATATTGTTTTTTTACTTTCACTTACTTAGCTAGTGTCAAATGCAGCTAGTTGGTTTAACCTACGCAAACACCTGGCTCAAACAGAGAGGAATGCTAGTGTATGTTAGCCAGCTGACTATGGCTATCCAACACGGGAACACTTCCAAGTCAATGTAATCTTTTGGTTTTTATAAATGTATTGCCACTGTGGCATGCAGGTGTAACTGCTAAACTGATTGCTGCTGATTCCACTGTGCTGCATGATTGTAGTGGGTTTACTAATGCTTTAGGTCTCGTAGCCAGGGGGGCAACTTTCAATGGGGGGACATGTCCACCCCACATTCTGAAATAGCATTTTTGTCCCCCCTAGTTTTATCATTGGAATGTGATACAAAACTGGGCAGCAGTGTGCCTTAGGACCATGCGGACACCTCCGAGACGTTGGTTAGGCTGTTTGGAGTGTTTATCCTACTGAATAAAAAAAGAGTATATATTTTTTAAACTTCTCCCCCACTTCTAAAACAAAAGTTGCTCCCCTGCTAGTAGCTATGTTAACTATGACGTGACAACGATGTAGGCTTTGTGTAGCAGTTAGCAGTCAAGATAGCTTTGGCTTGAAAACTGTTTTTTTTTGCCTGTTCATAGACAGCTGATGTGTTGTGCACTGAAGTACCCAAGTAAAGGGAAAAGGTGAGAGGAGTAGAGTGCATAGATAGATGCGAGAAGGAATTGTTTGTGCATAAAAGTGAATTGTGTTTGATCAGGGGTGTATTCATTGTGCCGATTCTGTTGCAAAACGTTTCTTAAGCGGAAGCAAATGGAACGAAACGGGGAAAAACATACCTGAATTTGTACAACAAAAACTCTTGTTTGCAACTGTTTGACTCATGATTACACCCTAGATCAGAGTTTCCCAAAGTCGGTCCTGGGGCACCTTGTGGGTGTACGTTTTGGTTTTTGCCCTAGCATAACACATCTGATTCAAATCATCAAAGCTTGATGGTGAGCTGATTATTTGAATCAGCTGTGAAGTGTTAGGGCAAAAAACAAAACGTGCACCCAGTGGAGGCCCCAGGGCCGACTTTGGGAAACGCTGCCCTAGATCAGCTCGATGCAGGCAAGAGTGTGCAAGGCGGTATTGCACGTGTCACTGTCTGTCACCTTGATTACTCAAAATTCCCTCGACCTGTGAACCTACGTTGTAAACATTCATTCGTAGGCTAGGTTGTAGCAACCTAATGATGGGTAGAGGAAAAAACGCTTGTATCGTGTAGTAGCCTAAACCTACCAATGTTACATTTAACTGGGTGAATGGAATATGAATGACAGTCATCCAACATGCTGTAATAAAAATAAGACCATGTTTAAAAATGTAATCCTCCTCCCTCATCTTAAACAGCACCAATCGCCACTGAAATGCCCCATACAGAAGAATCATTGAGCTCTCATATATCTGTGTGTGCTCATGAGGGCTGAAGGAAGGAAGCAGGCAGCATTGAGCCGTTCTAGAATAGAAGACTGCCTGCCTGCTGGTGCACACCTGCTGTGAGCTGGTCTCCTTTTCGTCCTCCTTTTTTCCCTTCTCCTCCCTTCTTTCCTTCTCTACCCTTCCTTCTCCCCCTCCCTCCTTCTCTCCCTTCCCTCCTTCTCTCCCTCCCTTACCCCCCTTCTCCCTCTCCCTCTTTTTCTCCCCTCCCACTTCTCTCACCCTGCCATGTTTCCTTGAGCTGCAGTGAGAGAGCCGTTGGGCCATGTCTTTATTTGTGTTCCCCCTGCTTCCTCTTTATTGTTGTGTAGAGAGAGAGCAAGAGAGAGAGAGAGAGCGCACCCTGCCCCTCCCCCACCCCTCCAACCCCAGAGCCCTGCATAGTGCTTCATGCCAAGCAACATGAGATGCTCCCTCTTTCTATCTCTATTTCCTAGATTCCTTGTTTTTCTAGTTGGGGGCTCTCATACCATTGTATGGTGGCTCAGGAGGACCAGGTGGTCTCTGCTTTTTATATTTGGTGGTTTATTATTTGTTGTATCTTTAATAATGAAGAAATATTTTCTAATAGAGTGAAAGGGTATATTTTAGTAGCCAGACAGACTCTCTCAAAGACCAGAACATTTCAAATTCACCAGGAAATAGAAATATCATCAATCTCCCTTTATAAGACATGAAATTCAATCATTATCAAGATGTATGCAATGAATGAAGGACTTATGATTGCTGTTGTGATAATAACAACAACAAAAATATATTGTACATTTTTTCAAATGTCTCTGAAGTGGTTCTCCTTGGTCCATGAGATCCCAAATTAAGTGTAGGCTACTCCTGTCCTCGGTATGGTTTTAAAGACCCACTGCACATTGTGTGGGTTGCACAAGTTA
This sequence comes from Oncorhynchus gorbuscha, assembly GCF_021184085.1. Classification (NCBI taxonomy): domain Eukaryota; kingdom Metazoa; phylum Chordata; class Actinopteri; order Salmoniformes; family Salmonidae; genus Oncorhynchus; species Oncorhynchus gorbuscha. Next base: position 38,967,554 of record NC_060196.1, on the reverse strand, counting down.
CAGGCCTATACTATAACTCTGCAATTAGGCTATTGTTAAAGGCAAGTAGGCCATACTTTTCTGAACTGTATGGGGTCCCTGTCCTTAGTACACCCACTCCACAATCAAAAATAACGCGGTAATCAGAATATTGCTAAATGATACCACAACATGCCTAGGAAAATATCCCTACAGTTTTTTGTTTGTTCCACAATTAACATGAGAGTAAGCTAAGTCCACTAGGACCTTGTGTTATTGCCGTTAGACATGGGTTCAAATTGAATTTGTTTTCTTTTAAATACTTTAGCTCTACTTGATTGAGTTTTTCTGGTGCAATGTAACCAATCGAACAGTCCCAAAAGTCCAAAACCCACCATCTGGCACTCCAGTCAGGCTCAAGCAAACGTTCAAATTTGTATGATTTCAAATACTATTTGAACCCAGGTCTGATTGCTGCTGCTGTTGTGGTGGAGCTTGATGGTGAAGAACACAGCTATTAATACTGCTGCTTCCTCTGGGGCCCAGGCTCACACACACACACACACACACACACACACACACACACACACACACACACACACACACACACACACACACACACACACACACACACACACACACACACACACACACACACACACACACACACACACACACACACACACACCAGGCCCAATCAGACAGGAAGTGTACAGTGTTGTTTTTAAAGGTTCCCTCGGGCTGCAGAGGATGACATTGTACTTTGGGCTCTTTTAAAAACAAACATGAACCTGGGTCAGTGTATTTCTGCACTGTAACTATGATTATCTTTGCAAAAGTTGAAATGAGTTTGATGTAGGCTACTGTATGTCAAACCAGTCACTTTCACTGGGATTTTAACTGAATTAAATCAAATACAGACATCTGACATTACTTTCCACTGGTGACCCTTGTAGATATTTCTAGACAACTAACATTCACATGGCAAGAATAACTTCCAAAAGTGAATCAATTTCAACATGCATTGTAAAGAAGACATTCATTATTTAACTTTCAATAAGTTTTCAAGAAACCAGAAAACAAGTGTTTTTTTCTACATAAAGCTAGTCTACACATGCTGTATGTCTTTAGCTACATGCATTTCCCAAGGCTTGGGTAGATTACTTTCTAAATCTAATCTGTTACAATTACCTGTCCAAAATTGTAATCAGTGATGTAAGTTTTGGATTACCCAAACTCAGTAACGTAATCTGATTACCTTCAGTTACTTTTGGATTAGAATAAAACAAAACGGATCCATCAAACACATTTAGTGTGTCATCGTAGTGGTTTCTGATTTGTGGTCAGACGCGCTCAGTTGAAACAAACTTAACCTGTTTGGGCTAGCATTTTCACGTTCCGATGAAAAGCGTGGTCAGAGTAAAATTCCTGCTACTCAGTCCCAGAAGCTAAGATATGCATATTATTAGTATATTTGGATATAAAACACTCTGAAGTTTCTGAAACTGTTTGAATGATGTCTGTGAGTATAACAGAACTCATATGGCCGGCGAAAATCTGAGAAAGAATCCAAGCAGGAAGTGGGAAATCTGAGGTTTGTAGTTTTTCAAGTCATTGCCTATCAAATATACAGTGTCTATGGGGTCATATTGCACTTCCTAAGGCTTCCACTGGATGTCAACAGTCTTTAGAACCTTGTTTGATGCTTCTACTGTGGAGAATGAGGGAAGGAGAGCTCTTTGAGTCAGGTGTCTGGCCGAGTGGCATGAGTTGATCACGCACGTTCACGTGAGAGTGACCTGCGTTCCACCGCAATTTTACAGACAAAGGAATTCTTCAGTTGAAAGATTATTGAAGATGTTAAAAACACCCTAAAGATTGATTCTATACTTTGTTTGACATGTTTCTACGGACTGTAACAGAACTTTTTGACTTTTCGTCTGGACCTAGTGATCGCGCGTCATGAATTGGATTTGTGAACTCAAGGCGCGAACAACAAGGAGGTATTTGTACATAAATGATGGACTTCATCGAACTAAACAAACATTTATTGTGGAACTGGGATTCCTGGGAGTGCATTCCCATGAAGATCATCAAAGGTTAGTGAATATTTATAATGCTATTTCTGACCTCTGTTGACACCACAACAGAGGTCAGAAATAGCTGTTTTGCTTGTTTTGGTCTCTGAGCGCCATACTCAGACTATTGCATGGTTTGCTTTTTCCGTAAAGCTATTTTGAAATCTGACAAAGCGGTTTCATTAAGGGGAAGTATATATATAATTCTGTGCATAATACTTGTATCTTTTATCAAAGTTTATTATGAGTATTTCTGTAAATTGATGTGGTTCTGTGCAAATTCATGGGATGTTTTGGAGGCAAAGCCAAATGTAAACTGAGGGTTTTGGATATAAATATGAACTTGATCGAACAAAACATGCATATATTGTGTAACATGTTGTCCCGGGAGTGTCATCTGATGAAGATCATCAAAGGTTAGTGATTAATTTTATCTCTATTTCTGCTTTTTGTGACTCCTATCTTTGGTTGGAAAATGGCTGTATGCTTTCTGTGACTAGCTGCTGACCTAACATAATGATATGTTGTGCTTTTGCCGAAAAGCATATTTGAAATCGGACACTGTGGTTGGATTAACGAGAAATGTATCTTTAAAATGGTGTCTAATACTTGTATGTTTAAGAAATTTGAATTATGAGATTTCTGTTGTTTGAATTTGGTACCCTGCAATTTCACTGACTGTTGGCAAGTGGTTCAGCTAGCGGAACAGCGGAATCCCGTTCCCAGACAGATTAAACTTGCGCCTTTTTTCAATGCTGAATTGAATGTCATTGAGAAAAGGCGCCAATGTATTTTTTCGCAAACATTCTTTCTGAATTTAAAAATAATCCAAGAAATAATCATCTAGTCTTTAAAAAGTATCTGTAATCTGATTATAATATTTTAGCTGGTAACGTAAATGACAAATGTAGTCAGATTACATGTAATCAGTTACTCCCCAGACCTGCATTTCCCCTACTTGTCTTAGCTGTAGTTTCAGTCCAGCCTGAGTGATTGATAACCAGTCTAATGTCAACACATTTTCAATTATCCATTTGGCTCAGGACACCCTGCTGCTGCTCTGTCCTCTAGCTCCCAATGCATTGTGGGGAGGTAAATAAACATGGCTAGGGGAGGGAGGGGGAGGGGAGGAGGAGTGTGGAGAGATGAGGGAGGAGGAGGAGGAGGAGGAGTAAGGGAGTCCAATGTTTAACCTCCACAACAGCCTTCCAAAGTATCTGATAACGTTGGAACATGCAGGGAAAAAAACAAGCAAATAATTGTAAACCATTGCTGGAAGCCAAAGTATAAAAGTGAAGAAACGGTCCAGAACCTACTTTGATATAGTCGCATCATGTGATATTACAATAAAACAGTTTTTCTTTTTTTAATCTTTCACATGCAGCAGGTCCTAGTTCTAGCTAGCAGCCATGCACAACAGACGTTTCAGTCCGAAAACGTGTTTTATCTGTGAAAGAACACTGAACAACAACCTAAATATCAACTGCAAGCAGCCTTCCTGCCAAAAGGCTGTCAAGCCAAAGCTTCAGAGCCCAGAGCTGAGTCATTCTGTGCGTCCCAAATGGCCCCCTATTCCCTTTATGGTGCACTACTTTTGACCAGGGCCCATAGGGTTTTGGTCAAAAGTAGTGTACTAAATAGGAACCTCATGCCATTTGGGACGCAAACACTGTTATTGCTGCGTGAGCGTAGGCCAGCCAGCCCACCAGCCGCTTTGACAACAGCGTCTCCATGGTGATCCCCAGGGAAAGGTCATGAACCGACAGGCTCGGAATGTTTGAAGGTCTGGCCGATTGGCCTGTTGGCTATTTACGCAGATGACACAGGACAGAGTAGAAAGCAGTGGAGGACTGGATATGGCCAGTAGTCTGTTTCCCTAGTTGTTCTGTTTCTTCCCAATTTTTTTTATGTATATCTACGTTTAATCTGATCATTTCCTTTTAGACAATGTTGATTGCCCTGATTATTGGATGCAGATTGTTGGTTGTCTTTTCACAGCGACACAATTACACAATCTTGTCAATCTACAAATAGACAAAGTAGTCATCCTATGATATATTCCCCTTTTATCTCGCATGTTGAATCTGGGCTTTTATAAAGATATGCAAGCCAGCAGTTATGTAGCCCAAAGCTGTAGCCACTATAACAGCATGACAATGCAATTGTGTAGAGTGTGTATAACAGTTATCGTCTTCTAAAGCAGAATGACTTGTTCAAGGACCAGGGACTCTGAGGTACTCTATGGAATGTACTGGTCCTGCAGGATCTATAACAGAGATAGAGAGATTGAGAGACGCAGAGACAAGGTAGAACTGGAATTGCAGTGTGAAAATGTAGGGGGGAGAAAGATCCAACCGACCAATGGACAGACTGACAGACTGAACAACCAAACGTCTGTCTGTTTGTCTGTCTGTCAACACAGAAAGACAGATAAATATATAGACAGTGTAACAGATAGAGAAACATACACTACCAGCCAAAAGTTTTAGAACACATACTAATTTAAGGGTTTTTCTTTATTTTTTACACTTTTCTATATTGTAGAATAATAGTGAAAACATCTAAACTATGAAATAACACATATGGAATCATGTAGTAGACAAAAAAGTGTTAAACATATATTTTATATTTGAGCATTTTTCTACGGGTGGCCGTGCTTTCCACCTGGCTACCCCAACCCCGGTCCAACAACTCTGCACCCCCCACAGCAACTAGCCTAAGCCCCCCCCCCTCCCCCCGCTTCTCCTTCACCCAAATCCAGATAACTGATGTTCTGAAAGAGCTGCAAAATCTGGACCCCTACATATCAGCTGGGCTAGACAATCTGTACCCTCTCTTTCTAAAATTATCCATTATTTCAAAAAGTATTATTATTATAATTTCAAAAACTGCAACCCCGATTACCAGCCTGTTCAACCTCTCTTCTGTATTGTCTGAGATCCCTGAAGATTGGAAAGCTGCCCCGGTCATCCCCCTCTTCAAAGGGGGAGACACTCTAGACCCAAACTGTTACAGACCTATATCTATCCTGCCCTGCCATTCTGAAGCCTTCCAAAGCCATCTTAACAAAGCATTCGATTCCCACTGTACCTTCTCCGCTATGCAATCTGGTTTCCAAGCTGGTCATGGGTGCACCTCAGCCACTCTCAAGTTCCTAAACTATATCATAACCGCCATCGATATAAGACAGTACTGTGCAACCGTCTTCATCGACCTGGCCAAGGCTTTCGACTCTGCATTCTTATCGGCAGACTCAATAGCCTTGGTTTCTCAAATGACTGCCCCGCCTGGTTCACCAACTACTTCTCAGATAGAGTTCAGTGTGTAAAATCAGAGGGCCTGTTGTCCGGACCTTTGGACCTCTCTCTTTATGTGGGTGCCACAGGGTTCAATTCTTGGGCCGACTCTTTTCTCTGTATATATCAATGATGTCACTCTTTCTGCTGGTGATTCTCTAATCTACCTCTACGCAGACGACACCATTCTGTATACTTCTGGCCCTTCTTTGGACAATGTGTTAACAAACCTCCAAACGAGCGTCAATGCCATACAGCACTCCTTCCGTGGCCTCCAACTGCTCTTAAATGCTAGTAAAACTAAATGCATGCTCTTCAACCGATCGCTGCCCACACCCTCCCACCCGACTAGCATCACTACTCTGGACGGTTCTGACTTAGAATATGTGGACAACTATAAATACCTAGGTGTCTGGTGTCATGTCTTTACTATCATTAACTGAATACTGATTGTTTTTATCAAAGATTCTCTGTAATTAGTTACTACACGATCAATTGATTAATAACATAACTAATTAACTAGGAAGTCAGGGCACCAAGGAAAAATATTCAGATTACAAAGTTATAATTTCCTAAAATAACTTTTCAGATATTTTATCTGATCAATTAGTCTTCGAATTAATGAATTATTTACTTTTTCACGTTAGTCTCATTCCAAACGTCGTAAATTGTTGGTTATCTGCACGAACCCAGTCTTCACTATGAGTCATCCACACATCAATTGTCTTAAATCATTTATTTATTAACTAACTAAGTAAATCACAGAAATGGGTAAACAAACAAACAAGGTAAATGTAATGATAGGAGAATGTGCCCTAGTGGGCTAAACCGGCATGGCGGCTTGTTAGACAAAAGGGGGAAGTGGGGGTCGACTAAGAAGTCACTACAAAGTGATAATTCTAACAATTGAAATGCTAATCCTTTGCACATGAATGCTCACTCATTCGGGAACAATTGCAATCAATATACACTGCTCAAAAAAATAATGGGAACACTAAAATAACACATCCTAGATCTGAATGAATGAAACATTCTTATTAAATACTTTTTTCTTTACATAGTTGAATATGCTGACAACAAAATCACACAAAAATTATCAATGGAAATCAAATTTATCAACCCATGGAGGACTAGATTTGGAGTCACACTCAAAATTAAAGTGGAAAACCACACTACAGGCTGATCCAACTTTGATGTAATGTCCTTAAAACAAGCCAAAATGAGGCTCAGTAGTGTGTGTGGCCTCCACGTGTCTGTGTGACCTCCCAACAACGCCTGGGCATGCTCCTGATGAGGTGGCGGATGGTCTCCTGAGGGATCTCCTCCCAGACCTGGACTAAAGCATCCGCCAACTCCTGGACAGTCTGTGGTGCAATGTGGCGTTGGAGGATGGAGCGAGACATGATGTCCCAGATGTGCTCAATTGGATTCAGGTCTGGGGAACGGGGCGGGCCAGTCCATAGCATCAATGCCTTCCTCTTGCAGGACCTGCTGACACACTTCAGCCACATGAGGTCTAGCATTGTCTTGCATTAGGAGGAACCCAGGGCCAACCGCACCAGCATATGGTCTCACAAGGGGTCTGAGGATCTCATCTCGGTACCTAATGGCAGTCAGGCTACCTCTGGCGAGCACATGGAGGGCTGTGCGGCCCCCCAAAGGAATGCCACCCCACACCATGACTGACCCACCGCCAAACCGGTCATGCTGGAGGATGTTGCAGGCAGCAGAACGTTCTCCACAGCATCTCCAGACTCTGTCACGTCTGTCACATGTGCTCAGTGTGAACCTGCTTTCATCTGCGAAGAGCACAGGGCACCAGTGGCGAATTTGCCAATCTTGGTGTTCTTTGACAAATGCCAAACGTCCTGCACGATGTTGGGCTGTAAGCACAACCCCCACCTGTGGACGTCGGGCTCTCATATTACCCTCATGGAGTCTGTTTCTGACCGTTTGAGCAGACACATGCATATTTGTGGCCTGCTGGAGGTCATTTTGCAGGGCTCTGGCAGTGCTCCTCCTGCTCCTCCTTGCACAAAGGCAGAGGTAGCAGTCCTGTTGCTGGGTTGTTGCCCTCCTACGGCCTCCTCCACGTCTCCTGAAAGCACCACCAGCATTCAAAAGTGACCAAAACATCAGCCAGGAAGCATAGGAACTGAGAAGTGGTCTGTGGTCCCCACCTTCAGAATCACACCTTTTTTGTGGGTGTCTTGCTAATTGCCTATAATTTCCACCTGTTGTCTATTCCATTTGCACAACAGCATGTGAAATTGATTGTCAATCAGTGTTGTTTCCTAAGTGGACAGTTTGATTTCACAGAAGTGTGATTGACTTGGAGTTACATTGTGTTGTTTAAGTGTTCCCTTTATTTTTTTGAGCAGTGTATATATTTACGCTCAGTCTGTCGTCTTGTTCGCTGGTGAAAAGTTCATTTCTTTTGTAGAATTGTCCATAACTCTCCCTCTCTCTCTCGGTTGTGGTTAGAGGGGAATGTTCAGAGTGACATTCGTTGTAGAATGAATGTTTTGGCGGTTGTCGTTCTTCGCGTTCAATGATGCCGAATTCCTAGCTGCAGACTAGTAATCAATTTCAAAGACTTGTTCTTATTCTGTCGGTATCGATAGTCTAAGAGTTTAACCATGTGGTATGGTTAAAAGATTCAGCAATGGTCTATAACCTTTGTCCTCCTAATGGAGAAAAACATGGTCTGCAACCTTTAGCCATCTCGTAATTGAGGTAAGCTCGGTCTGCTGATAATTTCTCAAAGTTGGGTTTCATTCGGAATGGCAGAAAATGGGCTTTCCCAGGAGGCCTGACCCTAACTGGGCTCAGGGGCGGTCCTCTGATTTAGTTCAAATCAAAATGGAATTGTATTTTTCTTCATTAAACAGTCCAAAATCATATTACACAATTATAAAAACAGTATCATACTCATTCATCTTACACAACAATTAGATGTAAACCTCATATCTGAGGTTATTATATAAACAGCGTTGTGGTAACGTGGCCACACCGTCTCCCATGAGCTTCCCCAAGTTGTGACAAACGGACCAGTTCGTAGCTGGATTCTTCACCGATCTTTTATACTTTCTCCGAAACATGACATTTGTTCGTACCTCAATTTCTGTGAGGTGGAAGGAATTCCTTTGTTCTCCATGAAAATCTACTCTCTCTATGCTGTGTGTCCATGAGGAGATTCTCAGGAATTTACGACGTCTCTCTGACCACAGCAACCTAGTTGAAGGAGGAAAGGAGGAAGTAGGGAGAGGGGGATGGGCTTGCTATACCCAAAGTGGCCAACACTGGTTAGACTGTATCTCTCCTTCCCGACTCACATTAATCATCTCCATTCCAAAATTAAATCTAGCATCGGCTTCCTATTTTGCAACAAAGCCTCCTTCACTCATGCTGCTAAATATACCCTAATAAAACACCCACCCGTAGCACGCGCTCCAGCAGTTATATTTCACAGGTCATCCCCAAAGCCAACACCTCCTTTGCCCGCCTTTCTTTCCAGTTCCCTGCTGCCAATGACTGGAACAAATTGCAAAAATCATTGAAGCTGGAGACTTATATCTCCCTCACTAACTTTAAGCATCAGCTGTCAGAGCAGCTTAACAATCACTGCACCTGTACACAGCCCATCTGTAAATAGCCCACACAACTACCTCACTCCCATTTTGTTATTTATTTTTGCTCTTTTGCTCCCCAGTATCCCTACTTGCACATCATCATCTGCACATCTATCACTCCAATGTTAATGCTAAATTGTAATTATTTCACCACTATGGCCTATTTATTGCCTTACCTCCCTAATCTTACAACATTTGCACACACGGTATATAGATTTTTTTCTATTGTGTTATTGACTCTACGTTTGTTCATCCCATGTGTAACTCTGTGTTGTTGTTTTTGTCCAACTGCTTTGCTTTATCTTGGCCAGGTTGCAGTTGTAAATGAGAACTTGTTCTCAACTGATCTCCCTGGTTAAATAAAGGTGAAATATATATTTTTTTTAATGAGTAGGTGTTCTAAAACTTTTGACCATTAGTGTACAGTGGGACTGTGAGTTAAGTGGGACTGTAAGTTAAGTGGAAGTCAGTCAGTCAGTCAGGAGTTGGTTAGGTGGGTGGGTGGTATGTGAGGGTGGTGACATTAAGCCAAGATCATGAATCATTGAGTAGCCCAATTAACAGTGTGGCAGCTCCACGGAGTGGGAGCTCAGCTCAGCTCTGGGAATAAGCACTGATAACAGCTGAAGGTGCAGGCGTGGCAGTCGCCTCAAGCCACAGATGGGCCAAACATAACACAATAATCATGGAGATGTGTGTAGTTAAGAGCCAACCCCAGTCCCCGAACATTAAAGAAGATTCTTTTCAATTCAGTCAATTTTGTATTTTAGATTATTTTCCTATGAGGATTTTTCAATAAATTCACCCCAACCCTGACCCCTAGGGAGAATGGGGAATAGGGTCTTTCTTGTATATGCAGTAGAGGAGTTGGTATGTGTTACCAGCCCAATGGGCAGGGTAGTGTGTAGTGGAGGCCTCCCTCCCACCACTCTCTTTGTGTTAAAGTGGGACTGGGAGGGAGCAATGTGGCCATGGACATCAGGGGACAAAAAGCTGGATGCACAGGAATCACAGACAGACAATGCTTGTGGCAGAGCGAGAGAGTGCGCTCACTACACACACACACACACACACACACACACACACACACACACACACACACACACACACACACACACACACACACACACACACACACACACACACACACACACACACACACACACACACACACACACACACACACGCACGCGCACATACACATACTCTTTCTCTCCCCTCTCTCTCCCTCTTTGTCTCTCTCTCAGTCTCTCTTTCTCTTTGTCTCTCATTCTCTCTCTCTCTGTCTCACTTTCTCTCCCCTCTGTCTCTCTCTTAATTCATTAGTGAAGTGTGGTGTACCCATTGACATCTCTCTGCTCTGCTCCTGAAGAGTCAGGCTTGGTTTGGGGCTTTTCCTTCTCTCTCCTTGACAAACAAAAGGCTGTGACACAGTCATTGTCAAACCACAATTGAGCCTCACTACACAACAATTACACTGTGGTGATGCCTCATGCATAGCCACACAAGCCATGGACATATGCCGCCAGTGGCCTAATGAAGCCATGCGCGCACACACACACACACACACACACACACACACACACACACACACACACACACACACACACACACACACACACACACACACACACACACACACACACACACACACACACACACACACACACACACACACACACACACACACACACACACACACACACACACGCAGCTTGGCTGTGCTGTGCTGTGCTCACCACTCAGCACTAATCAATGCAATGCTTAGCTGTGACAAGGCAGCAAAAGTCACACAGCAAATGCCAGCTTGTCTTTACATTACTGTGGAGATGAATGATATAAACTACTGCCAAAAAATTATGTAGTTGAAAACTAGAATTTTTACAAATATTTTTTTTTTATAAACATGTGTTGTTGTTTTCTCTCCGCATGGAGATACTGTGTAACATATGTTTAATGCATATCATTAATTAGTCTAATACAGAATTATAGGCCTTCATTAAATATAATATTAAGAAAACACATCTACACACAGGAATGGTAAGGATTTGAAACACCAAGCTGCTCTGACATAACCAGGTGGCCTAGCAGTTAAGAGCGTTGGGCCAGTAACCGAAAGGTGGTTGGTTCAGGTGAAAAATCTATCGATGTGCCCATGAGCAAGGCACTCAACCCTATTTGCTCCTGTAAGTCACTCTGGATAAGAGTCTCTGCTAAATGACTCAAATGGAAAGGTAAATATAAGACTTTACTTCAAAGTAGATAGCTAACTGGTACATTATTACATGACAACTCAGCTAGGGGGATTTCCACTGTCCTCAAAGGGCTCAATGGTAAAGTTTGCTTACATTGAATACCCCCTTAGGTGGACACACAGGATCCAATTCAGATGTTGCCCAGCTAGTGTCTCTCCTATTTCTAATGCCCTGTATGTTCTCATACAAAGACAACCATGTGGGCAGCAGCAGTAGTCTGACTGCTGGTCTTCCCATGACCGGGCCGGGCTGACCGGCCATGTGTAACTCTATAGCAAAGTAACACACACACACACACACACACACACACACACACACACACACACACACACACACACACACACACACACACACACACACACACACACACACACACACACACACACACACACACACACACACACACACACACACACACACACTTACTAACATTAAAACGGGGCGGGTGCCACAGCGACAGTGTCACGGCAACAGTGTGACGGACAGGCCTGTGTCATGGATAACACGACGTGGCTGTTGCCTTCGACTGCTGTGTCAGACGTGTTAAGCAACAGGAACAGGGGGTGGGTCAGTGAACAGTAGAGTACAGGGCTTTGGGTTGGATTCCTCTAGAGCAAAGGGCAGGGCAACAGAATAGAACACAGTGATTCAATGAGATACTGCTATTTATCACATGCGCTGAATTCAACTTTACAGTGAAATGCTTGCTTACGAGTCCTTAACCAACAGTGCAGTTTTAAGAAAATAGAGTTACTAAATAAACTAAAGTCAAAAAAAGTAACACAATAAAATAATAATAACGAGGCTATATACAAGGGGTACTGGTAAGGAGTCAATGTGCGGGGGTACAGGTTAGTCGAGGTAATTGAGATAATTTGTACATGTAGGTAGGGGTAAAGTGACTATGCATAGATAATAAACAGCGAGTAGCAGCAGTGTAAAAAAAATGCAAATAGTCTGCGTGGCCATTTGATTAATTGTATAGCAGTCTTACGGCTTGGGGTTAGAAGCTGTTAAAGAGCCTGAGATTTGCAATGCATTAGAAGGTAAAGCCTCATTGGCCTTTTGGTTTTCCTGATTGCATTGTTGTCAGGCTGTAACTGTTGTTGACTACAACACACACACATACGCACACAAACAAACAACAAAGTGTAATGAGGGACATCAAACCACCAGTCAGTGCTGTGCGTATCAGCCACCTCCCTTTCCAAATGACCAGTAGTCCTTTCCCCACAACACACACTGTGGACTCATCCTGTACAGGGGTAGTTAAGGAAAACAATGAGAGGGGGTAGGATAGAGGGAAGGAGGGAGGGAGGGAGGGATAGAGGGATATGTGTCAGAGACAGAACAAAGACAACTCAATCTAACTGCAGATGACTGTTTCACACACCATTAGTATAGGTCTGGTCCCAACGCAATACCCTGGCAAAGCATATCCTCTAGGGTTACAGGAGTTAAAGAGAGATTTTATGGTGTTGGATTTGATGGTATGTTTGCAGGTCATTTGATCAAACCATTTGAAATTCTGATCAACTCATTTCTGCAATAGAAGATGCATGTATATTGAATGTCAAACTTATGAAAATAACCATATATTTTACAGTAAACAGGTTGGTGTATGGACTGGGAGGAGGAGAAGGGCTGGACAATGCAGGTTCTCAGGGAGACAATATATTACAACAACCATCCCTGACAGAACACAACCCCAAAACATTCCCTGGCTAGTTTCCATGCCAAATATTCCTGAAATTCTGTGTTAACCTGTTCAACCAAAACAAACAAATGTCACACGAACGCTTGCACATACACAGACATACACACACACACTAATTTCTGACAAGAGTCGTCTTTTCATAATCCAGGCAGACAGAATGATTATGTAAGCAGTTATCCAATCGAAACCCGATTGGATAACAGAGTCCTCTCCTTTCTGCTGCCTGTTTGTTCCCACAGCAGAGAGACACAGACCAACTCTGCTGCTGCCTGTTTGTTCCCACAGCAGAGAGACATAGACCAACTCTGCTGCTGCCTGTTTGTTCTCACAGCGGAGAGACACAGACCAACTCTGCTGCTGCCTGTTTGTTCCCACAGCAGAGAGACACAGACCAACTGCTGCTGCCTGTTTGTTCCCACAGCAGAGAGACACAGACCAACTCTGCTGCTGCCTGTTTGTTCCCACAGCAGAGAGACACAGACCAACTCTGCTGCTGCCTGTTTGTTCCCACAGCAGAGAGATACAGACCAACTCTGCTGCTGCCTGTTTGTTCTCATAGCAGAGAGACACAGACCAACTCTGCTGCTGCCTGTTTGTTCCCACAGCAGAGAGACACAGACCAACTCTGCTGCTGCCTGTTTGTTCTCACAGCAGAGAGACACAGACCAACTCTGCTGCTGCCTGTTTGTTCCCACAGCAGCAGACCAACTCTGCTGCTGCCTGTTTGTTCTCACAGCAGAGAGACACAGACCAACTCTGCTGCTGCCTGTTTGTTCCCACAGCAGAGAGACACAGACCAACTCTGCCAGGAGGACAACAGGACAAAGAAACCAGACAATTTAACAGAGGTTTATGTAACAATACAGAGCACACACACACACACACACACACACACACACACACACACACACACACACACACACACACACACACACACACACACACACACACACACACACACACACACACACACACACACACACACACACACACACACTCTTGTACAACTAACCTTGTGGGGCCAAACAATTAAGTCCCATTCAAAATCCTATTTTCCCTAACCCCTATCCCTAACCCGTACACAAACCATAACCTTAACCCTAACCTTAACACGAAGACCTAACTTTAATCCTAACCCTAGCTCCCAAACCTAAACCTAATTCTAACCCTAGCTCCTAACCCTAAACCTAATTCTAACCCTGGCTCCCAACCCTAAAGCTAATTCTAACCCTAAACCTAAAGCTTTCTAACCCTAGCTCCCAACCCTAAAGCTAATTCTAACCCTAATTCTAACCCTAGCTCCTTCTAACCCTAAACCTAATTCTAACCCTAGCTCCCAACCCTAAAGCCTAACCCTAAACCTAAAGCTAATTCTAACCCTAGCTCCCAACCCTAAAGCTAATTCTAACCCTAGCTCCCAACCCTAAAAAGCTAATTCTAACCCTAGCTCCTAACCCTAAAGCTAAATCTAACCCTAGCTCCCAACCCTAAAGCTAATTCTAACCCTAGCTCCCAACCCCCTAAACCCTAAAGCTAATTCTAACCCTAGCTCCCCAACCCTAAACCCTAAAGCTAATTCTAACCCTAGCTCCCAACCCTAAAACCCTAGCTCCCAACCCTAAACCTAATTCTAACCCTAGCTCCCAACCCTAAAGCTAATTCTAACCCTAGCTCCTAACCCTAAAGCTAATTCTAACCCTAGCTCCCAACCCTAAAGCTAATTCTAACCCTAGCTCCCAACCCTAAAGCTAATTCTAACCCTAGCTCCCAACCCTAAACCTAATTCTAACCCTAGCTCCCAACCCTAAAGCTAATTCTAACCCTAGCTCCCAACCCTAAAGCTAATTCTAACCCTAGCTCCTAACCCTAACACTAATTCTAACCCTAGCTCCTAACCCTAAACCTAATTCTAACCCTAGCTCCTAACCCTAAACCTAATTCTAACCCTAGCTCCCAACCCTAAACCTAATTCTAACCCTAGCTCCTAACCCTAAAGCTAATTCTAACCCTAGCTCCTAACCCTAAAGCTAATTCTAACCCTAGCTCCCAACCCTAAAGCTAATTCTAACCCTAGCTCCCAACCCTAAAGCTAATTCTAACCCTAGCTCCCAACCCTAAAGCTAATTCTAACCCTAGCTCCCAACCCTAAACCTAATTCTAACATTAACTCTAAACCCCATAGAAATAGCATTTGACCTTAATTCTAACCCTAGTGGCTCCTAACCCTAAACCTAATTCTAACCCTAGGACCAAACAATTCTAACCCTAGCTCCTAACCCTAGTTTGTCAAAACCTGTTTGTTAATTTTCTAACTAGCTCCTAACCCTAAACCTAATTCTAACCCTAGCTCCTAACCCTAAACCTAATTCTAACCCTAGCTCCTAACCCTAACACTAATTCTAACATTAACTCTAAACCCCATAGAAATAGCATTTGACCTTGTGGGGACCAACAAAACGTCCTCAGTTTGTCAAATGTTTGTTAATTTACTATTATTGTGGGGACCTCTGATCCCCACAAGTATAGTTAAACACATCCACACGTGGAGAGGAACTGGACATGCCTGGCTGAGGCAAGGAGAGTAGGAGAGTGGCGTAGACACACTGTATAGCACAGAACATGAATACAGAATGAGTGAGTGAATGATTCTCCTTTGGCCCGTTTTACTGCGTTTAATGGTAGACTGTATTGTTCAGGGGCAAGACTTTGAGACACAATTGAGTACAGGCTAACGAGGGTGCTTGATAGAGTGATGTAAGTGATTCTCCTTTGGCCTGCTTTCAGTGCAGACTGCACAGAGGCCAGGCAGACGTAGAGAGGGAGTGGAGGAATTCACAGGTCCACCTTTGACCTGCCTATCTATCTATCTATCTATCTATCTATCTATCTATCTATCTATCTATCTATCTATCTATCTATCTATCTATCTATCTATCTATCTATCTATCTATCTATCTATCTAGAATATATGTAGCATCTATGAAGAATATATGTAGCATCTATGTAGGGCATCTATGTAGAATATATGTGGGGCATCTATGTAGCATCTATGTAGGGCATCTATGTAGCATCTATGTAGGGCATCTATGTAGCATCTATGTAGAGCATATATGTATTGTCTATGTAGGGCATCTTTGTATCATCTATGTAGCATCTATGTAGTGTATCTATGTAGGGCATCTATGTAGCATCTATGTAGGGCATCTATTTAGGACATCTATGTAGGGCATGTCTGTATCATCTATGTAGGGCATCTATGTAAAATATATATTAGCATCTATGTAGGGCATCTATGTAGGATCTATGTAGACTATATGTGGCATCTATCTAGCATCTATATAGGGTATCAATGTAGGATCTATGTTGATTTATGTAGCATCTTGTAGGGCATATATGTAGCATTGTCTATGTAGGGCATCTATGTATCATCTATGTAGGGCATCTATGTAGCATCTATGTAGGGCATCTATGTAGCATCTATGTAGGGCATCTATGTAGCATCTATGTAGGGCATCTATGTATTGTCTATGTAGGGCATCTATGTAACATCTATGTATCATCTACATATCATCTATGTATCTATGTAGCATGTATGTGGCTTCTATGAATATATGTAGGGAATTTTCTATGTAGCATCTATGTAGGGCATCTAGGTAGAATATAACTTAACCTTTTAACTACGGGCATCTTTGTAACAAAGAGGTGGGGTTTCAGGTGTCTCCGGAAGGTGGTGATTGACTCCGCTGTCCTGGCGTCGTGAGGGGAGTTTGTTCCACCATTGGGGGCCAGGGCAGCGAACAGTTTTGACTATCAAGTCAGTTAAGAACAAACACTCTAACCACTAGGCTACCTGCCGCCCGAAGTAGAATCTATGTGGAATATATGTAGCATCTATGTAGGATGTATGTAGAATATATGTAGGGCATATATGTAGCATCTATGTAGCATCTATGTAGAATATATGTAGCATCTATGTAGGGCATCTATGTAGAATCTATGTAGAATATATGTAGCATCTTTGTAGGGCATCTATGTAGGATCTATGTTGAATATATGTAGGGCATCTATGTAGAATCTATGTAGGGCATTTTTATAGCATCTATGTAGGGCATCTATGTATCATCTATGTAGCATCTATGTAGGTAATGTATGTAGGGCATCTAAGTACCATCTATGTAGGGCATCTTTGTAGCATCTATGTAGTACCTATGTAGGGAATATATGTATTATCTATGTAGCATACATGTTGGGCATCTATGTAGAATCCGTGTAGGGCATTTATTTATCATATATGTATCATTAATGTGGCAGCTATGCAGGGCATTTATGTAGGGAATCCATGTAGCATTGATGTATCATCTATTTAGCGTCTATGTAGCATATATGTAGCATATGTGGTCCTTATGTAGCTCAGTTGGTAGAGCATGGTGCTTGTAACGCCAGGGTAGTGGGTTCGATCCCCTGCCGCCCGAAAGTAGAATCTATGGGACCACCCATACGTAGAATGTATGCACACATGACTGTAAGTCGCTTTGGATAAAAGCGTCTGCAAAATGGCATTTATTATTTATTATTTATTTATTATTATTATTTTTTTTATTATTTTTTTTTATTATTATTATTATTATTATTATTATTTATTATTATTATATATGTAGGGCATATATGTAGCATCTATGTTTCATCTATGTAGGGCGTCTATGTAGAATATATGTACGGCATCTATGTAGGGCATCTTTGTATCATCTATGTAGGGCATCTTTGTATCATCTATGTAGGGCATCTATGTAGGGCATCTTTGTATCATCTATGTAGGGCATCTATGTAGGGCATCTTTGTATCATCTATGTAGGGCATCTATGTAGGGCATCTTTGTATCATCTATGTAGGGCATCTATGTAGGGCATCTATGTAGGGCATCTATGTAGGGCATCTTTGTATCATCTATGTAGGGCATCTTTGTATCATCTATGTAGGGCATCTTTGTATCATCTATGTAGGGCATCTATGTAGGGCATCTATGTATCATCTATGTAGGGCATCTATGTAGGGCATCTTTGTATCATCTATGTAGGGCATCTTTGTATCATCTATGTAGGGCATCTTTGTATCATCTATGTAGGGCATCTATGTAGGGCATCTATGTAGCATCTATGTAGTGCATTTATGTGGCATATATGTAGGGCATCTATGTAGCATCTATGTATGCATCTATGTTGCGCCTATTTAGGGCATCTATGTAGGACATCTCTGTAGGTCATCTATGTAGGGCGTCTATGCATCATCTATGCATCATATAAGTATCATCTATGTAGGGCATCTATGTTGCATCTATGTAGAATATATGTAGGGCATCTATGTAGCATCTATGTAGGGCATCTATGTTGCATCTATGTAGAATATATGGAGGGCATCTATGTAGGGCATCTATTTAGGGCATATATGTGTCATCTATGTATCGTCTATGTAGGGCATCTATGTAGGGCATCTATGTTGCATCTATGCATCATCTATGTATCATCTATATAGAGCATATATGTAGGGCATCTATGTTGCATCTATGTGTCATCTATATGGAGCATATATGTAGGGCATCTATGTTGCATCTATGTGTCATCTATGCATCGTCTATGTAGGGAATCTATGTAGGGCATCTATGCATCATCTAAGTATCATCTATGTAGAGCATCTATGTAGGGCATCTATGCATCATCTAAGTATCATCTATGTAGAGCATCTATGTAGGGCATCTATGTAGCATCTATGTAGGGCATATATGTTGCATCTATGTAGAATATATGTAGGGCATCTATGGAGGGCATCTATGTAGTGCTGATGAATGATCTATAATGCCTTATAAAGTTGGACCAAACAGATTAAAAATAACACAGACTCCCATTCAAACACATTCCGGCATTGATATTCTGTCCAATCTATATACTGTTCAGGTGTACTGCAAGAGAAAGTCATCTACCTTGGAAGAGGGGATAATTGCATTGCAGTGTTTATGTGGATAACTTGATCAGAGCTGAGATGTGTTAAGTTAAGCCTGTTCGTGAAATCACACAGACAGAGGAATCAATATTGTGAAGGGCACATGTTACTGTGGTGTACGATAAGCCCTGCTGTTGGTGCCAATGTTATTTTACCATTCTTTCTCCACGTTACACCAAGTCAAATAAAAGTCTAATAAAGATGAAGGGTTGGCATCATGAAAAAGCCTTCAATCAACTGGAGCAGTGAGTGGAGAAAAGAGATGGGTGAGTGCAGAGAACAGAGATAAAAACATAGATAGAAATGATCTTGTCCCTCCTATCTCTCTTTCTCTCTCCTCTCATTCTCCCCTCCTCCCTGGTCCCTGTCAGTCCACTCAGTGTTGATTTCCATATCAATATTTGAGTGGTGCTGAATAATTTAAGGCGTGTGGTGACACAACAGGATGGGAGGCAGAGTGGCACTTCCCTTGCCACCACTAGCTAGCTCCTTATTGTGTGTTTACTGTGTGTGTGTGTGTGTGGGGGGGGGGTCTGAATAAAACGTGGGAGAAAAAAGATCTCAAATGCTCATGGGAGAAGAAAAACCCTGTTGGAAAACCACCAGTAAGGACACTTGACGAAATTACTAAAATAAGTGACAATTTCTCTGAATTAAATACATTGCTTTGTATCAGCCTGGTATGTAAGGTAGGTATATGCACTTTGTGTTGTGAGGCCAATGCACTGGCAATAACCTGATGAAGCAAGCCACCTTTGTGGAGAGTATACCAGTGATCACTGGCACACAGCTGAGAGAGAGAGAGAGAGAGAGAGAGAGAGAGAGAGAGAGAGAGAGAGAGAGAGAGAGAGAGAGAGAGAGAGCAAAAAGAGAGTAGAGAGATCAGAGAGAGAGCAGAGAGGAGTGAGAGTAGAGAGAGTAGAAAGAGAATAGAGAGAGAAAGAAAGAGAGTAGAAAGAGGTAGAGTAGATAGTAGAGAGTAGAGAGAGTACAGAGAGCGAGAAAGAAAGAAAGTAGAGAGAGTGTAGAGAGATTAGAGAGAGAGTAGAGAGTAGAGTAGAAAGAGTGTAGATAGAGTATAGATTATATAGTCTGTAGAGTGAGAGTAGAGAGATTAGATAGAGAGTTGAGAGGTTAGAGTAGAGAGAGAGAGAGTAGAGAGTAGAGTGTGAGAGTGTGAGAGAGAGAAAGAGAGAGCGAGAGTGAGAGAGTAGAGAGAGTAGAGAGAGAGTAGAGAGAGAGAGTAGAGAGTAGAGATAGCGAGGGAGTAGAGAGAGAAAGTAGAGAGAGTAGAGAGTATAGAAAGAGAGAAAGAAAGAGAGTAGAGAGAGGGAGAGTAGATAGTAGAGAGTAGAGAGAGAGTACAGAAAGCGAGCAAGAAAGAAAGTAGAGAGAGTGTATAGAGAGTAGACAGAGAGAGTAGAGAGTAGAGTAGAAAGAGTGTAGATAGAGTATAGATTATATAGTCTGTAGAGTGAGAGTAGAGAGAGTAGATAGAGAGTAGAGAGGTTAGAGTAGAGAGAGAGAGAGAGTAGAGAGTAGAGTGTGAGAGAGAGTAGAGAGAGAGTAGAGAGAGTAGAGAGAGAGTAGAGAGAGTAGAGAGAGTAGAGATAGCGAGAGAGTAGAGAGCGAGTAGATCGATAGAGAGTAGAGAGAATAGAGAGAGTAGAGAGAGTTGGTAGAGCAATGAGACAGAGAGTAGAGAGGAGAGAGAATAGATAGAACATAGAGAGAGAGAGTAGAGATAGAGTAGATAGAGTGTAGAGAGAGAGAGTAGAGTAGAGAGAGAGTAGAGAGTAGGGAGTACATAGCTAGAGAGTAGAGAGAGTAGAGAGAGAGTAGAGAGAGAGAAAGAGAAGAGAGAGTAGAGAGAGAGAGAAAGAGAGTAGAGAGATGAGAGGAAGTACAGAAAGAGAGAAATAAAGAGACTAGAGAGGGGGAGAGAGAGTAGAGAGACTTAGTGTGTAGAGAAAGAGTAGAGAGAGCAGAGAGAGTGTTGAGAGAGAGTATAGAGAAAGAGAGTAGAGAGAGTGTGCAGAGAGAGAAAGAAAGAGAGTCGAGAGAGTCGTAGAGATAGTAGATAGAGTAGACAGAGAGTAGAGAGAGAGTAGAGAGATTATATAGACAGTAGAAGAGAGTAGATATAGTAGAGAGAGAGTAGAGAGTAGAGAAAGTAGAGAGTGGAGAGAGAGCAGAGAGTAGAGAGATTATATAGACAGTAGAAGAAAGTAGAGAGAGTAGAAAGAGTAGAGAGGGGGAGATTAGAGAGAGAGTGTCATGTTTGTCATTTATTGTCATGTCTTGTCCCTGTGCTCCCCATGCTATTCGTTTCCCTCTGCTGGTCTTGTTTGGTTCTTTCCCTCCTTCTATCCCTCTCTCTCCCCCTCCCTCTCTCACTCTCTCGCTCTCTCTTCTCTCTGTCGTTCCGTTCCTGCTCCCAGCTGTTCCTATTCCCCTAATCATCATTTAGTCTTCCCACACCTGTTCCCGATCCTTTCCCCTGATTAGAGTCCCTATTTATTCCTTTGTGATCCGTTCCTGTTCCGTCGGTTCCTTATATTGTATTCACCATGCTGTGATTGCGTTTCGCCCTGTCCTGTCGTGTTTTTGCCGTGATTGTGTATCACCCTGTCCTGTCGTGTTTTGTGCCTTCATCAGATGCTGCGTGTGAGCAGGTGTCTCAGTCGACTACGGCCTGCGCCTACCCGAAGCGACCTGCAGTCTGTGGCCGCTTCTCCAGTTGTTTCCCCTCTACGAGTCTAGAGGATTTCTGTTATTCCGTTTTGGACTTTAATAAACTCTGTTTCTGTTAAGTCGCGTTTGGGTCCTCTTTCACCTGCATGACAGAAGGAACCGACCTAGGAATGGACCCAGCGACTTCAGACGCTCGTTACACTGCCGTCGAGATCCAAGGAGCCATGCTCGGCAGACACGAGCAGGAATTGTCTGCTGCTCGCCATGCCGTGGAAAACCTGGCCGCTCAGGTTTCCGACCTCTCTGGACAGTTCCAGAGTCTACGTCTCGTGCCACCTGTTACTTCCTGGCCTGCCGAGCCTCCAGAACCTAGGGTTAATAACCCACCTTGCTACTCCGGGCAGCCCATTGAGTGCCGCTCCTTTCTCACGCAGTGTGAGATTGTGTTCTCTCTCCAACCCAACACATACTCTAGAGAGAGAGCTCGGGTTGCTTACGTCATTTCGCTCCTTACTGGCCGGGCTCGAGAATGGGGCACAGCTATCTGGGAGGCAAGGGCTGATTGCTCTAACGATTTCCAGAACTTTAAAGAGGAGATGATTCGGGTTTTTGACCGTTCAGTTTTTGGTGGGGAGGCTTCTAGGGCCCTGGCTTCCTTATGCCAAGGTGAACGGTCCATAACGGATTATTCCATTGAGTTTCGCACTCTTGCTGCCTCTAGTGAGTGGAACGAGCCGGCGCTGCTCGCTCGTTTTCTGGAGGGACTCCACGCAGTGGTTAAGGATGAGATTCTCTCCCGGGAGGTTCCATCAGATGTGGATTCTTTGATTGCTCTCGCCATCCGCATAGAACGACGGGTAGATCTTCGTCACCGGGCTCGTGGAAGAGAGCTCGCATCAACGGTGTTTCCCTGCTCCGCATCGCAACCATCTCCCTCCTCTGGCTTTGAGACTGAGCCCATGCAGCTGGGAGGGATTCGCATCTCGAATAAGGAGAGGGAACGGAGGATCACCAACCGCCTGTGTCTCTATTGCGGAGTGGCTGGACATTTTGTTAATTCATGTCCAGTAAGAGGCCAGAGCCCATCAGTAAGCGGAGGGCTACTGGTGAGCGCTACTACTCAGGTCCCTTCATCTAGATCTTGTACTACTATGTCGGTCCATCTACGCTGGACCGGTTCGGGTGCTACATGCAGTGCTTTGATTGACTCTGGGGCTGAGGGTTGTTTCATGGACGAAGCATGGGCTCGGAAACATAACATTCCTTTCAGACCGTTAGACAGGCCTACGCCCATGTTTGCCTTAGATGGTAGTCATCTTCCCAGTATCAAATTTGAGACACTACCTTTAACTCTCACAGTATCTGGTAACCACAGTGAGACTATTTCTTTTTGATTTTCCGTTCACCGTTTACACCTGTTGTTTTGGGTCATCCCTGGCTAGTATGTCATAATCCTTCTATTAATTGGTCTAGTAATTCTATCCTATCCTGGAACGTTTCTTGTCATGTGAAGTGTTTAATGTCTGCCATCCCTCCCGTTTCTTCTGTCCCTACTTCTCAGGAGGAACCTGGCGATTTGACAGGAGTGCCGGAGGAATATCATGATCTGCGCACGGTCTTCAGTCGGTCCCGAGCCAACTCCCTTCCTCCTCACCGGTCGTATGATTGTAGTATTGATCTCCTTCCGGGGACCACTCCTCCTCGAGGTAGACTATACTCTCTGTCGGCTCCCGAACGTAAGGCTCTCGAGGATTATTTGTCTGTGTCTCTTGACGCCGGTACCATAGTGCCTTCTTCTTCTCCGGCCGGGGCGGGGTTCTTTTTGTTAAAAAAAGGACGGTACTCTGCGCCCCTGCGTGGATTATCGAGGGCTGAATGACATAACGGTTAAGAATCGTTATCCGCTTCCCCTTATGTCATCAGCCTTCGAGATTCTGCAGGGAGCCAGGTGCTTTACTAAGTTGGACCTTCGTAACGCTTACCATCTCGTGCGCATCAGAGAGGGGGACGAGTGGAAAACGGCGTTTAACACTCCGTTAGGGCATTTTGAGTACCGGGTTCTGCCGTTCGGTCTCGCCAATGCGCCAGCTGTTTTTCAGGCATTAGTTAATGATGTTCTGAGAGACATGCTGAACATTTTTGTTTTTGTCTATCTTGACGATATCCTGATTTTTCTCCGTCACTCGAGATTCATGTTCAGCACGTTCGACGTGTTCTACAGCGCCTTTTAGAGAATTGTCTCTACGTAAAGGCTGAGAAGTGCTCTTTTCATGTCTCCTCCGTTACTTTTCTCGGTTCCGTTATTTCCGCTGAAGGCATTCAGATGGATTCCGCTAAGGTCCAAGCTGTCAGTGATTGGCCCGTTCCAAGGTCACGTGTCGAGTTGCAGCGCTTTTTTAGGTTTCGCTAATTTCTATCGGCGTTTCATTCGTAATTTCGGTCAAGTTGCTGCCCCTCTCACAGCTCTTACTTCTGTCAAGACGTGTTTTAAGTGGTCCGGTTC
Organism: Oncorhynchus gorbuscha; assembly: GCF_021184085.1. Taxonomy (NCBI): domain Eukaryota; kingdom Metazoa; phylum Chordata; class Actinopteri; order Salmoniformes; family Salmonidae; genus Oncorhynchus; species Oncorhynchus gorbuscha. The sequence goes on along the minus strand of NC_060196.1, from coordinate 38,943,427 downwards.
CGCCCAGGGAGCTTTTGATCTTCTAAAAGAACGCTTTACGTCCGCTCCTATCCTCGTTACTCCTGACGTCACTAGACAATTCATTGTCGAGGTTGACGCTTCAGAGGTAGGCGTGGGAGCCATCCTATCCCAGCGCTTCCAGTCTGACGATAAGGTTCATCCTTGCGCTTATTTTTCTCATCGCCTGTCGCCATCTGAGCGCAACTATGATGTGGGTAACCGTGAACTGCTCGCCATCCGCTTAGCCCTAGGCGAATGGCGACAGTGGTTGGAGGGCGACCGTTCCTTTTGTCGTTTGGACAGACCATAAGAACCTTGAGTACATCCGTTCTGCCAAACGACTTAATGCCCGTCAAGCTCGTTGGGCGTTGTTTTTCGCTCGTTTCGAGTTTGTGATTTCTTACCGTCCGGGTAGCAAGAACACCAAGCCTGATGCCTTATCCCGTCTGTTTAGTTCTTCTGTGGCTTCTACTGATCCCGAGGGATTCTTCCTTATGGGCGTGTTGTCGGGTTAACAGTCTGGGGAATTGAAAGACAGGTTAAGCAAGCACTCACGCACACTGCGTCGCCGCGCGCTTGTCCTAGTAACCTCCTTTTCGTTCCTGTTTCCACTCGTCTGGCTGTTCTTCAGTGGGCTCACTCTGCCAAGTTAGCGGGTCATCCCGGTGTTCGAGGCACTCTTGCGTCTATTCGCCAGCGCTTTTGGTGGCCGACTCAGGAGCGTGACACGCGCCGTTTCGTGGCTGCTTGTTCGGACTGCGCGCAGACTAAGTCGGGTAACTCTCCTCCTGCCGGTCGTCTCAGACCGCTCCCCATTCCTTCTCGACCATGGTCTCACATTGCCTTAGACTTCATTACCGGTCTGCCTTTGTCTGCGGGGAAGACTGTGATTCTGACGGTTGTCGATAGGTTCTCTAAGGCGGCACATTTCATTCCCCTCGCTAAACTTCCTTCCGCTAAGGAGACGGCACAAATCATTATTGAGAATGTATTCAGAATTCATGGCCTCCCGTTAGACGCCGTTTCAGACAGAGGCCCGCAATTCACGTCACAGTTTTGGAGGGAGTTCTGTCGTTTGATTGGTGCGTCCGTCAGTCTCTCCTCCGGGTTTCATCCCCAGTCTAACGGTCAAGCAGAGAGGGCCAATCAGACGATTGGTCGCATACTACGCAGCCTTTCTTTCAGAAACCCTGCGTCTTGGGCAGAACAGCTCCCCTGGGCAGAATACGCTCACAATTCGCTTCCTTCGTCTGCTACCGGGTTATCTCCGTTTCAGAGTAGTCTGGGTTACCAGCCTCCTCTGTTCTCATCCCAGCTTGCCGAGTCCAGCGTTCCCTCCGCTCAGCGTTTGTCCAACGTTGTGAGCGCACCTGGAGGAGGGTGAGGTCTGCACTTTGCCGTTACAGGGCACAGACGGTGAGAGCCGCCAATAAACGCAGGATTAAGAGTCCAAGGTATTGTTGCGGCCAGAGAGTGTGGCTTTCCACTCGCAACCTTCCTCTTACGACAGCTTCTCGTAAGTTGACTCCGCGGTTCATTGGTCCGTTCCGTGTCTCCCAGGTCGTCAATCCTGTCGCTGTGCGACTGCTTCTTCCGCGACATCTTCGTCGCGTCCATCCTGTCTTCCATGTCTCCTGTGTTAAGCCCTTTCTTCGCACCCCCGTTCGTCTTCCCTCCCCCCCCCCTCCCGTCCTTGTCGAGAGCGCACCTATTTACAAGGTACATAAGATTATGGACATGCGTTCTCGGGGACGGGGTCACCAATACCTAGTGGATTGGGAGGGTTACGGTCCTGAGGAGAGGAGTTGGGTTCCGTCTCGGGACGTGCTGGACCGTTCGCTCATCGATGATTTCCTCCGTTGCCGCCAGGATTCCTCCTCGAGTGCGCCAGGAGGCGCTCGGTGAGTGGGGGGGTACTGTCATGTTTGTCATTTATTGTCATGTCTTGTCCCTGTGCTCCCCATGCTATTCGTTTCCCTCTGCTGGTCTTGTTTGGTTCTTTCCCTCCTTCTATCCCTCTCTCTCCCCCTCCCTCTCTCACTCTCTCGCTCTCTCTTCTCTCTGTCGTTCCGTTCCTGCTCCCAGCTGTTCCTATTCCCCTAATCATCATTTAGTCTTCCCACACCTGTTCCCGATCCTTTCCCCTGATTAGAGTCCCTATTTATTCCTTTGTGATCCGTTCCTGTTCCGTCGGTTCCTTATATTGTATTCACCATGCTGTGATTGCGTTTCGCCCTGTCCTGTCGTGTTTTTGCCGTGATTGTGTATCACCCTGTCCTGTCGTGTTTTGTGCCTTCATCAGATGCTGCGTGTGAGCAGGTGTCTCAGTCGACTACGGCCTGCGCCTACCCGAAGCGACCTGCAGTCTGTGGCCGCTTCTCCAGTTGTTTCCCCCTCTACGAGTCTAGAGGATTTCTGTTATTCCGTTTTGGACTTTAATAAACTCTGTTTCTGTTAAGTCGCGTTTGGGTCCTCTTTCACCTGCATGACAGAGAGAGAGAGAGAGTAGAGAGTTGCGAGTGAGATTTTAGAGTGAGCAGAGAGATAGTATAGAGGGTAGAGTGAGAGTGGAGAGTAGAGAGAGTAGAAAAAGTGGAGAGAGAGAGTAAAAGTTATTAAAAGTGGTGTAGGCAGTAAAACATATGACATAATTAAATCAATGTTTACTGGCAATATGTGCAGCATTAAAATTGATAGGAAAAGAACAGAATTCTTTAACCAGGGGGCGGGGCCTTCACCAGGGTTGTAAATCTGAGCCCTGTACTCTTCAAAATTTACATTAACGAATTGGCCACTATTCTAGAAAAATCCTCAGCTCCTGGTGTTAGTCTCCACAATTCGGAAGTTAAATGCCTACTCTTCGCAGGTGACCTATGCCTGCTGTCACACACATGGCCTACAGCAGAGCCTGGACCTGCTAGAGCAGTAGTGGGTCCTGGCAGTAAATCCCAAATGACTAAAATAATGATTTTCCAGAGAAGATCCAGATCTCAGGGAATTAGACCAAAGTTCTCAATTGGTACAAGATATATAGAATACTGTACACACTACAATTTCTTAGGTTTAAAATAAGCTCAACTGGACACCTTAATTAATGAGGCAGTGAATGAGCTGAGAGAGAAAGCACACAGGGCATTCTATGCCATTAAAAAGCAAATTCAAATTGAAATAGCTATTCAAATTTGGCTAAAACTAATTGAATATGTTATTGAACCAATTGCACTTTATGGCAAGGAGGTGTGGGGTCCACCTGCAAAACAAGATTTCATCAAATGGGACAAACACCCCATTGAAACCCTGCATGCAGAGTTCTGTAAGATTCTCCTACATGTCCAGAGGAAAACTACAAACAATGCATGCAGGGCAGAATTAGGCCAATATCCACTAATAATAAAAACTCAAAAAAGAGCAATTAAGTTTTGGAAACATCTAAAATACAGTGACCCCCTCTCATATCATTACCAAGCCCTGCAATGCCAAGAGCTGAGCAAAAGAAAAGAGTCCCCTCATCCAGCTGGTCCTGGGGCTGAGTTCACAAACCTGTTCTTCTAACGCACTGAAGCTTCAGGGCCAGAACATCCAATCAATCAGGATAAACCAAATTACAACACAGTCAAAACAAAACTATGTTGCTTACTGGGAAACACAAACACAAGCACAAAGCCAAATGTAGTGCTATCTGGCCCTAAATCGACAGTACACCATGGCTAAATATTTGACCACGGTTACTGATCAAAACCTTGACAAAGTACAGGCTCAGTGAGCACAGCCTTGCCATTGAGAAGGCTAGACACAGGAAAACCTGGCTCCCTGTAGAGGAAAGGCTGTGCAACCACGGCACAACAGCAGAACCTGAGACGGTGCTGCATTTCCTGACAAAATGTCAAAAATATAAAACAATTAGAGAGTGTCATTTTCCTAAATTTGAAACCCTTATTCAAGGTTTCAAAGACCTCTCTGATGAGGATAGGCTACCCGTCCTGTTGAGGGAGGACGCAGAGAGATGTGGGTGGGCAGCGCACTACAATGCTGCCTGCCAGTCCTCTACTGTATGCTTATTGTTATTGTTGAATGTATGGTTATTTTGACCCTTGGTTATTGTTGTTACTGTAGAGAGTAGGTAAAAGGCAGAGATAGAGTAGAGATATTATATAGACAGTAGAGAGAGAGTAGAGAGCGAGATAGTAGAGAGAGAGTATCCGTGGCTTTTGTGGCGCGATGGGTAACGATGCTTCGTGAGTGACTGTGGTTGATGTGTGCAGAGGGTCCCTGGTTTGAGCCCAGATTGGGGCGAGGAGAGGGACGGAAGCTATACTGTTACATTGGCAGCAGCACTTGGCAGCAGCACTGTAGACTACTTCCTCACCGACCTAAACCCAGAGCCTTCACAGTCAGCCCACTAACACCTCTCTCGGACCACAGTAAAATCACTGTGTCTGAGAAGAGCAGAACCCAACCATGAAGCATCACGGCCCAATCATTTACATGGTACAAAACAGGCCTATAGATGGAGTGCAAACAGTACAGACATCTACCAAAAAGCATTTAGTAGCCATGAAGGTGTAAATTTGGCTGTTTGGAACATAAACTTTACATTTGACAAATTAGCCTCCTTGGCTAATTTAAAGAAGCATAAGAGCAAACCAGAAATAACAGATAGTGAAAAATGGTTTGATAATGATTACAAAAATTTAAGAAAGTCATTGAGAAATATATCTAATCAAAAACACAGAGAACCAGACAACAAAAATACATGCCTTCACTATGGGGAAACACTGAAGCAATATAAACACACCATAAGAACAAAAAAGGAACAGCACATTAGAAATCAGCTGGATGGAATTGAGGAATCCATAGAATCAAACCACTTCTGGGAGAATTGGAATAAATGAAACAAACCTCATCATGAGGAATTGGCTATACAAAATGGGGATATGTGGAGAAATCGCTTTGCAAATCTCTACAGCAATATAACAAAGAGCCCAGAACAAAAGGATATACAAGAAAAATGACAAATCCTTGAATCAGCAGTCAAAGACTATCAGAATCCTGTGGATACCACAATTACAGAAGAATAATTATTGGGAAATGCACTATCCCAATAACTATGCACTCTCCAACCCAAAAAGGCCTGTGGTGCTGATGTTATTTTAAATGAAATGATCAAATATACAGACCACAAATTCAAATGGGCTATACTCAAACTCTTCAACATTATCCTCACTGCAGGTATTTTCCCCGGTATTTGGAACCAGATCACACCAATCTATAAAAATTGAGACAAATTTGACCCAAATAATTACAGAGGAATTTGCATTAACAGCAACTTGGGGGAAATTCTCTGCAGTATTATAAATAGCAGACTACATCATTTCCTTGACGAACACAACGTCCTGAGCGGAAGCCAGATTGGATTTCTAGAAAATGATTGTACAACAGACACATTTACACCCTCCACACTCTAATTGATAAACAAGTAAATCAAAACAAAGGCAAAATCTACTCGTGTTTTGTAGATTTCAAGAAAGCATTTGATTCAATTTGGCACGAAGGTATTTTTTTATAAACTAATAGAAAGTGGTATTGGAGGGAAAAACATTATTTTATTAAATCAATGTACACTAAAAAAAAATGTGCGGTTAAAATTGGCAACAAGCAAACAGACTTCTTCTCTCAGGGACGGGGAGTGAAATAGGGCTGCCCAATAAGTCCAACACTAGTTAACATCTACATTAATGAATTGGCAAAAACATTAGAAGAATCGGCAGCACCTGGTATCACCCTACACAATACTGAAATCAAGTGTCTGCTGTACGCAGATGACCTGGTGCTGCTGTCTCCCACTAAAGAGAGGTTACAGCAGCACCTAGATCATCTTCACAGGTTCTGTCAGACCTGGGCTCTGACCGTTAATCTAAAAAAATATATATATAATGATATTCCAAAAAAGGATGACAAATATAAATTCTATTTGGACACAGTTCTATTAGAACACACCTAAAACTACACGTATCTATGACTAAATATCAGAAACACAGGTAGCTTTCACATGGCTGTGAATGAGCTGAGAGACAAAGCAAGAAGAGCATTCTATGCCATTAAAAGGAACATCAAAATCGAAATTCCAATTAGAATCTGGCTTAAAATGTTTCAATCAGTTATAGAACCAATTGCTCTATATGACAGTAAAGTATGGGGTCCAATCTCTAATAATGAATTTACCAAATGGGACAAACATCCAATCGAAATACTGCATGCAGAGTTTTGCAAGACTGTATTGCAAATAACGCATGTAGAGCAGAATTGGGCCAATACCCCATCCTCATTCGAATAGAAAAAATATCCATCAAATTTTACAACCATCTAAAAGCAAGTGACCCCAAAACATTCCATCACACAGCTCTACAATGTCAAGAGATGAAACAAGAGAAGAGTCCCCTCAGCCAGCTGGTTCTGAGGCTCAGTTCACTAACCCAAACCAACCCCATAGAGCCTCAGGACACACTCATAAAATCTGGCCCAACCAAATCATCACACAACAAAAATAAAAATATATCACCTATTGGAAAGACACCGCAAAAAATCTAAGTAAACTTCAATGATATTTGGCTCTAAACAGACAGTACATGGTGGCAGACTATCTGACCACTTTGACTGATAGAAAACTGAGAAAAACATTGACTAGGTACAGACTTAGTAAGCACAGTCTGGCTATAGAGACCGTCACAGACAAACCTGGCTGCCCAGAGAGGACAGGCTGTGCTCACTCTGATCCAGGGGAGAGGTAGAGACAGAGCTGCATTTCCTATTACACTGTGACAAATACTCAGACCTAAGAGAATATTTCTTTCCCAAAATTATAATTCAATACAAAGAATATGAAACTAGAAATGATTTAGAAAAAAACAAATATTTATTGGGTGAAAAGCCTAAATGTGCAGTTTTGGCAGCCAAATATGTGTCCTCCTGCTACAACCTGAGGGACAGCCAGTGAAAAGTGCAAAGTAATGTCGATAATATTTCCCATCTTGTTTTGTTTTGGCTTTCATAACACGTCATGTGTCTTCTCAGTCATGTTGCCACTGGTCTACTACCATTGCTTTAATGTATTGTTGTTCTCATTAATTGTCACGACTTCTACCGAAGTCGTTGCCTCTCCTTGTTCGGGCGGTGCTCGGCGTTCGACGTCACCGGTCTTCTAGCCATCATTGATCCATTTTTCATTTTCCATTGTTTTTTTTCTTGTCTTCCCACACACCTGTTTTCAATCCCATTCATTACCTGTTGTGTATTTAACCCTCTGTTTCCCCTCATGTCTTTGTCAGAGATTGTTTATTGTCAGTGTAGTGTTGTTTGTTGTATAGGTGCGCGACGGGTCTTCGTACCCATATTTTGTTTATGTTGTTTTCCTGTTTAGTGTTATGGAGCATGTTACTAGGACATTATTGAAAGACTCCATTTTACACTCCATTTGACTCTCCTGCACCTGACTTCCCTGCCACCTATACACATATGCCTGACATTAATATTGTTGTTGTTGTTGCTAATGGTAATCCCATGTCCACTACGACTATTATTATTGCTGTTGGTCCTACCATTTATTTATATATAAATATGTATATATATTTTATATATAAATATATTTTTTATTTATTTATATTTTTGGATATGTATACTTTGACAATGTAAGTAATAATGAACTTGCCATGTCAATAAAGTCCATTGAATTGAGTAGAGAGAGAGTTGAGCGCAGGCACTAGAAAAGTCTGCAGCACCCGGCCTCACCCTACTAGAATCTGAAGTCAAATGTATACTGTTTGCTGATGATCTGGTGCTTCTGTCACCAACCAAGAAGGGCCTACAGCAGCACCTAGATATTCTGCACAGATTCTGCCAGACCTGGGCCCTGATAGTAAATCTCAGTAAGACCAAAATAAAAAGGTCCAGTCGCCAGGACCACAAATACAAATTCCATCTAGACACCATTGCCCTAGAGCACACAAAAAATGATACATACCTTGGCCCAAACATCAGCGCCACAGGTAACTTCCACAAAGCTGTTAACGATCTGAGAGACAAGGCAAGAAGGGCATTCTATGCCATCAAAAGGAAGATAAAATTCAACATACCAATTAGGATCTGACTAAAAATACTTGAATCAGTCATAGAGCCCATTGCCCTTTATGGTTGTGAGGTCTGGGGTCTGTTCACCAACCAAGATTTCACAAAATGGGACAAACACCAAATTGATACCCTGCATGCAGAATTCTGCAAAAATATCCTCCATGTCAACGTAGAATACCAAATAATGCATGCAGAGCAGAATTAGGCCGATACCCACTAATTATCAAAATCCAGAAAAGAGCCGTGAAATTCTACAACCACCTAAAAGAAAGCGATTCCCAAACCTTCCATAACAAAGCCATCACCTACAGAGAGATGAACCTGGAGAAGAGTCCCTTAAACAAGCTGGTGCTGGGGCTCTGTTCACAAACACAAACAGACCCCACAGAGCCCCAGGAAAGCAGCACAATTAGACCCAAGCAGATCATGAGAAAACAAAAAGAGAATTACTTGACACATTGGAAATAATTAACAAAAAAAGCAGAGCAAACTAGAATGCTATTTGACCCTAAACAGAGAGTACACAGTGGCAGAATACCTGACTCAAACTTAAGGAAAGCTTTGACTATGTACAGACTCAGTGAACATAGGCTTGCTATTGAGAAAGGCCGCCATAGGCAGACCTGGCTTTCAAGAGAAGACAGGCTATGTGCACACTGCCCACAAAATGAGGTGGAAACTGAGCTGCACTTCCTAACCTCCTGCCCTATGTATGACCATATTAGAGACACATATTTCCTTCATATTAAACAGATCCACAAAGAATTTGAAAACAAACCCAATTTTGATAAACTCCCATATCTACTGGGTGAAATCCCAGTGTGTCATCACAGCAGCAAAATTTGTGACCTGCTGCTACAGAAAAGGTCAACCAGTGAAGAACAAACACCATTGTAAATACAACCCATATTTTTGCTTATTTATTTTCCCTTTTGTACTTTAACCATTTGTACATTGTTACAACACTGTATATATACATAATATGACATTTGTAATGTCTTTATTGTTTTGAAACTTCTCTATGTGTAATGTATAGTGTTAATTTTTATTGTTTATTTCACTTTTGTATATTATCTACCTCACTTGCTTTGGCAATGTTAACACATGTTTCCCATGCCAATAAAGCCCCTTCAGTTGAATTGAGTAGAGAGAGAGAGTAGAGAGCAGAGAGAGAGCAGAATGTAGAGAGAGAGTTGATAGAGTGATGAGACAGAGAGCAGAGAGAGGAGAGAGATTAGATAGAATAGATAGAACGTAGAGAGAGCGAGAGTAGAGAGAGAGAGTAGAGAGAGAGTAGTTAGAGAGAGAGAGTAGAGAGAGAAGAGAGAGGAAGAAAGAGAGTAGAGAGAGGGAGAGTAGAGAGAGTAGATAGAGAGCAGAGAGAGAGTAGATAGAGAGTAGATAAAGAGTAGAGAGAGTAGATAGAGAGCAGAGAAAGAGTAGATAAAGAGTAGAGTAGATAGAGAGCAGCGAGAGAGTAGATAGAGAGTAGAGAGGGAGAGGAGAGAGTAGAGAGAGGGAGAGTAGAGAGAGTAGGTAGAGAGCAGAGAGAGAGAGTAGAGAGAGTAGATAGAGAGTAGATAAAGAGTAGAGAGAGTAGATAGAGAGCAGAGAGAGAGTAGATAGAGAGCAGATAGAGAGTAGATAAAGAGTAGAGAGAGTAGATAGAGAGCAGAGAGAGAGTAGATAGAGAGCAGAGAGAGAATAGATAGAGAGTAGATAAAGAGTAGAGAGAGTAGATAGAGAGCAGAGAGAGAGTAGATAGAGAGCAGAGAGAGAGTAGATAGAGAGTAGATAAAGAGTAGAGAGAGTAGATAGAGAGCAGAGAGAGAGTAGATAGAGAGCAGATAGAGAGTAGATAAAGAGTAGAGAGAGTAGATAGAGAGCAGAGAGAGAGTAGATAGAGCAGATAGAGAGTAGATAAAGAGTAGAGAGAGTAGATAGAGAGCAGAGAGAGAGTAGATAGAGAGATAGAGAGTAGATAGAGAGTAGATAAAGAGTAGAGAGAGTAGATAGAGAGCAGAGAGAGAGTAGATAGAGAGCAGAGAGAGAGTAGATAGAGAGTAGATAAAGAGTAGAGAGAGAGTAGATAGAGAGCAGATAGAGAGTAGATAAAGAGTAGAGAGTAGATAGAGAGTAGATAGAGAGTATAGAGGGAGAGGAGAGAGTAGATAGAGAGCAGATAGAGAGTAGATAAAGAGTAGAGAGAGTAGAGAACGAGTAGAGAGAGTAGATAGAGAGCAGAGAGAGAGTAGATAGAGAGCAGATAGAGAGTAGATAGAGAGCAGAGAGAGTAGAGAAAGAGTAGATAAAGAGTAGAGAGAGTAGATAGAGAGCAGCGAGAGAGTAGATAGAGAGTAGAGAGGAAGAGGAGAGAGTAGAGAGGGAGAGTAGAGAGAGTAGATAGAGAGCAGAGAGAGAGTAGAGAGAGTAGATAGAGAGTAGATAAAGAGTAGATAAAGAGTAGAGAGAGTAGATAGAGAGCGGAGAGAGAGTAGATAAGGAGTAGAGAGAGTAGATAGAGAGTAGATAAAGAGTAGAGAGAGTAGATAGAGAGCAGAGAGAGAGTAGATAGAGAGCAGAGAGAGAGTAGATAAAGAGTAGAGAGAGTAGATAGAGAGCAGAGAGAGAGAGTAGATAGAGAGTAGAGAGGGACAGAGTAGAGAGAGTAGAGAGACAGTAGAGAAAGTGAAGAGAGAGAGTAGAGAAAGTGGAGAGAGAGAGAGAGAGTAGAGAGATTATATAGAGAGTAGAGAGTAGAGAGAGAAGATAGAACATAGAGAGAGAGAGTAGAGAGAGCGAGAGTAGAGAGATTATATAGAGAGTAGAGAGTAGAGAGAGAAGATAGAACATAGAGAGAGCGAGAGTAGAGAGATTATATAGAGAGTAGAGAGAGAGAGTAATTAGAGAGTAGAGAGAGAGTACAGAGAGAGTAGAGCGAGAGAGAGAGAGAGTAGATAGAGAGCATAGAGTAGATAGAGAGTAGAGAGACAGAGAGAGAGAGTAGAGAGACTAAAGAGAGTAGAGAGAGTACAGAGAGCAGATAGAGAGTGTAGTGAGAGATTAGAAAGAATAGATAGTAGATAGAGAGTAGAGAGAGAAGAGAGATTAGAGAGAATAGATATAACGTAGAGAGAGCGTAGAGAGAGTAGAGAGAACCAGTGAAGAACAAACACCATTGTAAACCCATATTTTTTACAACCCATATTTATGCTTATTTATTTTCCCCCGTGTACCCTTAACCATTTGTACATCGTTGCAACACTGTATATATACATAATGACATTTGTAAAGTCTTTATTGTTTTGACACTTCTGTATGTGTAATGTTTACTGTTAATTTTTAATGTTTATTTCACTTTTGTATATTATCTACCTCACTTGCTTTGGCAATGTTAACACATGTTTCCCATGCCAATAAAGCCCCTTGCATTGAATTGAATTGAATAGTAGAGAGAGAGCAAGAGTAGAACGAGGGAAAGAGAGTAGAGAGTAGATAGAGAGAGAGATTAGAGAGAGCAGAGAGTAGATAGAGAGTAGAAAGAGTAAGAGTGTAGAGAGAGAGAGTAGAGAGAGTAGATAGAGTGAGAGTGTAGAGTGAGGGAGGGTAGAGAGAAAGAGAGTACAGAGAGAGAATGAAAGAGAGTAGAGCGATAGTAGAGAATGGGAGAGAGAGAGAGTGATAGAAAGAATGAGGGAGTAGAGAGAGTATAAACAGAGTAAACTGAAATGACTGCCCTTTGGATCCCATTGAGCCACGTCAGATAATTTTCTCCTGTCCGCGTGATGGATCAGCCATTTATCACCGTGGTAACTAACCTGGGACTGAGTAGCTAGGCTATACTGTCGTCACAGAGCCTTTGTCCTGGTTGGCTGGTATAGGGCTGTTCTCCTTTCATCAATTTCAGTTAACACAGTGGAAAGGAGGATGATACTATAAATCTGTCTTGAATATTGTATAATACATTGTAATAAAGTTACTAGAAGAGGCGTACCCATTCAACTCTCATTCTATTCTGCGGTTCTCTAACAGAAAGGCTCAGTGCAACATGGCAGTTGTCATCGTTTCTAAAAGTTTTTCTCTAAAAGGTCCAAATAAACATGTCTCCAACCGCCATATCACACACTGAGTGCACAAAACATTAGGAACGCCATCCTAATTTTGAGTTGCGCCCACTTTTGCCCTCAGAGGAGCCTCAATTCGTCGGGGCATGACCTTTACAAGGTCTCTAATGCGTTCCACAGGGATACTGGCCCATGCTTCCCACAGGTGTGTTGAGTTGGCTGGATGTCCTTTGGGTGGTGGACCATTCTTGATAGACACGGGAAACTGTTGAGCGTTAAAAACCCAACCAGTGCCCCTGGCACCTACTACCATAACCCATTCACCCTCTGAATTGCACACATACATCTACACTGATTGAAGTGGATTTAACAGGTGACATCAATAAGGGATCATAGCTTTCACCTGGATTCCCCTTGTCAGTCTATGGGAAAGTGTTCCTAATGTTTTGTACACTCAGTGCATGTGTACATTGTACAATCAGTTGGTGAGAGAGGGTCTTAAATATCACATTAATTTGTACATATGCACTAGCATACATGAATTGCAGCAAAGTTGGTTCCCGTTTCAGTCATGTCTTTGGTCACGTTCGCATGCGTCAAACAAAAACAGCCAAATTGATTGGTTGCCAATAGAGCAATACAGACGATGGATGAAGACAGTGAAGAGCAACTGTGGAAACTGTTCATCCTGCAGCCATCACCTGCATTGTGGGAGGATCTATTGTTAACCAATCATTAAGGTGTTTTGTTTGACCCACCTAAACGTGACCTCTCTCTCTCTCACTAATTGATTGAACAATGTTCACACATGCAGTATATTTTCAGTTTGTTTTCAGTTTGGTCCTTCTGTAGCTCAGTTGGTAGAGCATGGCGCTTGTAATGCCAGGGTAGTGGGTTCGATCCCCGGGACCACCCATACGTAGAATGTATGCACACATGACTGTAAGTCGCTTTGGATAAAAGCGTCTGCTAAAAAAAATGGCATATATAAGTGACGTGTGATTTGGGGTTGGAGACTGCCATGTTACACTGAGCCTTGCTGTAGGAAAACCACATCAGTGTCCGACTTCTGGCTGTCCCCCAACTCCACTCCTCAACTTGTCTACAGTCAGTTGCTTTTGCCTTACCACTCAATAGATTTAGAGGTCACTGCGATGGATGCTTCCCTCGGATATGATTGAAAAGGACAAAAGTGATTTTAGTCCATCACACTACAAACCCAAACTATAAAATAGGAGCACCACTGACCATGCTTGGGTTGAAATATGTTCAAACATGTACTGCCCTTCAAACCTCTCTGAATCCTCAACCTCAGGCTATATATGGTATAATATCAAACAGCTTGTGGTCACCTTCCTCATGGTCATACATGTCATATACAGCCAGGGGAAGGGAGGAAGGAAGGGGGGAGGAGGGGAGGACTATTATTGTGCCAAACCCATCCCTCTCACACCACATGATTCAGAGAGATAGCCAGGGAGAGAAAGAGAGAGAGTGGAAAAGAAAGAGAGGGAAAGACAGAGTGACAGTGACAGAAAAAAGAGAGAGCTCAGCCACCCATGAGTTATTCATATTCTAATTAAACTAGTCCATGAAGGCATGTTGGGCACGCAAGGAGAGGAGAGGAGAGAGAAGCTGTTTTCCACCCTGAAACAACATTCATGGTCATGTAGCACAATGGGCTGAGCCCCCACCAGATAACGCTCTCTCTCTCTCTCTCTCTCTCTCTCTCTCTCTCTCTCTCATGTCTCTTGGTGGTGAGAGCCAGGTCCAGGGCTGCGTGTGTGTGCATTCTGTTAAAAGGTCCTTGCTGGATGAATGATCAGAGATCGTCACCTTCTAGTTAGTACATTCACTTTTCTGTTCAGGGTTTCCGCCCTCGTCACTGAGCATCAGGGATGAACTGGTACCAGAAATAAGGGGTATTTCACACACACCGGACCATTTTTTCCCTTAAAAACCTTCATTATTAGCCAAATAATGGACATTTTGTGCAAAACCCTACGTTTTGACAGGCACACTGGGCTAAAAATGGACCAGCCTATCTAGCAGTTGCCGGGAACTGCCCTGTGGCCAGTCCGCCGCTGCGGGGCATAAAGAAGAACAACTCGAGCACACTGGTAATCTGAATGCTTCCAACAATTTAATGGATCTTATTTACCAACATTCCGGTCAAACGACCTTCATCAGGGTGTTTTATTACTGAACATGCCGACATCTCACATTCTGGAGGAAGATTATCATTGTATAAAGAATGTTACGGGTAATCAATAAAGCATAGCAGAGATATTCAGTCTCGTTGAAAGCCACTGATTCTCCAGAGGGAGGAATGTCTAATCTACTCCTCAGAAGAATGCATGCATCCTGGGATAGCTGATCCCAATGCATCCTGGCGTGGCTGATCCCAATGGACCACGAAGAGGGTAGTCTATCTGGAAATGAATATGAATACTTTTTAATGTATTCCTTTCTGAATTACGGTTTTAAATGCATGCAATATAATCACACGAAAGCGGTTATAATGTTTAGAACAGCGGCTAAGTAGCGTCTTTGTGTCCATCGAGTGACGGAGCCTGTATCTGACAGCCTATGGAAGAACAGTCAAACACGCACACGCACACACACACACGCACGCACGCACGCACGCACACACACACACACACACACACACGCACACACACACACGCACACGCACACACACGCACGCACACACACGCACGCACGCACGCACGCACGCACAGACACCAGTGAATGGCAGCCCTGTCATGGTAAGTGGACTGTCAGTACAGTCTCTCCTTTATTCTTCTGCCCTCTAGCTATATAGTCTACTGTCTGTCTCTTGACTGTCATCTGGTCATGGCACACAGGGCAGCTCAGCTCAGACACACAGCAGGTGGTCTATACATACATGCATACTACACTTCATGGCAGTGGATGGAGGACCACTTGACTCAGGAGAGTCTATGTCTGCGTCCCAAAAGGCCCTGGTATAAGGAAGTGCCCCATAGAGGCCATATGTTGTCAGGAGGGCAGTTTACATGTCTGTGATGGGATGGAGAGTCACAAAGCTGTGGAGTATGGATACACACAATGGATCTGTATGTTAAGCCATGATCTACACCAGCAGCGGTTATTTCAAGAACAGATGGGGTTTTTGTCCCCTTTCTTTGTCTCTTCTGTTGTGAGTGGGAAAGTCCCCTGTGTTCCTCTGAACTGATAACTAGGAACTATGAAACAGACACGGAACTGCCAGCTGCAGTGTCCTAATAAGAAAACATATTTGGTTTTGGTTTTCAGTTCTCAGACCAAATGGAGAGCTTTGATTTCACAAGTGCCCTACTGTTAGCATGTTGTTATTCAACAACAATTCTCTGTCCATGACTGCCGTTATGTATAGTCAGAAGGTTAGAATTACAAGAACAAACAAAGCCCCTCAGATCATGGCAGTGTCCCAAATGGCACTCTATTCCCTATTGAGTGCACTACTTTTGACCAGGGCCCATAGGGAATAAGGTGCAATTTGGGACATATCCCACAGCTAAGCGTCTCAGTAGAGCTCTCCGGATTTGGTATGCGTCTGTTATCTGCTGTAGTAGAGTGCTATTTCTGACGCTCAGATGGTGAGCAGCTTCAAGCTGTCTCATGGAATTCATTCTTCAATACAACTTGAATTCCTCCCTCCCCTCCTTGGGTGTTCTCTGGACAAGTGTGTGGAATGAGAGAAAGGTCAGCTGCCTCATTGGGAAACGCCATAGAACAGAAACAACATAGCCTCGCAATGTATGTAAATGATAGGAATTTCCTGTCTGTCTGTTTTGGTCTGGTCTGGCCTAGTGTAGCAGAGGGTAGCCTAGCCATATATATGAATGATAGGAATTGAATTCCCTCAGTCTGTACAATATAGTCACACAAAAGAATGCTCACGCCTGTCTGATATCTACAACTGTGATATGTGGTTGTCTCACCTAGCTACCGTAAGATGAGTGTACTAACCGTTACCGTATGAGTGCACTAACTCTGCATAAGCGCTTCTGCTAAATTAAAAAAATGTAAATGCTGGTCTGGAGGTTGGGGTCGATTTGGATGTCATTCCTTCTCCCTCTCCCTCTCTCCCTCCCGCCCTTTGTCTGTGCATCCAGCTGGGAGCTCGGCCAGGCTGTGGGGGGAACATCACTCTTCTCTCTCTGTGATTATTGTGTTGTTATAGCAGGGTGGAGGGAGGTGACAGGGGCAGACAGAGGAGGTAGAGGAAAACACAATAGACTGGCTGGCTGATGTTGGCCTACGCCATGTGTGAGTGTATGTGTGTGCGTGTGTGTGGGTGCATGCTTACGTCCATGCATCTGTGTGTGTCTGTGTGTGGGTGCATTTGTAGAGGGTGGCAGCGTATGTGTGTGCATCCTGTCCCCTCCCTTGAATCCCCCATATTGTTGTGATGGGGCTGTCCTGAGCAGTGTGGCGTTGCTGTAGACCCACTATTAATCACTTCCCTGCATTGTGTGTCCCTGCTGAAGGAAGGGGATGGAGAAAGACTGCACTTCCTTTCAACGCAACACAACTGTCGCCTGGTGGTTTTCTGTTTAGGAAAAGTGTATTTTCTGAGGCAGCTGCTGGGGGTGTGTTTTGTACTGTATGGATGTAGAAGTGGTGAGCGAGGGAGGAAGGTTTAGTAACAGGAGGAGGAGGAGGAGGGAGCGGTGGAATATCTCAAGGGTGTTCGATTTGGAGAGAGGACAGACAACAAGATGGAGAGAGACAAAAAGGAGTAGGCGGTAGAATGTAAAGAGGGAGAGGGCGGAGAGGAAAGAGAGAGGGAGAGTGGGGAGAGGAGAGAGAGAGGGAGAGAGGAGAGAGAGGGAGAGAGGAGAGAGAGGGAAGGAGAGGAGAGGAGTGAGAAGGGGAGAGGGGGAGAGGAGTGAGAGGGGGAGAGGAGTGAGAGAGGGGGAGAGGGGTAAGAGGGGGAGAGGAAGAAGAAGGGGAGAGGAGGAAGGTGGTGAGAGGGGGATGAGAAGGTCAATAACTTCCAATTCCTCAGCGTACACATCTCAGAGGATCTGAAATGGTCAAACCACACAAGCACGACAGCGACCCTTCAACCTCGGGATGCTGAAGAAATTCGGGCCCTCACAGTGTTCTACAGAAGAACCATCAAGTGCGTACTGTCAGGCTGCATCATAGCCTGGTACGGCAACTCCACGGCCGTGGACTGCAAGGGGCTTCAGAGGGTAAAACCCATAGCCGAACTCACCATTGGGGGCCCACTGCTTGCCCTCCAGGACAGATTCAGAGATTCAGAGTGTTTAATAGTCACATGTACAGGGTTGCATGTGTGATTGCAGGGTACAGTGAAAATCTATTGATTTACTCTGCCTCCACCCACCCCAATGGAAATGTGTTTATTCATACTGCTACGGTTGTTATTATTTTTTTATTTTATTTCACCTTTATTTAACCAGGTAGGCTAGTTGAGAACAAGTTCTCATTTGCAACTGCAACCTGGCCAAGATAAAGCATAGCAGTGTGAACAGACAACACAGAGTTACACATGGAGTAAACAATTAACAAGTCACTAACACAGTAGACATTTTTTTTTTAAAGGGGAGTCTATATACATTGTGTGCAAAAGGCATGAGGTAGACAAAATAATTACAATTTTGCAGATTAACACTGGAGTGATAAATGATCAGATGGTCATGTACAGGTAGAGATATTGGTGTGCAAAAGAGCAGAAAAGTAAATAAATAAAAACAGTATGGGGATGAGGTAGGTAAAAATGGGTGGGCTATTTACCGATAGACTATGTACAGCTGCAGCGATCGGTTAGCTGCTCAGATAGCAGATGTTTGAAGTTGGTGAGGGAGATAAAAGTCTCCAACTTCAGCAATTTTTGCAATTCGTTCCAGTCACAGGCAGCAGAGAACTGGAACGAAAGGCGGCTAAATTAGGTGTTGGCTTTAGGGATGATCAGTGAGATACACTTGCTGGAGCGCGTGCTACGGATGGGTGTTGCCATCGTGACCAGTGAACTGAGATAAGGCGGAGCTTTACCTAGCATGGACTTGTAGATCACCTGGAGTCAGGTCTGGCGACGAATATGTAGCGAGGGCCAGCCGACTAGAGCATACAAGTCGCAGTGGTGGGTGGTATAAGATGCTTTAGTGACAAAACGGATGGCACTGTGATAAACTGCATCCAGATTGCTGAGTAGAGGGTTGGAAACAATTTTGTAGATGACATCGCCAAAGTCGAGGATCGGTAGGATAGTCAGTTTTACTAGGGTAAGTTTGGCGGTGTGAGTGAAGGAGGCTTTGTTGCGGAATAGAAAGCCGACTCTTGATTTGATTTTCGATTGGAGATGTTTGATATGAGTCTGGAAGGAGAGTTTACAGTCTAGCCAGACACCTAGGTACTTATAGATGTCCACATATTCAAGGTTGGAACCATCCAGGGTGGTGATGCTGGTCAGGCGTGCGGGTGCAGGCAGCGAACGTTTGAAAAGCATGCATTTGGTTTTACTTGCGTTTAAGAGCAGTTGGAGGCCACGGAAGGAGTGTTGTATGGCATTGAAGCTCGTTTGGAGGTTAGATAGCACAGTGTCCAAGGACGGGACGGAAGTATATAGAATGGTGTCGTCTGCGTAGAGGTGGATCAGGAAATCGCCCGCAGCAAGAGCAACATCATTGATAAATACAGAAAAAAGAGTCGGCCCGAGGATTGAACCCTGTGGCACCCCCATAGAGACTGTCAGAGGACCGGACAGCATGCCCTCCGATTTGACACACTGAACTCTGTCTGCAAAGTCATTGGTGAACCAGGCAAGGCAGTCATCAGAAAAACCGAGGCTACTGAGTCTGCCGATAAGAATATGGTGATTGACCGAATTGAAAGCCTTGGCAAGGTCGATGAAGACGGCTGCACAGTACTGTCTTTTATCGATGGCGGTTATGATATCGTTTAGTACCTTGAGCGTGGCTGAGGTACACCCGTGACCGGCTCGGAAACCAGATTGCACAGCGGAGAAGGTACGGTGGGATTCGAGATGGTCACGTGGTCCTTCTGTAGCTCAGTTGGTAGAGCATGGCGCTTGTAACGCCAGGGTAGTGGGTTCGATCCCCGGGACCACCCATACGTAGAATGTATGCACACATGACTGTAATTCGCTTTGGATAAAAGCGTCCGCTAAATGGCATATTTTTTTAAAAAAAAAAATTTTCAGTGACCTGTTTGTTGACTTGGCTTTCGAAGACCTTAGATAGGCAGGGCAGGATGGATATAGGTCTGTAACAGTTTGGGTCCAGGGTGTCTCCCCCTTTGAAGAGGGGTATGACTGCGGCAGCTTTCCAATCCTTGGGGATCTCAGACGATATGAAAGAGAGGTTGAACAGGCTGGTAATAGGGGTTGCGACAATGGCGGCGGATAGTTTAAGAAATAGGGGGTCCAGTTTGTCAAGCCCAGCTGATTTGTAGATTTGTCCGGGTCCAGGTTTTGCAGCTCTTTCAGAACATCTGCTATCTGGATTTGGGTAAAGGAGAACCTGGAGAGGCTTGGCAAGTAGCTGCGCGGGGGGGGGGGGGGGGGCGGAGCTGTTGGCCGAGGTTGGAGTAGCCAGGCGGAAGGCATGGCCAGCCGTTGAGAAATGCTTGTTGAAGTTTTCGATAATCATGGATTTATCGGTGGTGACCGTGTTACCTAGCCTCAGTGCAGTGGGCAGCTAGGAGGAGGTGCTCTTGTTCTCCATGGACTTCACAGTGTCCCAGAACTTTTTGGAGTTGGAGCTACAGGATGCAAACTTCTGCCTGAAGAAGCTGGCCTTAGCTTTCCTGACTGACTGCGTGTATTGGTTCCTGACTTCCCTGAACAGTTGCATATCGCGGGGACTATTCGATGCTATTGCAGTCCGCCACAGGATGTTTTTGTGCTGGTCGAGGGCAGTCAGGTCTGGAGTGAACCAAGGGCTATATCTGTTCTTAGTTCTGCATTTTTTGAGGAAGTTACTTTTAAAGAATGACCAGGCATCCTCAACTGACGGGATGAGGTCAATGTCCTTCCAGGATACCCGGGCCAGGTCGATTAGAAAGGCCTGCTCACAGAAGTGTTTTAGGGAGCGTTTGACAGTGATGAGGGGTGGTCGTTTGCCTGCGGCTCCGTAGCGGATACAGGCAATGAGGCAGTGATCGCTGAGATCCTGGTTGAAGACAACGGAGGTGTATTTGGCGGACCAGTTGGTCAGGATGACATCTATGAGGCTGCCCTTGTTTACAGATTTAGGGTTGTACCTGGTGGGTTCCTTGATGATTTGTGTGAGATTGAGGGCATCTAACTTAGATTGTAGGACTGCCGGGGTGTTAAGAATATCCCAGTTTAGGATGTATATAGAGCTATTTTTATTTCTATTGTTGTTGTTGTTGTTTTATTACCCCTTTTATTGCTTTTTTTCACATAGTCAGGACAGGAGTTTCACTGTACCCTGAAAACACACCTGCAACCCTGTACATGTGAATCTGAGTGTGAAAAGAGGGGGAGATGAACACAGAGAGAAGCAGGAAGTTGTTTGAGGAAGATAGAGTTTAAATAGAGATACCAAATGAAAAGCTGCTTGTTGAAATGCTATCTGGGTAGCATCTTCACTCAATAATTACCACTCAGCCAGTCTCTCTTTCTCTTGTCTTTCCCCCTCTGTCTCTCTCTCTCTCTCTCTCTCTCTCTCTCTCTCTCTCTCTCTCTCTCTCCCTTTTCTCTCTCTGTCATTGTTTCTGTCTCTCTCTCTCTCTCTCTCCTTTTTCTCTCTGTCATTGTTTCTGTCTCTCTTTCACACGCACATACCACACAGACAGACAGACAGACACACACACACACACCAAACACACAGATCATCGCTCTTTGCCTGCACGTCCTCACAGTAACGCTACCCTCACAGAAGCATGTGTGTGGCACACTCTCCATGAATCATTAACCATCTGCTGGCTAGGAGGAACAAGGGAGGGGAGGAGAGAGAGGAGGAGAGAGAGACAGGGAAGGAGAAGATAGTAATGAGAACAAAGTCTTCCTTTTGTTTGGCATGTCTTTGACCCAAAACAAAGGGTCTGTTACGTTGCCTGCAGGAGGACAGCACAGGGTGGCTGGGGGGGGGGGGACTAGAGGGAAAAAACTGCAACACAATTAGACTGAACCAAATCATGAGAAAACAAAAAGAGATTTACTTGACACATTGGCAAGAATTAACAAAAAATCAGAGCAAACTAGAATGTTATTTGAGAGTACACAACGGCAGAATACCTGACCACTGTGACTGACCCAAACTTAAGGAAAGCTTAGACTATGTACAGACTCAGTGAGCATAGCCTTGCTATTGAGAAAGGCCACCGTAGGCAGACCTGGCTTTCAAGAGAAGACAGGCTATGTGCTCACTGCCCACAAAATGAGGTGGAAACTGAGCTGCACTTCCTAACCTCCTGCCCAATGTATGACCATACTAGAGACACATATTTCCCTCAGATTACACAGATCCTCAAAGAATTCGAAAACAAATCAAATTTTGATAAACTCCCATATCTACTGGGTGAAATTCCACAGTGTGCCATCACAGCAGCAAGATTTGTGACCTGTTGCCACAAGAAAAGGTCAACCAGTGAAGGACAAACACCATTATAAATACAACCCATATTTATTTTCCCTTTTGTACTTTAACCATTTGTACATCGTTGCAACACTGCAAATATATACATAATATGACATTTGAAATGTCTTTATTTTTTAGGAACATATGTGAGTGTAATGTTTACTGTTAATTTGTATTGTTTATTTCACTTTTGTATATTATCAACTTCACTGCTTTGGCAATGTTAACACATGTTTCCCATAATAATAATGATAATAAAGCACAGTAAGCACATCCATCCAGTGGATACAGCTGCTCTCCTTGGCTTGGCCACTCGTCCTTGCCATCAGGGATCCTTGGAACACCCAAGTCTGACGTCACCCAATTCGAGTTGACATTTAAAATGGTTACGATAAGGGTTTGTTAAGGGTTTAGGGTAAGGATGTCCCAAGGATACTCAATAGCACTAACCCTGGCCACTCCCCACTGACCACCCAAGGCCTGGCCCTCACAATCTGCCAAACAGCTGTTTCAATTACCCACCAGGTTAGTCAGCACAACCAGCACACACACACACACACACACACACACACACACACACACACACACACACACACACACACACACACACACACACACACACACACACACACACACACACACACACACACACACACACACACACACACACACACACACACACACGCACGCACACACCAGTGGCGGTCAGTGCCATTTATGATGAGGAAGGACAATGTTTTGTTCATGAGCATGGCCTTATTTCTATTACAGCATGTTGGATGACTGTCATTCATATTCCATTCACCCAGCTCAATGTAACATCGGTAGGTTTAGGCTACTACATGATACTCTAATTTTCCCTATACCCATCATGAAGTTGATACAACCTAGCCTATGAATGAAAGTTTGCAACGTAGGTGCACACAGGTAGAGACGAATTTGAGGTGACAGTGACACATGGACAGACAGTGACATTCAATACTGTCTTGCACACTCTTGCCTGCATCTAGCTGATATAGGGTGTAATCATTAGTCCAACAGTTGCAAACAAGAGTTTCTATTGTACAAATTCAGGTATGTTTATCCCCGTTTTGTTCCGTTTGCTTCCGTTTAAGAAACGTTTTTCAACAGATTCGTCAGAATGAATACACCCCTGATCACAAGTAAACACAGTTCACTTTCATAGCAGCCACATTGTATTAATTCTCGCATCTATGCGTCTCCTCCTCTCACCTCTTCCCTTCACTTGTGGACTTCAATGCACAACACATCAGCTGTATGTGACCAGGCGAAAAAAAATATTTTCAAGCCAAACCTCTACAAACAACCTACATCATTGTCACCATATTAGCTAAAGTAATGCCATAGTCAGCATAGCTAATAGAACTAATGTGTTAGTAAACCCACTACTTTCATACAGTAACGTTACAGGGTACAGTCAGTAAGTGGTTACACCGGCCGTCCCCGGTGGCATTAAATTAGTCAAATCAAAAGCTTACCTTGACATGGAAGAGTTCCAGTGTTGTGTTGGAAGTCATAGCCAGCTAGCTAACATCGCATCCCTCTGTTTGACCAGGGTGTTCCAGTAGGCTAAACTAGCTAGCTGCATTTGCTAGCTAAGTAACGTTAAATGAAACTGAAGGTGAAAAAAAGAGGAAATCTCTCTCTTTATTTCTCTCTTGCTTCTTTTTCATTTTGGAAGAAATTAATTTGTTAAAAACTGTTCATCTACTGTATTTCTCTTTGAGTCAACTACTCACCACATTTTATACACTGCAGTGCTAGCTAGCTGTAGCTTATGATTTCAGTACTAGATTCATTCTCTGATCCTTTGATTGGGTGGACAACTGTCAGTTCATGCTGCAAGAGCTCTGATAGATTGGAGGATGTCCTCCGGACATTGTCATAATTACTGTGTAAGTCCATGAAAGGGGGTGAGAACCATGAGCCTCCTAGGATTTGTATTGAAGTAAATGTACCCAGAGGAGGATGGAAGATAGCTGTCCTCCGGCTACACCATGGTGCTGCCCTACAGAGTGCTGCTGAGACTACTGCTGAGACTACTCTTTGCAAAATAGTGTGTTTTCATCAATTATTTGGTCATATGTGATTGTATTTAGCATAGTTTTATCTAAAGATAATAACTTTTTAAATGTTTAACCATTTTAAAAAAAACAGTCCATAACGAGGATGGTCCTCCCCTTCCTCCTCTACGGAGCATCCACTGACACAAGAAGGCTGGCTGGCGGTCAAACCCAGCCAGTCCTGACAGCCTAAGTTGGATGACCACGTTCATAGTTCACTATGGCTGGCCACAGGCAAGTTGTATTCTGGTTCATTGTTGGCTAAAACCGAGAGTCTAATGAATGGTGTTTTAAACTATTATTCTATGCATGTGTGCTGATGTTATTATACCCTCGAATATTATCTAAGGATTTATCTAAACTCATGAGGAGTCCATGGCGAGTCTATGGCAATGTGTTACAATGTGTCATTGTGAACCCGCAAATAAAGCTTTGAGCTGAGTGTGTGAGGCAGTGTGTGACAGTGTGTGGCAGTATGTTTAGTGGTGGGGGGTAGAGGCTGGTGCATAGCTGCAAGCTGTTACACTCCTGGCTTAAAGAAGCAGCCTGCGGACTCCTTCCAACAACACACCGCGGCACACACTCACACTCTCACACACTCACACACTCTTACACACTCACACACATACTCACACACACAGTGGCTGAAGGAGCCCATTGTTGCAGCAGGCAGCCAGTCTGGGTGGAAGGAAAAGCACACACACACACACACCACATCCTCCAATGGAGTCCATTGTCGAGGGAAGAGAGACAAACACAACAAAGAAAGACTGGGACAAAGAGAGGAGCGGAGAGGGCCACTGAGAAAGCAGAAGAAAAGAGAATGGAGAGAATTAGAAAGCGAGAGATGAGAAAGAGAACAGAGGGGGTGTTGTGATGGACAGGTGGAAGGATGCAGGGAGGGAGGGAGGGGTGAAGCAGTCTGTGTACTATGTGTACTGTGTACTGGTATATTGAATGAATGTCTGGCTATGTGTCTTTCTCTGCTTTATAAGTGGAGGGGGCTTTCATATGTTGTCATTTAGCATATACGTAATGGACCACTGATCCTTACTAATGTGATGGATGTATTGACTGTCTATAGATTGATCACTTGCAGCTTGGGATCAGGGTTAAGAAACGGTTCTACACCTATATCCTCATGACACCCCCCAGAACAGTATTGCGGATGGCTAATACTTCCCCATGTACTCTCAGATACCTAGGCTGGCCTATGGGCACTGGTCAAAGTAGCTGACTAATAGAATAGGGTGTTGTTTGGCACTCAGCCCTATTGTAGTCATAGGAAAGCAGCAGCTGGGGGTAGCACAGGATTAGAGCTATTTAAGGACCTGCACGTCTGGCTATCTGACTCCAGGCCCAGGCACTTTGTAAAGCACACGCACACGCATGAACGCACGCACTCATAAACACAAACACACACAAATGACAAACACACACACACGACACACACACAACCATCCCCCCTCCTATAGCTGTAGTGTTCATAGAAGAAGAGGTCAGTGAGTGCAGTAGCCCAAGGCCCAGATGATTCTACTTCCCTCTACCATGGAGGATGATGTTATATAACCTAGCCCAGAAGACCAGGCCTGTCTGCCTTCCTGCCTAGCCTAGATAGAGAATAGAAAGTTAAGGACACAGAGAGAGAGAGAGAGAGAGAGAGAGAGAGAGAGAGAGAGAGAGAGAGAGAGAGAGAGAGAGAGAGAGAGAGAGAGAGAGAGAGAGAGAGAGAGAGAGAGAGAGAGAGAGAAGAGAGAGAGAGAGAGAGAGAGAGAGAGAGAGAGAGAGAGAGAGAGAGAGAGAGAGAGAGAGAGAGAGAGAGAGAGAGAGAGAGAGAGAGAGAGAGAGAGAGAGAGAGAGAGAGAGAGAGAGAGAGAGAGAGAGAGAGAGACAGAGAGAGCTTTAATTCCATAAGTGTTTCAGTCTCACAAATCACCTGTAAGCGATGATGAGGTAGAATTGCTGGACATGTTCTCACGAAATATCCCAAATCCTGTTTAACTACAGGAATTCTCCTCGGCACATCTGGTTGGGGTGGGGAGAGGGGGAGAGGGGGAGAGAGGGAGAGGGAGAGAGGGGGAGAGGGAAAGAGGGGGATGGGTACTATTGAGTAATGGAGGGATGACAGTCTGATGTGTGTCCTTGTATCGAGGTTAACACAATGTCTGTTGGACATAAGCTGTAGTTCTGACTGAAGCATGCAGAATGGAGATGTCTGTCTGTCTGTCTGGTCTGTCTGCTTCTCTCTGTTTAAAGGAAACACACTGCACAGCAGACACGTACACTGTGCTTGATTGAGCTTGTCTGGCCCAATGAGCCAATGGAATAGTACCAAAAGTGCAAACCCAGCTCATCGAGCTCACCAGGGCAGGTTCAGGCAAACTCGCAGTATTTGACAGAGTTGGAATAGGGAACTCAGGTCTGCCACACAGCCTTCCTCCCATGGGACCCTGCGTCTTCCTTTCCCTGACACCCAAGTTAATTATGTAGCTTAGAGGGTTTCTCCCTTTGGGGATTCAAACCTCTTTCAACATGCTTTTAAAAAGACTTCACTTGCAGAACTTCACTTGCAGGATGAGAAGCAGACTGTGCGTGTGTCTCTCCATCTTTCAATTTATCTCTGCTACATATGAGCTGGGGTTTGACAGTTTGACAGGTCTGATCTGTGAAAGGGGTCACGGCGTAGCCTTGCTGTGTTTTGATGCTGTCATCCTGCCTGCCGCCTCACGCTGCTACAGCTTCAGACCATCACCAGTGAGACTCCTGCTATGTTTCTATAGCAGGCAGCTTTTCTGTTGGGGCCATTGAGCACCTAAAGCTGGAGAGCTGCTGGTAGGAAAATAGCCTTGTAGAAAGCAGTGTGAGTGCAAAGGACTCTTCATTTGTGCCTTCCAGTCCTGTCTCTCCCAGTAATTACCTAACCACAACGCCACAGAGACTGGGGCCGAGACTGTGCATTATGCAAAACGTTTTGCTACATTTAAATTTTTGCTACAATATTTGCTTGCCCTAATGAACACGACCATGCTCTGTTTGGTAGCAGGACTGAGGCAGAACACATTCAGCCTGGCCCAGGGCTGAGGCCCATCATTAATGACCTCCCTCCCTTCTTCAGCCTGGCCGAGGCCTGGCCCAGGGGAAGGGAGCTGGGAGCTGACACTGAGGCAATCTGTCGCTTGTTTGTGCCTGTGACATCTGCTCCCATGGGGACCAGGATTAGTTCTCTCCCTGAGAGATAGAGAGACAGCGAGAGAGACATTGAGAGAGAGATCGCACAGGCACATAAACAGTGACAGTGTACACAAACAGGCATGTACACATACATACAGTGCCTTGCGAAAGTATTCGGCCCCCTTGAACTTTGCGACCTTTTGCCACATTTCAGGCTTCAAACATAAATATATAAAGCTGTATTTTTTGTGAAGAATCAACAACAAGTGGGACACAATCATGAAGTGGAACGACATTTATTGGATATTTCAAACTTTTTTAACAAATCAAAAACTGAAAAATTGGGCGTGCAAAATTATTCAGCACCCTTAAGTTAATACTTTGTAGCGCCACCTTTTGCTTGGGGTATGTCTATCAGTTTTGCACATAGAGAGACTGAAATGTTTTCCCATTCCTCCTTGCAAAACAGCTCGAGCTCAGTGAGGTTGGATGGAGAGCATTTGTGAACAGCAGTTTTCAGTTCTTTCCACAGAATCTCAATTGGATTCAGGTCTGGACTTTGACTTGGCCATTCTAACACCTGGATATGTTTATTTTTGAACCATTCCATTGTAGATTTTGCTTTATGTTTTGGATCATTGTCTTGTTGGAAGACAAATCTCCATCCCAGTCTCAGGTCTTTTGCAGACTCCATCAGGTTTTCTTCCAGAATGGTCCTGTATTTGGCTCCATCCATCTTCCCATCAATTTGAACCATCTTCCCTGTCCCTGCTGAAGAAAAGCAGGCCCAAACCATGATGCTGCCACCACCATGTTTGACAGTGGGGATGGTGTGTTCAGGGTGATGCTGTGTTGATGCTGTGTTGATGCTGTGTTGCTTTTACGCCAAACATAACGTTTTGCATTGTTGCCAAAAAGTTCAATTTTGGTTTCATCTGACCAGAGCACCTTCTTCCACATGTTTGGTGTGTCTCCCAGGTGGCTTGTGGCAAACTTTAAACAACACATTTTATGGATATCTTTAAGAAATGGCTTTCTTCTTGCCACTCTTCCATAAAGGCCAGATTTGTGCAATATACGACTGATTGTTGTCCTATGGACAGAGTCTCCCACCTCAGCTGTAGATCTCTGCAGTTCATCCAGAGTGATCATGGGCCTCTTGGCTGCATCTCTGATCAGTCTTCTCCTTGTATGAGCTGAAAGTTTAGAGGGACGGCCAGGTCTTGGTAGATTTGCAGTGGTCTGATACTCCTTCCATTTCAATATTATCACTTGCACAGTGCTCCTTGGGATGTTTAAAGCTTGGGAAATCTTTTTTGTATCCAAATCCGGCTTTAAACTTCTTCACAACAGTATCTCGGACCTGCCTGGCGTGTTCCTTATTCATCATGATGCTCTCTGCACTTTTAACAGACCTCTGAGACTATCACAGTGCAGGTGCATTTATACAGAGACTTGATTACACACAGGTGGATTGTATTTATCATCATTAGTCATTTAGGTCAACATTGGATCATTCAGAGATCCTCACTGAACTTCTGGAGAGAGTTTGCTGCACTGAAAGTAAAGGGGCTGAATAATTTTGCACGCCCAATTTTTCAGTTTTTGATTTGTTAAAAAAGTTTGAAATATCCAATAAATGTTGTTCCACTTCATGATTATGTCCCACTTGTTGTTGATTCTTCAC
This sequence comes from Oncorhynchus gorbuscha, assembly GCF_021184085.1. Classification (NCBI taxonomy): domain Eukaryota; kingdom Metazoa; phylum Chordata; class Actinopteri; order Salmoniformes; family Salmonidae; genus Oncorhynchus; species Oncorhynchus gorbuscha. The sequence goes on along the minus strand of NC_060196.1, from coordinate 38,914,677 downwards.
AAAGAAATACCTGAAAAAATGCCTGAAATTTGGCAAAAGGTCGCAAAGTTCAAGGGGGCCGAATACTTTCGCAAGGCACTTTACTCACACCAACATATTGTATGTATTCGTTGGGGAGGTTGATATCCTTATGGCCTCTGTAAAGGTCTTGTGGAGACCTGATAATTCATAACAAGGCACAACACCACACAGGGACAGTGCAGTGTGCCATGTATAGCAGCTCTGAGAGAGAGGAGTAGAGGGAGAGAGAGAGAGAGAGAGAGAGAGAGAGAGAGAGAGAGAGAGAGAGAGAGAGAGAGAGAGAGAGAGAGAGAGAGAGAGAGAGAGAGAGAGAATGAGAGGAGGAGAAGAGTGAGTTCCACAGGCAGGGGAGTATGTGTTTTTCCTGAGTGAAAAAAGATAGCGTGCATATTGGTTTTTCAGTATTCATCACACGTCGACACAGCAGTTCTATGTCCTTAATCACGACTTAAACACAGTCAGCTATATAACACTGTCATGGCTACCCATCCATAGAGAGACAGAGACCGAGAGAGACAGAGAGAGACCGAGAGAGAGAGAGACCTAGAAAGAGATAGAGGGGGGAGAGTTTGATAGAGAGAGAATGAGGAGGGAGAGAGAGGGAGAGAAATGCTATGTCATGATAGCATAGGAAGACCCTACTGCTGGTTATGATGAGACCAAACCATTGCCTCACTTCCCATTGATGTGAAACACATCAGCTCTCCAAACAGACTGGTCAGTTCTGGAGCTGTCCAGTGTCCCGTGGCCTGCTGGGTGCATGTTAAGCTGCTCAGAACAGCTCTGATGACACACAAGATACAGGACTGTGTCACGATGCTGAGAGGGAGTTGAGTAAGGGGCATGTCTCTCTCACACACACGTAAAAAACGTCACGCTGCTTGCTTAGCAAGCACCACATCCTCCTGATTCGGCTCACACCAAGGCTTGAACAGAGGACCTCTGCTGTGCTAGCACATGTGACCACTCTCCTGAAGCACCTTACCAGTCACGCCACGTGAAAAGCTAGCGACTCACTGGCACAAGTGGTGCCACTTCAGGCTGAGGAGAACGTTTTACATCTCCCCATGTGCTACACACACACTTATCTCTCTCTCTCTGTCTTGTTTTTCCTAGCAAGCAGAATACATTTGTTCCACGGTGTTGTGCTACGTTCGTAAGACTTGCCACTAGTTCTTAGAACTGAAACAAACAGACTTAGGACACAGATATTGTGTTCTCCTTTTTCCTCTCTTTCTCCCCTCCTCTCGCTCTATTTTCTCTTGCTGTTAGCTCTGAGAGAAACAAAACATTCTCAACATTCCATACGTTCTGATTGGACAGTGTGGACGCAGCTGGCCTCATTCATAACTATCCCAATCTTCATCACAATCATCATCATTGTCATCATAATTTCTAAAACATAACACCCTGAACTGAAAAAACAACACAATACACCCTACTAACCGTAATGGTTCTGGAAGTATAAACAATATCAGGTGTGTTGCAAGATCCCGAGTAACCTTCACTCCGACGAGTGTCGGAGCCGGTGTAGTATGATTCAATCTTAGCGTCAATACAGGGCTAAGATTAAATCATACTACACCGGCTCCGATGCTTGTCGGATGTGGCAGGGCTTGCAAACTATTACAGACTACAAAGGGAAGGACAGCCACGAGCTGCCCAGTGACACGAGCCTACCAGACAAGCTAAATCCCTTCTATGCTCACTTCGAGGCAAGCAACACTGAGGCATGCATGAGAGCATCAGCTGTTCCGGATGACTGTGTGCTCACGCTGTCCGTAGCTGACGTGAGTAAGAACTTTAAACAGGTCAACATACACAAGGCTGCGGGGCCAGACGGATTACCATGACGTGTGCTCCAGGCATGTGCTGACCAACTGGCAGGTGTCTTCACTGACATTTTCAACATGTCCCTGATTGAGTCTGTAATACCAACATGCTTCAAGCAGACCACCATAGTCCCTGTGCCCAAGAACTAAAAATGCAACCTGCCTAAATGACTACAGACCCGTAGCACTCACTTCTGTAGCCATGAAGTGCTTTAAAAGGCTGGTAATGGGTCACATCAACACCATTATCCCAGAAACCCTAGACCCACTCCAATTTGCATACCGCCCAAACAGATCCACAGATGATGCCATCTCTATTGCACTCCACACTGCCCTTTCCCACCTGGACAAAAGGAACACCTATGTGAGAATGCTATTCATTGACTACAGCTCAGTGTTCAACACCATAGTACCCTCAGAACTCATCACTAAGTTAAGGAACCTGGGACTAAACACCTCCATCTGCAACTGGATCCTGGACTTCCTGACGGGTCGCCCACAGGTGGTGAGGGTAGGTAGCAACACATCTGCCACACTGATCCTCAACACTGGAGCTCCCCAGGGGTGCGTGCTCAGTCCCCTCCTGTACTCCATGTTCACCCACGACTGCATGGCCAGGCGCGACTCCAACACCATCATAAAGTTTGCAGACGACACAACAGTGGTAGGCCTGATCACCGACAACAATGAGACAGCCTATAGGGAGGAGGTCAGAGACCTGGTCGGGTGGTGCCAAAATAACAGCCTATCCCTCAACGTAACCAAGACTAAGGAGATGGTTGTGGGCTACAGGAAAAGGAGCACCGAGCACGTCCCCATTCTCATCGACGGGGCTGTAGTGGAGCAGGTTGAGAGCTTCAAATTCCTTGGTGTCTACATCAACAACAAACTAGAATGGTCCAAACACACCAAGACAGTCGTGAAGAGGGCATGACAAAGCCTATTCCCCCTCAGGAAACTAATAAGATTTGGCATGGGTCCTGAGATCCTCAAAAGGTTCTACAGCTGCAACATTGTGAGCATCCTGACCGGTTGCATCACTGCCTGGTACAGCAATTGTTCGGCCTCTGACCGCAAGGCACTTCAGATGGTAGTGTGTACGGCCCAATACATCACTGGGGCAAAGCTGCCTGCCACCCAGGACCTCTACACCAGGCAGTGTCAGAGGAAGGCCCTAAAAATTGTCAAAGACCCCAGCCACCCCAGTCATAGACTGTTCTCTCTACTACCGCATGGCAAGTGATACTGGAGTGCCAAGTCTAGGACAAAAAGGCTTCTCAACAGTTTTTACCCCAAAGCCATAAGACTTCTGAACACAGACTCTCTGCATTGTGTCCCACCTCCTGCCAACCCCTCCTTTTACGCTACTTTTACTCTCTGTTCATCATATATGCATAGTCACTTTAACCATACCTACATGTACAGTGGGGCAAAAAAGTATTTAGTCAGCCACCAATTGTGCAAGTTCTCCCACTTAAAAAGATGACAGAGGCCTGTAATTGTCATCATAGGTACACTTCAACTATGACAGAAAAAATTAGGGAAAAAATCCAGAAAATCACATTGTAGGATTTTTTATGAATTTATTTGCAAATTATGGTGGGAAAAAAGTATTTGGTCAATAACAAAAGTTTATCTCAATACTTTGTTATATACCCTTTGTTGGCAATGACATTACATGACAGAGGTCAAACGTTTTCTGTAAGTCTTCACAAGGTTTTCACACACTGTTGCTGGTATTTTGGCCCATTCCTCCATGCAGATCTCCTCTAGAGCAGTGATGTTTTGGAGCTGTTGCTGGGCAACACGGACTTTCAACTCCCTCCAAAGATTTTCTATGGGGTTGAGATCTGGAGACTGGCTAGGCCACTCCAGGACCTTGAAATGCTTCTTACGAAGCCACTCCTTCGTTGCCCGGGCGGTGTGTTTGGGATCATTGTCATGCTGAAAGACCCAGCCACGTTTCATCTTCAATGCCCTTGCTGTTGGAAGAAGGATTGATTCTTTCCTTTACACGGATCAGTCGTCCTGGTCCCTTTGCAGAAAAACAGCCCCAAAGCATGATGTTTCCACCCCCATGCTCCACAGTAGGTATGGTGTTCTTTGGGTGAAACTCAGCATTCTTTGTCCTCTAAACACGACGAGTTGAGTTTTTACCAAAAAGTTCTATTTTGGTTTCATCTGACCATATGACATTCTCCCAATCTTCTTCTGGTTCATCCAAATTCTCTCTAGCAAACTTCAGACGGGCCTGGACATGTACTGGCTTAAGCAGGGGGATACGTCTGGCACTGCAGGATTTGAGTCCCTGGCGGCATAGTGTGTTACTGATGGTAGGCTATGTTACTTTGGTCCCAGCTCTCTGCAAGTCATTCACTAGGTCCCCCCGTGTGGTTCTGGGATTTTTGCTCACCGTTCTTGTGATCATTTTGACCCCACGGGGTGAGATCTTGCGTGGAGCCCCAGATCGAGGGAGATTATCAGTGGTCTTGTATGTCTTCCATTTCCTAATAATTGCTCCCTCAGTTGATTTCTTCAAACCAAGCTGCAGATTCAGTCTTCCCAGCCTGGTGCAGGTCTACAATTTTGTTTCTGGTGTCCTTTGACAGCTCTTTGGTCTTGGCCATAGTGGAGTTTGGAGTGTGACTGTTTGAGGTTGTGGACAGGTGTCTTTTATACTGATAACAAGTTCAAACAGGTGCCATTAATACAGGTAACGAGTGGAGGACAGAGGAGCCTCTTAAAGAAGAAGTTACAGGTCTGTGAGAGCCAGAAATCTTTCTTGTTTGTAGGTGACCAAATACTTATTTTCCACCATAATTTGCAAATAAATTAATTAAAAATCCTACAATGTGATTTTCTGGATTTGTTTTTCTCATTTTGTCTGTCATAATTGAAGTGTACCTATGATGAAAATTACAGGCCTCTCTCATCTTTTTAAGTGGGAGAACGTGCACAATTGGTGGCTGACTAAATACTTTTTTGCCCCACTGTACATACTACCTCAATAAGCCTGACTAACCGGTGTCTGTATATAGCCTTGCTTCTCTTATTTTCAAATGTATTTTTACTGTTGTTTTATTTCTTTACTTACCTACACACACACACACATACATACCTTATTTTCCGCACCATTGGTTAGAGCCTGTAAGTAAGCATTTCACTGTAAGGTCTACACCTGTTTTATTCGGCGCACGTGGCAAATAAACTTGGATTTTATTTGATTTGAACTCCAGTTATATTCCAGCTATTTGACTTGGCATATTGCGTTCTCGACTGCCGGGTGACAAAAAAGTGAGTTACTGCATCTTTATTCGATGTACACAAAGGTCCATAGAAGGTTGACTTTTTTTGTCCCAAACAAGATTGAAGTCCGGCAACATGGCAGTACCCGTGAAGTGTTGAGTCTACATGGTTACTACATACTACACGCCTGTCCCACACAGCCAACCGATTACTGTAGAAAGGCACAGATCATATGGGTTGTGAACTGTAGATGTAGCTTGGACCTTACACAAGAGTACAATTTTACCCCATTCAATGAAACGTTTTGTATTGTTAAGCATGTACTATGGCGCAAAGTGTTCATGAATCTGTCAGATAGCTTATGTTTCATGAGGCTTCTAAGGATTCATGTCACTTGTTCTTCAGTACAGCTGTGACTCATTGTTAACATTGTGCCTATGCAAACATCCTTCTCCGTCTCTCTTGCCCACTCTCTTTAACACACACACACACACACACACACACACACACACACACACACACACACACACACACACACACACACACACACACACACACACACACACACACACACACACACACACACACACACACCCCCCCCCCACTGCTGCCCTTGTTTGAAACATATATCCTGCCTAATTCACTGTTATATAAGACACAATTATACAAGCAATTCACGGGGCTCCTCAAAGACCCCGCCCGCCTAGCGTCACAAGGGCACTTCAAACACATAGCAGGGAACGGAAGGGGGCAGGGGAGAGAGAGAGATATAGGAGATAGAGTGTGGGGGGAGAGCAAGAGAGAGAGGGGATAAACTATATTGAGGAAAAAATGGTGGGGGGGGTAGGGATTCAAACCATTAAAGAAATGGAATAGAGCTAGAGAAAAGGGGAACAGAGAAAAGGGGAACAAGGGAGGAGAGGGAGGTGGATATAGGGTGCTAGACTAGTAACCATTAATCATTACAGTTTATGGAATATTTTTCTTCTCTATATAGCTGCACTCTTCCATTCCTCTCCTGCTCCTCCAGATATGAGTGTCTACATAGTGGCAAGGCAGCAATGCTGTGTCCAAAAGGCTTTTGCTTCCTCTTTGCAATTCTGTACACTGATGACTGTGTGTCCGGCCTTCTCACACCATCCTAACATTCCAGTAAACATGTGACTGATCCTCCTCTCCCTAGTACCTTCCCTACCCCCGACCATGTGACCGCAAGCCTCAGCTAGCCATCAACAAAGTTGATAAGGAATCGGATATAAGCAAATGAGTTAGGGCAGTGCCAAAACTGTTATTATGAATCATAGCTACCACCGCCTGCCTGCCCCCACACACACACACACACACACACACACACACACACACACACACACACACACACACACACACACACACACACACACACACACACACACACACACACACACACACACACACACACACACACACACACACACACACACACACACACATCCCCAAATGGACAGACATATTGGTTTGCATGTCTGTCACCACTAAAGACAGCAAATCAAACATCTGTTGAAGACTGTCCAATCATCTGGCCTGGCCATCATGTCTAGGAAGGTCACTAATACAGCCAGCGGTTGGAATTTACCCACACACACATCTGCCTCTGACAGAGAAATAGTAGTCCTGTGTGGGTCAATTGGTAAAAGTGTGATGCTATCAACGCCAAGGTTGTGGGTTTGATTCCTACAAGAGTCATATACAAAATGGATGCACATACTGTAGCCTACTATAAGACCTCTATACCAGGTGGTGTTAGAGGAAGGCCATAAATTGTCAAAGACTCCAGAGGCGCCAAGTCTTGGACAAAAAGGCTTCTAGACATAAGACTGCTGAACAGTTCATCAAATGGCCACCTACTTGCATTGACCCCCTTATTTATTACTATTTTTTGCACTGACTCTCTTGCACAGGCTCAGTGTACACTCACTGGACTCTACCCACACACTCATAAATACTACACTGACACTCCAACACACACACTCACACTCACATTCCTTCACATACGCTGCTGCTGCTCTCTGTTTATTATCTATGCATAGTCACTGCCTCTACCTACATATACATATTACCTAAATTACCTGGACTAACCCATATCCTGCACACTGACTCAGTACCGGTAGCCCTTGTATATCGCCTCGTTATTATTCTTTAATGTGTTACTATTTTTCTTTCAGTTTAGCAACATTTTCTTACATTTTTAAACTCTGCATTGTTGGTTAGGGGCTCGTACAAGTACAATTTGATTTGTATGTTGCTTTGTATAAATGTCTCTGCTAAATGGCATATATCAGGAAGATACATCAACCAACCAGTAGATATACAGTAGAACCAATAGGATTTACACTATGTAAGTTCATCAGGGAATGACATAAAGGATACATTGGGATAGTATAATACAATATGTGAAACCTGCAGCTTGTGTATGCACCATTATACTGTACTGCCAAGGTCATAGTGGAATATATAGGTTAGGAAGATCTCACACAAAGTAACATCCTAGAAGATTTTATGGGATTTGTTTTTCAGCATGAATATGTTTTTGTCCCTCTCTTTTCCTTTCCCCTCACCAGCTGTATCATGTTGTTCTGTTGGGCCAGGAAGACACCTAACCAGCTGCATCATGCTGTTCTGTTGGGCCAGGAAGACACCCAACCAGCTGCATCACGTTGTTCTGTTGGACCAGGAAGAAACCCAACCAGCTGCATCATGTTGTTCTGTTGGACCAGGAAGACACCCAACCAGCTGCATCACGTTGTTCTGTTGGGCCAGGAAGACACCCAACCAGCTGTATCACATTGTTCTGTTGGGCCAGGAAGACACCCAACCAGCTGTATCACATTGTTCTGTTGTGCCAGGAAGACACCCAACCAGCTGCATCACGTTGTTCTGTTGGGCCAGGAAGACACCCAACCAGCTGCATCACGTTGTTCTGTTGGGCCAGGAAGACACCCAACCAGCTGTATCATGTTGTTCTGTTGGGCCAGGAAGACACCCAACCAGCTGCATCACGTTGTTCTGTTGGGCCAGGAAGACACCCAACCAGCTGTATCATGTTGTTCTGTTGGACCAGGAAGACACCCAACCAGCTGCATCATGTTGTTCTGTTGGGCCAGGAAGACACCCAACCAGCTGCATCATGTTGTTCTGTTGGGCCAGGAAGACACCCAACCAGCTGCATCACGTTGTTCTGTTGGGCCAGGAAGACACCCAACCAGCTGCATTACGTTGTTCTGTTGGGCCAGGAAGACACCCAACCAGTTGCATCACATTGTTCTGTTGGGCCAGGAAGACACCCAACCAGCTGCATCACGTTGTTCTTTTGGGCCAGGAAAACACCCAACCAGCTGCATCACGTTGTTCTGTTGGGCCAGGAAGACACCCAACCAGTTGCATCACATTGTTCTGTTGGGCCAGGAAGACACCCAACCAGCTGCATCACGTTGTTCTGTTGGGCCAGGAAGACACCCAACCAGCTGCATCACATTGTTCTGTTGGGCCAGGAAGACACCCAACCAGCTGCATCACGTTGTTCTGTTGGGCCAGGAAGACACCCAACCAGCTGCATCACGTTGTTCTGTTGGGCCAGGAAGACACCCAACCAGCTGCATCACATTGTTCTGTTGGGCCAGGAAGACACCCAACCAGCTGCATCACGTTGTTCTGTTGGGCCAGGAAGACACCCAACCAGCTGCATCACGTTGTTCTGTTGGGCGGCCAGGAAGACACCCAACCAGCTGCATCACGTTGTTCTGTTGGGCCAGGAAGACACCTAACCAGTTGCATCATGTTGTTCTGTTGGGACAGGAAGACACCCAACCAGCTGCATCATGTTGTTCTGTTGGACCAGGAAGACACCCAACCAGCTGCATCACGTTGTTCTGTTGGACCAGGAAGACAGCCAACCAGCTGCATCACGTTGTTCTGACCATGAAACAGTCATATGCTGGCCTTTCCATCTCCCTCTTTTCAGCCTGTGATATAGATATGAATGAGATGTGTGGGGGATGAGGCTTTAAATATTATCACTGTGTCCTTGTCCTCTCTCTCTCTCCCCACTACTCTCCCTCTCATCGCTCCCCACCCTCACTGCCTCTCTCTCCATGGCAGCAACAGTAGTTTGATTCATGATTTGTGTTATCTGTTCTCCAGGAACCACCAAGCCCAGCTGTTCCAACAGTCACCGTGGAGCAGAAGGCTAAATGTAATTAGCCAATGGATGGGAGAGTGGGAGACGGGGCCTGGGTTTGGCTGTGTGTGTGTGTGTGTGTGTGTGTGTGTGTGTGTGTGTGTGTGTGTGTGTGTGTGTGTGTGTGTGTGTGTGTGTGTGTGTGTGTGTGTGTGTGTGTGTGTGTGTGTGTGTGTGTGTGTGTGTGTGTGTGTGTGTGTGTGTGTGTGTGTGTGACACTCCAACATGACAGCGCGATATCGCACCATGTATAAACCCCCTGGTTGAATGTCATCCTCTCAGAATAATCAAATGAGATAAAAGTCCATGTATAAACCCCCATGACTATTAGCTGGGATTTGGTTGTTCTGGTTGAATGTCATCCTCTCAGAATAATCAAATGAGATAAAAGTCACAGTGGGTGGAGGAGAACAGCCCCAAACACCCTACACTGTACATTCCATGTGTGGAACCTAACAAACTGAGCTTTTTTGTTTAAATTTCTGTTTGTAAGTTTGTTTAAAATGTATGTATTGAGAGACGCAATGACTGGTGTACCATGACTAGGTTAGCTGGGATTTGGTTGTTCTGATGTTGATGAGATAACATGTGTGGATACATGTGGCTGTCCTCCTGACTTGAGACCCTAGGGAGATAGCTGTAGATTAGAAAGTGAGAGAAAGATTGAAAGAGAGAGAGAAAGACAGTGAGAGAGAGCAAGAACACATAGTCCTCACTACCCTTCCCCCCTCACACACATACTCACTCCATCAGCCTGGTCAGTGGTATGCTCTGAGCATGCCAAGGTAATCCACACCAGCATTAAAGAGCCTCCACTAGGTCTGACCCCTACCTTTATTACAACCCAGCCTGACCCAAAGATATTACTCTCTTTTCCCACCCCCTATGTTGTTACCTGCACTTCCCAGTCTCCAGCCTCATAGATCAGTCAGGGAGGTTTTCATGAATGATTGAGAAAGGGATGAAACCCTGTTCTTTTCTTTTATCACACAAGGCATATGGGACTTAGGCCTAGTACATCATGTGGTTAATCAGCTGCCATGCTGCTTTTCCATTTCTAACCAGAGGAAATGGCTTGTGGAGGAGGCAGGCAGCCAATCAGCCAGTCACACTGTGGGAGTTTAATGAGATCATTGCCATGGTCAGATTCCATATTAAAATGGACTCATTAGGCGTTACTTCCCAGAGACAGGGGCCTGATGATAATATTCACTAGCGTGGGATGACTGTTTCTGGACTAAAGGAATCATTTAGCCCTAGGAAGTGCTGTGGTCGTCACCCCTCTGGTCCGGTCGTCAGTCAGACACTCCAATACTCAATGCCCAGGGTTGTGTTCAATATAGATTAACATTCCAAAACGGGGAGGTATTACCTGAACACATATTTTCATTGTCTGTTGCTAAATGTTTTCCTACTGTGTGCCATATTGGAATATTGAAGACAACCCTGCTCTCCTGTATATTGGCCAGTGGCGACCCGTCATTCAGGGCAGGTGGGACAGAGCCCCACCTATGTTGAGCTCCACCTGTTAGCAAAAAATAAATGGAAATGTCATGTAATTCTGGCATTATTACGTGTCACATATCAGTTTGCAAACAACGTAAAAAATGTTATTAATAATTGAGTTAAATAAAGCTGCATACCAACATGGTCTCTTTTTTGCTTTCTTCAATAAGGCAGCTCCAAAATGCAGGTGTTTGAGCCAAGCTCAGTGTTTTCTGTGGTAGTGGGGCAGCCAGCGGAAAATACAGCGCGTAGGGGTTGGTGATGTTCTCTAGTTGTGCCATGATTGGCTCAGTGTTCGGTCACTCATGGGGACGCTACGTCACCTCAAATTGTATGGGGAGAGCTAAAGAATTCAGGCACCTAGGTTGCTGCCATAGAAGTGCCCATCCAAGAAGGCTCAAGGTCATTGGCCAGATAAAATGATGTCAAATCACGTTATATCTACCATAGCTTTGATTGGTCAGATCATATCAACATCATACTTTCAGAATCTTAGCTAGCAAGCATGCAATCATCATCATGAATCAAGTCGGCTATCTACTGGCAAATTCTTTTCAATCCTTGTCATTTGAAGAGAAATTATAGATCAAACATATCGGTGCTCATCGACCATAAACATCACACAATAAGTTAGAAATCACAAATTCAACAATGAGTGGTTTTGAAGGAATCAGTGACTAACTGCAAGTATTGCAAAACAATCACTAGCCTGCTATTCAGTGGAGTGGCTGTGTGGTCCAAATCTGGGTTTAAAGGTTTATTTTCAATCCAGCATGACTTCTGCCACGTTAAAAACAACTGGAAACTTCAAACTGGGAAACCTCAAGACTTCAGTGAGTTCAAGACAACTTGGAACTCTGAAAAAACTAGCTCAGACTGGGAAAATACGTTTTCAAAAGTCATCCAACTTGGAATTGCAAGTTGGGAACTCGAGCCTCTTTCTAGAGCTCTGACCTGAAGATCACTGATGTCATGATTCAACCTTGTTCCTTTTCAGAGTTCCCAGTTGTTTTGAAAGCACCATAATTCCAGAGAATGCCAGACTTTGATGACAAAGTCTGATGACAGAATTTGCCCATGAAGGACCGCCATACCCCCTTCCTGTTCAAGTGAGCACAGCACAACAAGGTGAGTACAAAAATGTATTGTATGTTGCTGCATAAATGATATGCTGTACCTAAGAAAGTAATACTAAGTGTATGTTGTGTAAGCTGTTGGTAGCCCATGTGCCTCACCATAATCATTTGGTCCTAACAGTCCATGTGCCTCACCCTATAATTTAGTCCCTTTTCCTTTCATAATTTAGCCTACTGTTCTGACTTGGTGGTGGACATGTAGCCTTTAGCCTGTTTTAGAGAAATGTCATAAAATATTTAAAAATATTGTCAGCTTATATGTCCCCTTTACTTATCCTAACGTTCTGACTTGGTGTACAGGGAAAATACTGTAAGAATGGCTCATGTTCTGAATTCTGTCTCTGTACATCTCAAAAGAGCTGAACAAATAGTTACAATGCATTCAGAAAGTATTCAGACCCCTTGACTTTTTCCACACTTTGTTAAATTACAGCCATATTTTTTTATTTATTTAACAAATGTTTTCCTCATTGATCTACACACAATACCCCATAATGACGAAGCGAAAACAGGTTTTTAGAAATGTTTGCAAATAAAGCCCTAAGCCTAATTTATTTACTTCAAGTGACTGATTTCGTTGTATGAACTGAAACTCAGTTAAATCTTTGAAACTGTTAGATGTTTATATTTTTGTTCAGTAACATTCCCCCATAGTAGAACGGTGTACGTATTCTATTGGTCAGTATGTCGAAAAAGAAATAACTCAAGACTATGGGACAGTAGTGGGAAGATAGATCCCAAATTCATATAACCAGTAGGCCTAGGCTACATAAAAACATGTTTAAAGTGATTAAATCTGATGCAGCAGATCAGAACGTTTATCTTAACATTTTGAGAAACTATTATTTCTTAACATTGTTAGCACATCAACGCGCACACGGCAGTAGGCTGCTCGTAAATCTGCATTTGGCTACCGGACAATGAAAGAAAGTTGAAAACCAAAGAACATGAGAGAAATAGACTACTGGTTCCAATGCATGTGGAAGTCTTACAAAATAATTGCCTCTTCTGATATGGACGAATTTTGCCTAGACTACCTTGAGGCAAGGTAAAACATGCCTCATCATTTGTAGTAAAACATTCAGGTTACAAACAATTAAGTAGCTATATGTTTTCAAAATGCGAACTGCCTCCAGATCATTGCAAAGTGGTGTGTGAAGCGCCGATGAAGTCTGCCTTCCGTTGTCTATTCATTTGAACGGCGAATGGGAAGCTTGCTTCAATTAATTACCAGTTGTGAAATAAAAAGAGTAGCTCTTTTGAATCTTTCATTTAGAACTGTTGCGCAATGATTGGGCTTATAAAAGCGCTTTCGGACAGGCTCTGTATCTGTATGCTGTGAAAGTGTGATAAATAAGATACATAACGAATATACACACGCACCAATTGAATTCCACTGAATTATGCAAATGAACTCATAGACCAACTTCCACTTCTATTTCCATCAATGAATAGGCTGAAAAGCATTATTTCTAAATTGTATTTTTTTCCTTCTCCCAGTGTGAATTTTATTTATCTGCATTTGAACAACATAAAATGTACCTGCTAAGGGAAATGCACACGCGCACGCACGCGCACACACACACACACACACACACGGAGCCCGTGCGTTGGAGTGGAGGACAGCATGTAAGTGTAGTACTCCTATGAATTACTATGAGTCAGAAGGAGATCGTGTAAGATGCACCACTCTGTCCTACCCAGGAGGCTCTACAAGTGGACGGTTTGTTTTGGAGTTTGCTACATAAGAGGGTAACCTTTGTCTGTTCAACTACACTGAACTGAAACTCACCCTAAAACATGTGCTTTTACTTCCCCCACAAATGATATTAGCCAGTCCTGCTGTACCCTGATAAACTGCCTGCATGCTTGGAAGCACATCAACATGTCACTGGCAAGAAACCATATTGATATACTGTAGCAATGCTCCAAGAAACCATATTGATATACTGTAGCAATGCTCCAAGAAACCATATTGCTATACTGTAGCAATGCTCCAAGAAACCCTATTGATATACTGTAGCAATGCTCCAAGAAACCATATTGATATACTGTAGCAATGCTCCAAGAAACCATATTGATATACTGTAGCAATGCTCCAAGAAACCATATTGATATACTGTAGCAATGCTCCAAGAAACCATATTGATATACTGTAGCAATGCTCCAAGAAACCATATTGATATACTGTAGCAATGCTCCAAGAAACCATATTGATATACTGTAGCAATGCTCCAAGAAACCATATTGATATACTGTAGCAATGCTCCAAGAAACCATATTGATATACTGTAGCAATGCTCCAAGAAACCATATTGATATACCGTAGCAATGCTCCAAGAAAACATATTGATATACTGTAGCAATGCTCCAAGAAACCATATTGATATACTGTAGCAATGCTCCAAGAAACCATATTGATATACTGTAGCAATGCTCCAAGAAACCATATTGATATACTGTAGCAATGCTCCAAGAAACCATATTGATATACTGTAGCAATGCTCCAAAAAACCATATTGATATACTGTAGCAATGCTCCAAGAAACCATATTGATATACTGTAGCAATGCTCCAAGAAACCATATTGATATACTGTAGCAATGCTCCAAGAAACCATATTGATATACTGTAGCAATGCTCCAAGAAACACACAAACTCCAAAAGGACTCACATAGAATAGAGAACCATTTGTTCAAACTGGCTGCTTGTTCATCAGCCCCATACAAAACTAAGGGTGTAATCATACTGATACATAAGAAACTCAAAATCACCATCCTTGGCAAAGGTAGAATCACTTTCCTAAAATATATCCAAAATATAACAAAAATGGCCTTTATTAATGTGTATGTTCCAAGTTTTTTGAGTCTCTGAAGAGCATATTGTTAGAATTAATTGAATTCCAACTGGATATTGGGACAGACATGAATGCCATTTTGGACATGTGGGACAAATCTAATAAGACCAACTACAATCCACAGGCAACTAAGGCTCTCCAACATATACTCTCTGATTACAACCTCATTGATGCCAGGCGAACTCATAACCCTAAAGCCAAAGCGTACACTTTCCATTCAAAAAGGCACAAAACATTCTCCCAAACCCATTTCAAAACGATTATCTACTACTCTATTTTCTTCAATCACAAAAATAGAAATTTGGCATATGAGCCTATCTGATCATCATGCATACTACTGCCTGTTACACATTTCAGAATTTCCTAAAAGAGCCACAAGATGGTGCTTTAATGTTTCCTTACTACAAAATCATTACTTTTTGTGAAGAATTTGAAACTGAATTGAATGAATTCATATTATTTAACAAAAATTCAGTCGATGACCCCTGGATTCTATGGGATGCCACCAAAGGCTTTATTAAAAAATAATGCAACTGCATTTGCATCTAGGTTGAATAAATCACAATTAAAGAAGATATCCTAATTTTAAAGGTTGTTAACTGTGATAGAGCGTTCTCAACGAACACTCATTTCAGACCTTGGTAGCTGTTACTCTTTCCAAAAGTCAGGACAGAAGAATGAAGAACTCCTCTTTCAACAGAGGTAGCCACCTCGCTGGGAGACCAAATCACTCTCAATGAACTCAAAAGGACATTGGATAGCATGAATAAAGGCAAATCACCTGGATGGGACAGTATTCCTCCTGAAGTCTATTTAAAATGTTTGAAGTTAAATAAAGGTTAAATAAAAAATAAATAACGTTTTTAAATCAATTAGGTCCACTATTGCACAAAATGATTAACAAAGCCGTACACTATCTTTGATGAACACAGATATTAAACTGTTTTACAAAATGTTGTGGTTCTGTCTATCCATTTACTTACCCAAATTGTTCCACACGGACCAGAGCTGGTTTGTTTAAAAAAATGCCTTTATCCCCGGATTACCTCAATTGACTATTACATATCTTAAATGCTTCATCAGAAACAACTGCTTATTTCTCGATACAGAAAAAGGTTTTGACAGACAAGAATGGCCATATCTCTGGTCTGTCTTGGAACATATGGGAATTGGCTCCAACTTCATGCATATGATTAAAATGCTTTAATCCCTCAACCAAAGTTATAAGAGACAATATCTTCTCTACTCCGTTCAGAATCACGAGAAGCAGCATACAAGGCGATCCAAAATTCATAATGCCGTTTTCTAAATTTATATGGCAAGGTAGGCTAAATGATCCCGGGAAAAAATGAACAAACCTACAAAAAGGGAAAGACGTAGGAGGACTATCCATACCAAACATAAATAGTATTTCCAAGCATTAGCATTTCACCCAATCCTAAATTGGTTTAGACATGGTTTACCCCGACTGAGTATAGAGAGAAATATGGTGTCTTCTATTGCCCTGGAAGAGGTGGTCTTCACTGATATACAGTGGGGCAAAAAAGTATTTAGTCAGCCACCAATTATGCAAGTTCTCCCACATTAAAAGATGAGAGAGGCCTGAAATTTTCATCATAGGTACACTTAAACTATGACAGATAAAATCACATTGTAGGATTTTTTATGAATTTATTTGCAAATTATGGTGGAAAATAAGTATTTGGTCAGTAACAAAAGTTTATCTCAATACTTTGTTCTATACCCATTGTTGGCAATGACAGAGGTCAAATGTTTTCTGTAAGTCTTTCACACACTGTTGCTGGTCATTTGGCCCATTCCTCCATGCAGATCTCCTCTAGAGCAGTGATGTTTTGGGGCTGTTGCTGGGCAACACGGACTTTCAACTCCCTCCAAAGATTTTCTATGGGGTTGAGATCTGGAGACTGGCTAGGCCACTCCAGGACCTTGAAATGCTTCTTACGAAGCCACTGCATTACATAGCCACTTCATTGCCCGGGCGGTGTGTTTGGGATCATTGTCATGCTGAAAGACCCAGCCACATTTCATCTTCAATGTCCTTGCTGATGGTAGGCTATGTTACTTTGGTCCCAGCAGGTCATTCACTAGGTCCCCCCGTGTGGTTCTGGGATTTTTGCTCACCGTTCTTGTGATCATTTTGACCCCACGGGGTGAGATCTTGCGTGGAGCCCCAGATCGAGGGAGATTATCAGTGGTCTTGTATGTCTTCCATTTCCTAATAATTGCTCCCTCAGTTGATTTCTTCAAACCAAGCTGCTTACCTATTGCAGATTCAGTCTTCCCAGCCTGATGCAGGTCTACAATTTAGTTTCTGGTGTCCTTTGACAGCTCTTTGGTCTTGGCCATAGTGGAGTTTGGAGTGTGACTGTTTGAGGTTGTGGACAGGTATATTTTATACTGATAACAAGTTCAAACAGGTGCCATTAACAGGTGACAGGTAATGAGTGGAGGACAGAGGAGCCTCTTAAAGGGTCTGTGAGAGCCAGAAATTTTGTTTGTTTGTAGGTGACCAAATACTTATTTTCCACCATAATTTTCAAATAAATTCATTAAAAATCCTACCATGTGATTTTCTGGAATTTTCCCCTCATTTTGTCTGTCATAGTTGAAGTGTACCTATGATGACAATTACAGGCCTCTCTCGTCTTTTTAAGTGGTAAAACTTGCCCAATTGGTGGCTGACTAAGGTTACTTCCGGCGCCGACAACCTCAGGAGGCTGAAGAAATTCGGCTTGTCACCAAAAGCACTCACAAACTTCTACAGATGCACAATCGAGACCATCCTGGCGGGCTGTATCACCGCCTGGTACGGCAACTGCTCCGCCCTCAACCGTAAGGCTCTCCAGAGGGTAGTGAAGTCTGCACAACGCATCAACGGGGGCAAACTACCTGCCCTCCAGGACACCTACACCACCCGATGTTTCAGGAAGGACATAAAGATCATCAAGGACATCAACCACCCGAGCCACTGCCTGTTCACCCTGCTATCATCCAGAAGGCGAGGTCAGTACAGGTGCATCAAAGCTGGGACCGAGAGACTGAAAAACAGCTTCTATCTCAAGGCCATCAGACTGTTAAACAGCCACCACTAACATTGAGTGGCTGCTGCCAACACACTGACACTGACTCAACTCCAGCCACTTTAATAATGGGAATTGATGGGAAATGATGTAAATATATCACTAGCCACTTTAAACAATGCTACCTTATATAATGTTACTTACCCTACATTATTCATCTCATATGCATACGTATATACTGTACTCTATATCATCGACTGCATCCTTATGTAATACATCTATCACTAGCCACTTTAACTATGCCACTTTGTTTACATACTCATCTCATATGTATATACTGTACTCGATTTCATCTACTGTATCTTGCCTATGCTGCTCTGTACCATCACTCATTCATATATCCTTATGTACATATTCTTTATCCCCTTACACTGTGTATAAGACAGTAGTTTTGGAATTGTTAGTTAGATTACTTGTTGGTTATTACTGCATTGTCGGAACTAGAAGCACAAGCATTTCGCTACACTCGCATTAACATCTGCTAACCATGTGTATGTGACAAATAACATTTGATTTGATTTGACTAAATACTTGTTTGCCCCACTGTATCCCTTAATGCAAACTATGCTTTGGTCCTATTATTGCTCCCAGAATTTCTATTTGGCGCAACATTTTAAAACAATGTAACTGGGAATCAAAATGGCATGCGCCTACTCAAATATTTCACAATAATGACTTGCGATCTGGAGGACCACCTTTTGCATCCCCCTAATGGTTTAAATGTGTAATCCATACCCTTGTCAATATCATGGACAGTAATGGTTTGAGAACATTCCGTGATTTGAAAGATACATACACATTACCAGGCAAATCCTTTTTTTCTATATTGACAATTTATGTCAACTATGCTGCCTATGGAGTCCCTTGGGAAACCCAACTACCGAACTAGCTAATGATGGTATTTATAAATAAATGATCTGGTCAACTTTTGGAAAGCTCATAGTCTGAGCTAGCCATTAAAAAAGTATGGTCCACAGATCTATGTTGAATCTGAACAACCCTTTATCTGGAACAGAATATGGAAAAATATGTCCTTGGCATCCCGTAAACAGAACCATCAACCGTTTGCTCACAAACTGTTTTTAACACCAAGGAAACAGTTTATGATGAAATTGGCCCCAACTCCCATCTTTTCACTGTTCCCAGAGTTTTTATTTAACTAGGCAAGTAAGTTCAGAACAAATTCTTAGTTACAAATACAGCCTACCCCAGATGAAGCTGGGCCAATTGTGCAACGCCCTATGGGACCGCCAATCACTGACAGATGTGATACAGCCTGAACTTGAACCAGGGACTGTAGTGACACCTCTTGCACTGAGAAGTAGTGCTTTAGACCTCTGCACCACACAGGAGCCCTGAATTAGGTATGCACATTCCTCCATTTGATGTGGGAGTGCCCTGCAGTTACTTATAGGGTAAAGTTTTTATTTGTGCATGAATGTAAATATTCAATTATTTGCATCTATTGTGTTACCTAACAATGATAGCTCCTTGAATCTCTCCATAAATCAGAGACGATTACTGCTGGCAGGCAGCACTGCAGCAAGAAACATGTTGGCTCTTAGAAGGCAATCACCTCACTCTCTCCCAATTTGCCAGCGGATAAAGTTACTATTAGAAGTTATAAAATTCAACAGTGAGAAGGAATGGTGCTAGTCAAAGAACAATTGAGGCCTGGACAAATATACTTGACTTTAAAGTCAAGTATATTCGGTTCCTGCATAGCGCAGTGGTCTAAGGCACTACATCTCAGTGGAAGAGGCATCACTACAGTCTCTGGCTAAAATCCAGGCTCTATAACATCCAGCTGTGATTGGGAGTCCCATAGGGTGGTGCACAATTGGCCCAGTGTTGGCTGTCATTGTAAATAAGAATTTGTTCTGAACTTACTTGCCTAGTTAAAGAAATATCTCAGCAAAAGCCCAACACTTACAAATGAGCCATTCATAAAGCCCAACACAAGCATGTAAGGGATCATGGATTCCCCTGGTCAGTCTATGTCATGGAAAGAGCATGTGCTTCTATTATTTTATACACTCAGTATATATACTATATTTGAATCTTTTTTACTTTCTTTGCTTTCAGGCCCATGAGAAAGGGTTGATATGGGGATGGTTTTCTCTGATCTGAGGGAGGGTGGGGGTTGCCTGATGAGCAACCGTAGTTGCTAGGGGGGTGGGAAGGTTTCCGTGGGGGACACATGAGGTTGGGGTTTGAGGCCCACTTCTTTTTGTTTTCTTTTCCTGTTTATACTGAAAGTATTATTACTTAAACTCTGTATTTTTTTCTTCTTCTTCTGAGTGGCAGCCTACTAGTACATGTTTTAGAAATATATAATTTGAAATGGATAATGTACCCGTGACACTCCCCTGTGATCTTGTGTGTTTGCATGTAAACATAATTATAAAGGCCTTAGGTACCAGGGGTAGAGCGAAGAGGCATTGCACCACTATTGTACTCCCTCCATTGCAGAATATATTATATACTTTTCAAAATATGTCTATGCATTAAAGACAACGTTTATTGTTTCTAGTTTATTCATTGCATTTTTCTGCCATGTACAACCCGTCAAAGCAGCCAACAAGAATTTTAGATGGAGCAATACTGTCACCTGCCGGTTGTCCCACTAATTATCAGCTGTAAACACTTACCCCCGCCATCATGTGGACTGTTCGGAGTATTTGTCTGTTTATTTAACTAGTCAGTTAAAGAACATATTCTTGTTTACAATGACGGCCTACCAAAAGGCAAAATACCCCCTGTGGTATTTTGGGGGCTGGGATAAAATTAAATAACATAAATATAGTACAAAACACACATCATGACAAGAGACAACACTACATAAAGAGACCTAAGACAGACAACAACATAGCAAGGCAGTAACACATGACAACAACATGGTAGCAACGCAACATGGGAGCAGCACAAAACATGGTACAAACATTATTGTCGTATGCTGGTTTGTATCGGACATCGTTTGACTATTTTACTCACAATAATGCAATTAGTATGAAAGTGTAGACAAAAAATTGCAATAACGATTGGCATATTGATATAGCTACCCTTAAAAAATACAATAGTTACATTTCCAGCGTGGTGAATGCGCAGACCCTACGCAACCTTGGCGTCCTCGACCACAAGGCTACTCTGGCTTAGTCGCGCGTAGTTTTCTGTACTGCTCTGATACAAGATTTGGCCAGTGAACACGTGTTGGAACTTGGAGTGGATTGGATAGTCAATTCTAATTAAGTCACCTTTTTAAAGTATTATTCAAGATTTGAAGGAAGAATTTAAATGTGTATATATATCGACAATTTAAAATCAATCAAGTCCAAATATTTACCATTTGACCGCGTTACACTATTTCGTTTTGGTGAGTTGAAAAACATGCTTCCTTTGTGAACTTCACCGCAGCCCTGAGGTAGCCTAGCCTGCGGTTCGCTTGTTAGCTCAATTGACGCGATGGAGTCAAATATTTTTTTATATATATTTTTTTAAATATTATTCATATTACAAAAATCACCTTTATGGAGTCAAATCATTGTAGAGCTCGTTGTTTTATCTATGACTGGGTCCTCGGGCCTGTTTCCCGTGGAGTCCGCGTGTTATACATCCCCTGTACTGTATTATGACAGGTTTGGGCGCGTGGTACATCAATGCATTGTCCTAGGTTAGGATTCAGTTTAGCTAGCTATCCGGCTAGTGTGGCTTAAAGTTATTGATAATGTAATAGGATATTAAGCTAACTAGCTAGTAAAGCTAACTGTTCTGTAGATAACGTTACTTTATATGTTGCAAGACCTTTACTGTTAGGTCACTTGTGTTACAACCTTTGCACCTGGCTAACTGCAATGTTTATCAACGAGCTCCGTTGTTGTTCATTGTTGCATTTACTTGGTGGTTGTAACTGCTCAGAGTAGCTAGATTTCCGATTTTAGAAAAAAAAGTAACGTTTATGCCTTAGATGCGCGCGCCCTCTTTGTCCTTTATTTCTCTGACCAATGTAACGTTAGCCACCACGCAGGTACCACTGTACGGTCTTTGCATGTACTGTACTATTGAACGATAGGAATCAGCAAGACCCCTCCCATCCCGAGGGGAAGAAATGTTGATTACGGTACAAAACAACTCTAGTGCAATTTTTCCACCATTTCAGAGGGGTAGACCTGCTTGGTTGAGCAACACCACATGAAAAAGACAGGGCTAATGTGTATTGCTTAAGGTCACAACAGCAGGAGATGGCATCTAGGTGTAGGATACCTAGAATCCTCCCAGTCAGACTTGGGATTCAAACCAGAAATGTTCCAGTTTTTGATGCACTTCTCCAGCTTCTAGGCTACCTGCCGCCTCAAGTAGCTACTAGAATCAATTAACTACATTACTGTAATCCGTATTATTGTCTCCTACCCAGTGCCACAATGAAGTACATCCTGGTCACTGGTGGTGTCATCTCAGGCATCGGGAAGGGCATCATAGCCTCCAGTGTGGGAACTATCCTCAAGTCATGTGGTCTGCGTGTCACCGCCATCAAGATTGACCCCTACATCAACATAGATGCAGGGACCTTCTCTCCATACGAGCATGGTGAGTTCAGGAAATGTTCTGTATTATAGAAATAGTGATGTTAAGATCTGTATGTGTGTATGCTGTGTAACCTGGTTCACAATGGTGAGTCCAGGGTCATGAAACAGAAGAAAATGCTAACTAACTATTATAGGTTGAAACGACACTGTCAATGCAGTTATATGCCATGATGAGGCCTCCTAAGTACTATTCTCTGTTTGTTATGGAATTACTTTCTTTGCTCAAGCACAGTTGTCAGAATCAGAAAATGTTATTGCCATACAATAAATGTTACTAGGAATGTGTGATGGTGTCCTGTGTACACAGAAGGGTACCTCAACATCAATAGTCTTGATCCCTCAAACTCAACTCTGGACCTTGAAGTCAGTTCCTCTCCCCTCTAATCAGGGACTGATTTTGACATGGGGCTCCAGGTGTGTAATTAATTATCAGGTCAAACAGAGAACCAGCAGGCTCTGGACCTCATAGGGTAAGAGTTGAATACCCCTGGTCTAGATCAACATCGATACAGATGGAGACATGAACACCTATTCAAATATACAGAATCCTGTCCCTCGCTCTTTGTCTATGTGACATGTTTGCGTGTTGGCTAGGGTTTTAACCATACCACTCGACTTCTTCCAGGTGAGGTGTTTTAATGCTGTTCCTCTGCTCTCCCTCCAGGTGAGGTGTTTGTGCTGGACGATGGGGGTGAGGTGGATCTGGACCTGGGGAACTACGAGAGGTTCCTGGACATCAGGCTGACCAAAGACAACAACCTGACCACCGGCAAAATCTACCAGTCTGTCATCAACAAGGAGAGGAAAGGAGACTACCTGGGAAAGACCGTACAGGGTAAGATTAACTATAAGACAGTGCGGGACAAGGGCTGGGATGACTTGTAGAAACTGTGTATATACAGGGGTTAAAGGAAGAGCTACCAATCTGTCATCAACAGGAAGAAGAGGCTACCTGGGAAAGATAGTCATGCTGGGAGAGAGACTGGGTATACAGGAGTTCAGACCCTTGTTGAATAGTTGATGTGCATTTGATTTAGCTTGTGTGACATGGCAGTTCTGACCTCAGTCCAATATCCTATGAAGAACCAATGACAAAAAGGAAGGATATGAGCTATCAAGTTCTCGTCACTTTCTCTGCATCTCTAGACTAACTGTCCCTGTTTGGTGTATCCTTGCAGTGGTGCCCCACATCACTGATGCGATCCAGGAGTGGGTGATGCGTCAGGCCAGAGTACCTGTTGACGATGACGGTGTGGAGCCTCAGATCTGTGTCATCGAGGTAAAAGATTATGGTTAACACTGGTAGATCAATGACTTCCAGAGAACCTTTATTGGTTTGATAATAGTGTGACGTGTGTACTTGAGGAGCCATTTCAGGCTGGGTAGTTACTAGTTGTATTCCTGTGTAATTGTGTTTCCCGGTATGTCGTGTTTCACGTGTGCAGCTAGGAGGCACTGTGGGAGACATTGAGAGCATGCCTTTCATCGAAGCCTTCAGGCAGTTCCAGTTCAAGGTGAAGAGGGAGAACTTCTGTAACATCCACGTCAGCCTGGTCCCACAGCCCAGTGCCACAGGAGAGCAGAAGACCAAACCCACTCAGAACAGTGTCAGAGAGCTCAGAGGACTCGGCCTGTCTCCTGATCTGGTGAGTTTAAATGAACCCAAGTTTTTTTCTAATCCTAGCAAGCCATCATAACCACTTCTGTCCATTTGTACATTTAGTGCAAGGATTGTCTGTTAGCTAATTGTGTTTGTTGTCAATTCCCTCCAGATCATGTGTCGCTGCTCCACCTCCCTGGAGAACTCTGTTAAAGAGAAGATCTCCATGTTCTGTCATGTAGAACCTGAACAGGTAAGACCTGATCGTACAGTCACAGACTAGGATGAAATGACACTGGCTCAATAAATCTTCCCAGTGATTCCTCACATCCTACCTTGTCACCTCCTTCTCAACTGTATTAGAGAAGGTCCAATAAATCTCCCCTTGGTTGATGTGAAGAATCAAGGAAAGATGAATAAAGAACCACTGAAGCCTCTAGTTGTGACTGAGTGTTAGTTCTCCTCTCCTCTCCCAGGTGATCTGCGTGGCAGACGTGTCGTCCATCTACAGAGTGCCTCTGCTACTAGAGAACCAGGGGGTGGTGGGCTACTTCTGTCAGAGATTAGACCTTCCTATAGAGACACGCCCCAGGAAGATGCTCACTAAGTGGAAGGAGATGTCTGACAGGTGGGTGTGTCTGACAGGCATACGGGCAGGCAGTCTCTGGGACTGGTAGTGCTTGATTATTTTGACCAGGGCTCAGTTTCCCGTGATTAAGATGCTTTTGGGAAACTGGGCCCTGGGCTGTTAATTGTCGGTCCTAATAAGGGACCGATTCAGACCTGGGACACCAGGTGAGTGCAATTAACATTACAGTTACATTTAAGTCATTTAGCAGACGCTCTAATCCAGAGCGACTTACAAATTGGTGCATTCACCTTATGACATCCAGTGGAACAGTCACTTTACAATAGTGCATCTAAATCTTAAAGGGGGGGGGTGAGAGGGATTACTTATCCTATCCTAGGTATTCCTTAAAGAGGTGGGGTTTCAGGTGTCTCCGGAAGGTGGTGATTGACTCCGCTGTCCTGGCGTCGTGAGGGAGTTTGTTCCACCATTGGGGGGCCAGAGC
This sequence comes from Oncorhynchus gorbuscha, assembly GCF_021184085.1. Lineage (NCBI taxonomy): Eukaryota > Metazoa > Chordata > Actinopteri > Salmoniformes > Salmonidae > Oncorhynchus > Oncorhynchus gorbuscha. Next base: position 38,889,509 of record NC_060196.1, on the reverse strand, counting down.
AGCGAACAGTTTTGACTGGGCTGAGCGGGAACTGTACTTCCTCAGTGGTAGGAAGGCGAGCAAGCCAGAGGTGGATGAACGCAGTGCCCTTGTTTGGGTGTAGGGCCTGATCAGAGCCTGGAGGTACTGAGGTGCCGTTCCCCTCACAGCTCCGTAGGCAAGCACCATGGTCTTGTAGCGGATGCGAGCTTCAACTGGAAGCCAGTGGAGAGAGCGGAGGAGAGGGGTGATGTGAGAGAACTTGGGAAGGTTGAACACCAGACGGGCTGCGGCGTTCTGGATGAGTTGTAGGGGTTTAATGGCACAGGCAGGGAGCCCAGCCAACAGCGAGTTGCAGTAATCCAGACGGGAGATGACAAGTGCCTGGATTAGGACCTGCGCCGCTTCCTGTGTGAGGCAGGATCGTACTCTACGGATGTTGTAGAGCATGTACCTACAGGAACGGGCCACCGCCTTGATGTTAGTTGAGAACGACAGGGTGTTGTCCAGGATCACGCCAAGGTTCTTAGCGCTCTGGGAGGAGGACACAATGGAGTTGTCAACCGTGATGGCGAGATCATGGAACGGGCAGTCCTTCCCCGGGAGGAAGAGCAGCTCCGTCTTGCCGAGGTTCAGCTTGAGGTGGTGATCCGTCATCCACACTGATATGTCTGCCAGACATGCAGAGATGCGATTCGCCACCTGGTCATCAGAAGGGGGAAAGGAGAAGATTAATTCTGTGTCGTCTGCATAGCAATGATAGGAGAGACCATGTGAGGTTATGACAGAGCCAAGTGACTTGGTGTATAGCGAGAATAGGAGAGGGCCTAGAACAGAGCCCTGGGGGACACCAGTGGTGAGAGCGCGTGGTGAGGAGACAGATTCTCGCCACACCACCTGGTAGGAGCGACCTGTCAGGTAGGACGCAATCCAAGCGTGGGCCGCGCCGGAGATGCCCAACTCGGAGAGGGTGGAGAGGAGGATCTGATGGTTCACAGTATCGAAGGCAGCCGATAGGTCTAGAAGGATGAGAGCAGAGGAGAGAGAGTTAGCTTTAGCAGTGCGGAGCGCCTCCGTGATACAGAGGAGAGCAGTCTCAGTTGAATGACTAGTCTTGAAACCTGACTGATTTGGATCAAGAAGGTCATTCAGAGAGAGATAGCGGGAGAGCTGGCCAAGGACGGCACGTTCAAGAGTTTTGGAGAGAAAAGAAAGAAGGGATACTGGTCTGTAGTTGTTGACATCGGAGGGATCGAGTGTAGGTTTTTTCAGAAGGGGTGCAACTCTTGCTCTCTTGAAGACGGAAGGGAAGTAGCCAGCGGTCAGGGATGAGTTGATGAGCGGGGTGAGGTAAGGGAGAAGGTCTCCGGAAATGGTCTGGAGAAGAGAGGAGGGGATAGGGTCAAGCGGGCAGGTTGTTGGGTGGCCGGCCGTCACAAGACGCGAGATTTCATCTGGAGAGAGAGGGGAGAAAGAGGTCAGAGCACAGGGTAGGACAGTGTGAGCAGAACCAGCGGTGTCATTTGACTTAGCAAACGAGGATCGGATGTCGTCGACCTTCTTTTCAAAATGGTTGACGAAGTCATCTGCAGAGGGGGGATTCAGGAGGGAGGAGAAGGTGGCAAAGAGCTTCCTAGGGTTAGAGGCAGATGCTTGGAATTTAGAGTGATAGAAAGTGGCTTTAGCAGCAGAGACAGAGGAGGAAAATGTAGAGAGGAGGGAGTGAAAGGATGCCAGGTCCGCAGGGAGGCGAGTTTTCCTCCATTTCCGCTCGGCTGCCCGGAGCCCTGTTCTGTGAGCTCGCAATGAGTCGTCGAGCCACGGAGCGGGAGGGGAGGACCGAGCCGGCCTGGAGGATAGGGGGCATAGAGAGTCAAAGGATGCAGAGAGGGAGGAGAGGAGGGTTGAGGAGGCAGAATCAGGAGATAGGTTGGAGAAGATTTGAGCAGAGGGAAGAGATGATAGGATGGAAGAGGAGAGAGTAGCGGGGGAGAGAGAGCGAAGGTTGGGACGGCGCGATACCATCCGAGTAGGGGCAGTGTAGGAGGTGTTGGATGAGAGCGAGAGGGAAAAGGATACAAGGTAGTGGTCGGAGACTTGGAGGGGAGTTGCAATGAGGTTAGTGGAAGAACAGCATCTAGTAAAGATGAGGTCGAGCGTATTGCCTGCCTTGTGAGTAGGGGGGGAAGGTGAGAGAGTGAGGTCAAAAGAGGAGAGGAGTGGAAAGAAGGAGGCAGAGAGGAATGAGTCAAAGGTAGACGTGGGGAGGTTAAAGTCGCCCAGAACTGTGAGAGGTGAGCCGTCCTCAGGAAAGGAGCTTATCAAGGCATCAAGCTCATTGATGAACTCTCCGAGGGAACCTGGAGGGAGATAAATGATAAGGATGTTAAGCTTGAAAGGGCTGGTAACTGTGACAGCATGGAATTCAAAGGAGGCGATAGACAGATGGGTAAGGGGAGAAAGAGAGAATGACCACTTGGGAGAGATGAGGATCCCGGTGCCACCACCCCGCTGACCAGAAGCTCTCTGGGTGTGCGAGAACACGTGGGCGGACGAAGAGAGAGCAGTAGGAGTAGCAGTGTTGTCTGTGGTGATCCATGTTTCCGTCAGTGCCAAGAAGTCGAGGGACTGGAGGGAGGCATAGGCTGAGATGAACTCTGCCTTGTTGGCCGCAGATCGGCAGTTCCAGAGGCTACCGGAGACCTGGAACTCCACGTGGGTCGTGCGCGCTGGGACCACCAGATTAGGGTGGCCGCGGCCACGCGGTGTGGAGCGTTTGTATGGTCTGTGCAGAGAGGAGAGAACAGGGATAGACAGACACATAGTTGACAGGCTACAGAAGAGGCTACGCTAATGCAAAGGAGATTGGAATGACAAGTGGACTACACGTCTCGAATGTTCAGAAAGTTAAGCTTACGTAGCAAGAATTTTATTGACTAAAATGATACAGTACTGCTGAAGTAGGCTAGCTGGCAGTGGCTGCGTTGTTGACTTTGTAGGCTAGCTGGCAGTGGCTGCGTTGTTGACACTACACTAATCAAGTCGTTCCGTTGAGTGTAATAGTTTCGACAGTGCTGCTATTCGGGGGCCAGCTGGCTAGCTAGCAGTGTTGATTACGTTGCGTTAAAAGAACGACAATAGCTGGCTAGCTAACCTAGAAAATCGCTCTAGACTACACAATTATCTTTGATACAAAGACGGCTATGTAGCTAGCTATGTAGCTAGCTACGATCAAACAAATCAAACCGTTGTACTGTAATGAAATGAAATGAAAATGTGATACTACCTGTGAATTAACTACCAGGTAGAAACAAAAAACAAGTGTGTCGACCCTCCAGGACCAGAATTGAGCAGCCCATATTTAGACCCACCGGGTTTGAGTTTGACCTCTGGATAAAGAATTACAGAGGCGTGTAATGATGCTGTTTGATTACTCTGCCTATTCACCTGTTGTATTGCAGCGCTATGGAGTGACCTGTATTCAGATGATTGGTGCTTTAAGCCAACTGGGAACTCTGAAAAAGGGGGTCAAATCATGACAGTGGTTATCTTCAAGTCGGGAGCTCTAGAAAAATGTCATAGTTTCCGAGTTCCCAGTTGTCTTGAAAACACTGAAGTTGGAGATTTCAGAGGTCTCCGTTTTGAACACGGCATATAACTTTGCCTGTGGTGTTTTTGAATCCCAGGTCAGACAGGCTCCTAGAGCAGTGTTCTATAGCCCTGGTGGGGAAATACACCAAGTTCACAGACTCCTACGCGTCAGTCATCAAAGCGCTAGAACACTCGGCCTTAGCCATCTGCCACAAACTGGATATCAAGGTAAAACGCACACAGCCAGGCTAAAACACATGTACAAACTACACATTTGGAAAGGCTCTACTGGCTGGTTTCCTGGACATATAATAAGACTAGTCCTGGACTAAGAAAGACTTTCAAGGAAGAAAGCGCATTCTAGTCCAGGATTAGGCTTAATCTGTGTCTGGGAGACCAGCCCAACATCCACAAGCATCTTAACCTGTGCATGACGGTGCTTCTTTTTCTATTTAGTTTATTTCACAGCATGGCTAAATTATACTGTTCCTCTAGCTTGGATGTCCTCAGGAATAGGTTTTATTTTGAAGAAGATTGCTGCTATAATGTGTGATTTCATGTTTAAGTCTTACTTGTTTGTGCAGTCATGTCAATGATACTGAACAAAAATATAAACGCAACATTTAAAGCGTTGGTCCCGTTTTTCAAGAGCTGAAATAAAAGATCCCAGGAATGTTTCATATGCACAAAAAGCTTATTTTGCTCAAATTTGTTTACATTTCTGTTAGTGAGCCTGTATCCTTTGCATAGATAATCGATCCACCTTGACAGGTGTGGCATATCAAGAAGCTGATTTAATATCATGATCATTACACAGGTGTACCGTGTGCTGGGGACAATTAAAAGGCCACTCAAAAATGTGCAGTTTTGTCACAACCCAATGTCACAGATGTCAAGTTTTGAGGGAGCGTGCAAATTGGCATGCTGACAGCTGGAATGTCCAACAGAGCGGTTGCCAGAGAATTGAAGGGTAATTTCTCTACCATAAGCTGCCTCCAACGTTGTTTTAGAGAATTTGGCAGTACATCCAACCAGCTTCAACTGCAGACCACATGTAACCACGCCAGTCCAGGACCTCCATATCCGGCTTATTCACCGGGGGGCTGCTGAGGAGTGTTTTGTCTTTAAAGCTTTTTGTGGGGGAAAAACTAATTCTGATTGGCTTGGCCTGGCTCCCCAGTGGGTGACCCTATGCCTACCCATGGCTCTGCCCCTACCCAGTCATGTGAAATTCATAGATTATGGCCGAATTAATTTGATTTAAATTGACTGATTTCCTTCTATGAACTTTAACTCCGTAAAATCGTTTGACATGTATTGGATAAGCTACGTCCGATCAAGTCAATAGCAACCCATTCTCATGTCTGCCCCTCCCCTCGTCTATTTTTTTTTCTCAGTATATTGACTCAGCAGACCTGGAGCCAAACACACTGAAGGAGGAGCCTGTGAAGTACCATGAGGCATGGCAAAAACTCTGCAGTGCTGAGTAAGTATGGTAGGGTCCGGGGTAGAAGGTCTAGCTGTGGGATGTGGCATCTTTTATGGTATTGTTCTCCAATCCTCTTCTTATACCCCCAGACAGTTCTACTTATTTTATGTAAGGTAGTCCAGTACCAGCACAGCTGATATATCCAGTTGAATAGGGTATGCCTGAACTTAAATACATCAAGTAGAAGTATTTAGTAGAAGTGGCTGGGGGGGACACGGGGAGAAACACTGAGATATGGCATCACGGGGGGTCAGTTGGACTGGTAGAGAACAGGGTCAATATTGTGACTATGTTCATGATAATGGTGTTTCCCTCCCTCCACAGTGGCATCCTGGTACCTGGAGGGTTTGGAGTCAGAGGGACAGAGGGGAAGATCCAAGCCATCAACTGGGCACGCAAACAGAAGAAACCCTTCCTAGGTACAGAATTGTCTGTGTTGGTGGCAGGCAGCCATGAGGATGCAGTCTTTACATCAAGGAACAAATTACACCTAATGGTGGAATTAAAGCTTTCCATTCACATTCCTTCATGTATGTGCAGCGTTAACCTGACTTCTATGGGTTTGCAGGTGTGTGTCTAGGGATGCAGCTGGCTGTGTGTGAATTTGCCAGGAATGTGCTAGAATGGGAAGATGCCAACTCTACAGAGTTTCATCCCGAATCAAAGCATCCTGTTGTAGGTTCCACCTTCATAAGATCTCGCCTCCCTTTTTTTTACTGGTCGTGAAGGCCAACAAAAATCAATCTGATTCCTTACTGGTTCTTTCTAGGTGATTGACATGCCAGAACACAATCCTGGGCAGATGGGTGGGACCATGAGGCTGGGAAAGAGACGGACCATTTTCAAGACTACCAACAGTATACTAAGTAAGAGACCAAACTTTGAGAGTAAAGTCACTGTTGTAATCACACACTATACAGTGCATTCTGAAAGTATTTAGACCCCTTGACTTTTTCAACATTTGTTATGTTAGATTTATTTTAAAATGGATTAGGAAAATGTTTTATTTAAATCAATCTACACACAATACTTCACATTGTTAAAGTGAAAACTATTTTTTAGGATCTTTTTGCACATTTATAATAATAAAAAGATACCTTATTTACAAATATTCAGGCCCTTTGCTATGAGACTAGAAATTGAGCTCTGGTGCATCCTGTTTCCATTCATCTTCCTTGATGTTTCTACATCTTGATTGGAGTCCACCTGTGGTGAATTAAATTGATTTGAAATTATTTGGAAAGGCTCACACCTGTCTTTATAAGGTCACACAGTTGACAGTGCATGTCAGAGCAAAAACAAAGCCATGAGGTCGAAGAAATTGTCCATAGAGCTCCGAGGAAGAGATCTGGGGACTTGTAGAAACTGTTGAACTTGTAGAAAGGGTACCAAAACATTTGTGCAGCATTGAAAGGTCCCTAACAACACAGTGGCATCCATCAATCTTAAATGGAAGGAGTTTGGAACCACCACGACTCTAGAGCTGGCCTCCCGGCCAAGCTGAGCAATCTGGGGGAAAGGGCCTTGGTCAGGGAGGTGACCAAGAACCCAATGGTCACTGGCAGAGATTCAGAGTTCCTCTGTGGAGATGGGAGAACCTTCCAGAAGGACAACCATCTCTGCAGCACTCCATCAATCAGGCCTTCATGGTAGTGGCCAGACAAAGCCACTCTTCAGTAAATGGTACATTACAGCCCGCTTGGAGTTTGCCAAAGGGCCCCTAAAGAATCTGACCATGATAAAAAAAGATTCTCTGGTCTGATGAAACCATTTGAACTCTTTGGCCTGAATGCCAAGCTTTACGTATGCAGGAAACCAGGCACCATCCCTGCGTTGAAGCATGGTGGTGGCAGCATCATGCTGTGGGGATGTTTTTCAGTGGCAGGGACTGGAAGACTAGTCAGGATCGAGGGAATGGTGAACGGAGTTAAGTATAGAGAGAGATCCTTGATGAAAACCTGCTCAGGACCTCAGACTGGGTGCGAAGGTTCACCTTCCAACAGGACAACGACCTTAAGCACAAAGCCAAGATGATGCAGGAATGGCTTCGGGACAAGTCTCTGAATGTCTGTGACCCAGCCAGAGCACGGACTCTAACCCGATCAAACCTGACAGGGCTTGAGAGGATCTGCAGAGAAGAATGGGAGAAACTCTCCAAATATAGCCGTGCCAAGCGTGTGGCGTCATACCCAAGACTCGATGCTGCCGGATGTGATTCAGCTAAATATGGTGTAAACAAAGGGTCTGAATACTTCTGTAAATATATTTGTTTATTTTAAATGAATTTGCAAAAACTTCAAACCCTTTTTTGCTTCATTATAGGGAACAGATTTGTAGATTGATTAGGGGAAAAAACTTTCATCCATTTTACAGTAAGTCTAAGGTAACGATGTGGAAAAAGCTTCACCTGCTGTGTTTTATACTTGTTTCATTGCAGGAAGACTTTACGGAGATGCTGAGTACGTGGATGAGAGACACAGACATCGCTTTGAGGTTCATGTTCACGTCACTTTCTCTCTATACTTTCTCTACATGTCACTAGTTTTTCAGTGTACTTACCTTGTTTCCGGTCTCAGGTGAACCCAGAGCTGAAGGATCACTTTGAAGGGAAAGGCTTTCACTTCGTGGGTCAAGACGTAGAAGGCGAGCGAATGGAAGTCATTGAGTTAGACGGTAAGTGTCCGGGATCATGTGTATGAGTGGACAAAATGTTTTGTCTGGTTTGCACGTACCTTTTATACCTACAGCTCTTAACCCCTCTGCTTTTATTTCTAGATCATCCGTATTTCATAGGAGTGCAGTATCATCCTGAGTTCACCTCTCGCCCCATCAAACCATCGCCTCCCTACTTTGGCCTCCTGCTGGCATCAGCCGGGAAACTACAGAGCTACCTACAGAAGGGATGCTGTCTGTCTCCACGGTAACCAAATATTCACTCAGTATGATTCCTAAACCCGTGATGAATGTTACAGGCATAGTTACGAGAACTGGCTAAATGAAAGTGTTGTGGAACTTTCATTGTATAGTAACATGCCGTTTCTATACCATCTCTGTAGGGACACATACAGTGATCAGAGCGGCAGCAGCACCCCAGACTCAGAAAGTTGAGTCCATCTCACAGGAATGTAACTGGTAAGCAACAATTTCATTCGGACTTTCTTTTAAAGCGGAGCATGTTTGGCTACCCAACTTATTTGGCTGGAACCATTTCTCTTGCAGAGGGAAAGGAACAATGAAGTGTTGAAAAGGAAATCCCTTTCTAAACGGAGGATCAAGACAAGGGCTAAATTAGCTTGTAAGAGATGTTTCTTTCCTGACCTGAATGGATTGTTTGGCATGTCTATATGCTCCCAACAGGATGTCAAATGGAACTGACAGTTTGGGTCAAACATGCAGTACTGAAGATGTGACGGTTTCTTTACCCTGGATAACTCCCTTGAAATGAAATCAATGGATGGAGTGTCATTGAAACACTGAATGTCCTAAGGAGCCCCCCTAATATTGGACAAGAAATTACATCTGTACATTGCAGGGTTAATTCATCTTTATTGCAGTAAAAAGGGTTTTACAAGTGAGGATTGTTTCACTCAACCTGGCTCATGGGATGTGATGAGCTTATACCAAGGCACAAATAATATGGTTTTATTTAGCTTCACTCATTAGGATGTAGGCCTTATCCATTTTTCGAGCAGCAGCTCGTTAGTAGAATTCCCACGTCAATGTGATTGGATGTTATGATGTATGGCAGGCCTCAATCATTTTTCACAAGACCTGAGAATAAAGTAATGTTTTAGTGTCTGGAGACAATTTGTATCATATACACTTTGAAGGTACCGTTCTGATCTCAGTCCCATATCCGCATGTTTCATCCATCAGTCACATTTTTAAAAAGGTATCAATCATTGATCAGAACACACCAGACCCTGCACAGATGACTGATTAGCACAAGGCAAAACAGAAGTACCTTAAAACCCGTATTACGGGTATATCAATGTTGAAGTGTAGTTGGTCAATGCCATTCATAAGACCTGCAAATGAAATAAAGTTTAGCGTCTTGATATATACACACATATCCAAGGATTTATTCTGATCTTTCATCCAGTAGACACATAAAAAGGTATCAGCATTGATTAGAACATACCAGGCCCTCTAAGATAAATAAAGTGTGATTTATCCCCCCCAAAATGAAAGTTCAGGATATACCTACAGATTGACATTCCCATCAAGGGACCTAGATTGGGCCATTTCATCTTAAGTGTTAAGGCACACTTGTACCTCCATACCTGCAGAAATACAGAGTCAGACATTAGAAATTCAGCCGTGTACAAATCAAGCGCCAACGGCAGGGTTTACATTGGTGGAACTATCAAAGCAACATTACTATGGTTCAAAGATGCAGCCAAATATCTGTAGGACAGTAGAGTGACTGCCTCAGGCACAGAGAGGCTAGGACAGTCAAAGACTCCCCATTTCTCTGGCATGAACTTGGAGAACCAGAGGCTACAGACAGAGCCCGGGTCCTTAGGATAGCATGCGACCAGATAACTTTGTTTTAAAAAAATCCTTACCGGCTGTTCAATCACAAGGTGATTGGGTCATCACCCCTGCCATTTCAGTTGGTACGAGACCTAATGAGAAACAAAGTGACCTTAGTGGGATGATCAATCTAGGTTCATTTCCATTCCAAAGCATTGATGTTTAATTCATTACTACTTTCAATAAACAGGCTCAGAAGTTGAATACTGGAATGTCCTCATTTATCATTTCACCTTAATTTAACCAGGTAGATTAAATTACCAAGGCAATGAGGACAAGTGTGTCACAGCCAGAATGAAATGCAGACATTTTGAATTACCTTCAGAATGTTCCGTGGTTAATTCTCAAGCCATCCTAGGTTAAGCCTATATAGAAAATTTAGTCAGGTGAGACAGCTGCATGTGTTTTGTTTTATATACATGGTAAAAACCACACAATTTGCTATCATTACAATATTTTGGCTCAGACGAGTACTATAAATCCTCATCAACGAGGTACTCCTCTAAGTGAGGGCAAGTTTGTCATCACAGCCTAAACAGATTTATAAAAAATAAAATCAGTTTTACCTCCAATTAAAACATCCACTGGTTCATTCAAATCCCGTTTATAGGGTCTTCAGATTGACTAATCCTGTAGAGAGCATTAGAAGATAAGGATCAGGTATAGAGATACGTTGTTGTAGTCAAAACCACACAATTTACATTCAGTTTAAATCTATTATATATTTTGGCTCAGACGAGTACTAAGAAGTTCTCAGCATCGAGGCAGTCCTCTAAGTGAGGGCAAGTGTCTCATCACAGCCAGAATGAAGGATGGTCAAACGTCACGAAATCATCCTGCATAAACGTACCTTCTGCATATCCATTTGTTATTCCGCCGTCTGGGGTCTGTTCAGAAGATACCATTGAGCTTAAAGGGCATAGGGAAGCAATCCAATTAGAAAACTTCATCCATCACATGACCAATACATCAACATTTTCTAGGTACAGTGGTGCATGGAATGTCCTTCCCCTTAATGTTGCTGCGTCAGTTACTTTCAAACTGGACAGCGACCGTCGGTGAAAGTATTGTTTTTGGCATCCTGTTGACCATGTCTGCTACAAGAATGCAGGAACGGCTTCGATAGGTGCCTGAGTTTTGGAATGGGTTGTACAGAGTTATTTGACACTGCTCACCTATTCTGCAGTAGCAATGCAGCCATATTGGGCTGAGCAGAGTTTATCGTATGCCGTTTGTCCACCTAGAAGCAGAGATCAATGAGGTATACTCAGTAGGGCTAACCTTAAACCAACGAACGTTAGCTGTGTAGGCCTACACTCACTGCACAAAATGTAACAATTGTTAGGCTTACCTAGGATAGGTTAAGTAATCCCTCTCACCCCACCCCCCCTAAGTTTTAGATGCACTATTGTTAAGTGACTGTCCCACTGGATGTCATAAGGTGAATGCACCAATTTGTAAGTCGCTCTGGATAAGAGCGTCTGCTAAATGACTTAAATGTAAATGTTAGCACAACCATCTACTCAATGTTTGACATGATTTGCCATAGTTGCTGGCTCACTAAAAAAAGTCAGTTCTAGCCCACTGTTCTGTCCGGTAAAAACCATAACTCCTTTGTTGTTCGAGTCAGCCGGAAGAGTGTACTGACTCGGCTTCAGTAAGGGCCGCGAGCAGCAGCCGCCACGTGGAAATCACAGGCCAACATAGCTGGCTAACAATGAGTATCGAACTAGCGTAGGTAAGCATTTTCGAAATGGTACATGCAACTTCACGATTAACATAAGTTTACCCACAAGGTCCACAGAAACTACTTCAGTTGCTAACTTAGCTAGCTATATAGCCAACGAGAGCACAGGAAGGTGCAGATCCCGACGGAAGTTACTCTACCCGTCCTAGGAACCGATAGCAAAATGGTCAGAAAACCCATTTTAACATTAAAGTAAATGCTTTTCCCAAAACATGTGATATTGGCAAATAAGTTAAATAGCTTTCAGTTGATTTTAAAAGTTGATGTCAGGCGATAACTCTTTTGCTCGTGACTCACCTTTGCATTTAGCTTGAACTGAAGAGAGAGAAAATGCACCCTCTATTGCTTTATATAGTGTGGGACAACCTGGCGATTGGTCTACATGTGTCACATGGACGAGATGTATGACGGTATATGACGTTCGCCATAAATCAGAGACCGCTATCAACATAGCTACTAATGCTAGAATGTGGCATAAATTAGATAGCTAATGCATGCATTGGCTACTCATAAGATTAACAATAAAAAATGAACAAATAATACAACCAAAATAGACGGGTTTAAAAAAATGAAAATCCAAACAGAAATACCTGAAATACAAAAACATTTTCACTTGAAGCTATTGCTAATTTATTACGCCTGGTCAATGTAGTTCTGAACAAGACAAATCAATGGATTGCTGCACTTTGTGATTTTTGGATTTAGGCATCTGAGATTGATCAAGCCCACACACTAGTATTTATTCCAGACGTCCTATGCCTATACGAGTTGGCAACAATGGGAAACTTCCGGATTTGAAAATAGATGTGTAGGTCTGTAGGACATCTATGCAATAGAGGTGTATATTTTTAGTCGGCCAATAGTGTTTAAAGTGGTTACTTTAATCAATGATGTTAGGCAAGCCTAAGTGAAAACTAGATTTAAACTGATCAAAGTCAACAACCCAACAAACGCACGCACTGACTGACGCCAAAAACCCGTCTCAACATTTCAGCACCAGGGACAGTTCCATGACTGCTGCGACCACAGTTTCATTGAAACGCCAGGATTTAATTGCCTTTCGAACGGACATAACACAACAAACACAAGAATATCATGCAATGCATTTCACAATTCGTGTACAGCGCAGGAAATAGTTTCGCCTACAGCTCATGGTACGCCGTCATGGCCATCTCAAGTCAATAAGCAATTTATAGACGGACCAGGCATAGGCTCCATGGAATTTCACACCAATTTAAGAGTCAGATAATATCTTGCCTTATCATCTGCTATCTAACTATATTTTCACACTATATAGGCTTCACGTACGATTCATATTTTCATTATCGAAATTACGCTTCGTAGCCTTGGCCCATAGGCTAGAATAAAATACAATAAGGCTGTAGAGTTGTCATAACATAAATGCGACGCTGTATTCTTTTTATGGTGATGTTCTGAAGCAATAGGCCCTATAATAAAGCCCGTGCATGGACCTGGGTAGGTAAGCCTATCACATGACTGCAGCACTATCGCTCTTTGCTCGCTGGCGCTCCCATCTCTGTCTTACCAGAAGGCAGTAGGCAGCAGCAGTCACTGGCTTTGTAAACACAACGTGCTGCGCAGCTTTGTTTCGGAACCACCACCATTGTGGGTCTCTCTCTAGCCATGTCATGGATATTTTGTGGCAATATCAGTTCAGGATCATTTTGCTCGGAGACTCGACGGTAGGGAAATCGTCTTTGCTGAAACGGTTTACAGATGGAATTTACAGCGATGTAGCGGATCCAACGGTCGGTGTGGATTTTTATGCCCGTTCGCTAGACATTGAGCAAGGGATTAAAATCAAGCTTCAACTGTGGGACACGGCTGGACAGGAACGATTCAGGTGAGATGTCGACAATAAATTTGATCCTAGGCCTATATCTGTTATCAATAATCTGTTGACAAGATCATGTAATTCATTATTTCCATCAGTATAAATTAACCGATTTGTAACAAATAAGTAACACGCACCAGCCCTCACGATATCTATTGTGATTGGTTTACAATTGTTGGTGAATAACAGTGGAGAAAAATATTTGTTTTTATTGTCTCTCTAGTAACCCACAGAGAAACGAGGTCAGTCATCGTCAGTCATGTTTTACCCTATGACTGTAATAACGGAGGCCCCTTACTCCAATCTCCATTATAAAAACAGTCACCAAATTGTGGCGCATCATCAGTTACATTCATTCACTGATGATGGGCAACAACCTCGCCTTGATATTGTTTTGTGTAATACACTAATTAAATATCCTTTTATAATACAATGATAAGAAGGTTTTTGTCTTTGAATGGAGTACACTCAAATCCAGTTATTCTGTAAGTGTCGTTTGTTGCTGCTGAGATGGCCTGTAAATCCGCAGGCATGTCTCTCTCTCTCTATTACATACATGTTGTAATGTGCCTCATTGTAGCCTAGTCTGCAATGCCCGGACATGTACAGTAGCCATCCAGGAGCCAGTATATTGTAGTTGAAAAGAACATGTAAACAACATAATTCATTCTCCACTGATGCCTGTAGTCTCAGATACAATTCCTCTAAGATCATTATGTTTGCAGACTGCTCTCAGATCTCCCTTTCCTCTTGAAGCCAAACCTGCATGTCTCTGACAGAATATTATGGAAGAAAGACCGTTTTCCCCTAGGAGGGTCATAGTACACACCTAAAATAGATTCTCAGTGGCATGAATGAACTGTCTCTACAGGTCTGTACTGTTAGTTATCGTTCCTTTGTAAGCCACAAGTTATGTTTTCCCTGGACCTGCAAGGAGTCGTGGATCTTGTTATGCTGTTTTGCCAACTCCTATATGGCTATTGTCATGCTATGAGTGTAGTTCGGTTCAGAGTTACACTGAGATTCAAGTCAGCATTGTTTAAATTCACGTTTTACTATGGGTCAGAGCTGAATTGTAACATCTCCTACTCCATCTTCCAGGTCCATCACTACTTCCTACTACCGTAACTCAGTGGGCGGGCTCCTCGTGTTCGACCTGACCAATCGCAAGACCTTCGACCACGTGAGAGAGTGGCACAAGGAAGTGAGCGAGCACATTCTGCCGCACCACATGGTCTACATTCTGATTGGCCACAAAAGCGACCTAAACAAGGACCGGAAGGTGACGCGGGACGAGGCTGAGCAGCTGGCGGCAGAGATGGGGATCCGCTATGTGGAGACATCGGCTAAGTGCAACAGCAACGTGGACCGGGCCTTCCAGCTGCTCAGCAGGGACATCTATGAGCTGATGAAGATGGGGGAGATCACCACGAGGGACGGATGGGATGGGGTGAAGAGCGGCCTCACCACCGGAGTCCTGTACCCAGGCGAAGAGGACATTGAGGTGGAGCCAAGGGAGAAGAGCTGCAACTGCTGAGAGACTGAGCCTCAATCTCTGACCCCTGACCTCATCCATGGTCATGTTCATTAGGCACCAAATGGAAGAAAACTGACTGAAAAAGAGAGGGACTACTTGGAATTGTCCAATAAGATTTTTATTTTCCATTGCGAAACGTTTTAGAAAACGTGTTCCAATATGCGCCCTAATAAACACGACTCATGTCTCCACTGTTGTTCCCCCTCTCTTATCTCCACAAGTATCTCACATCGTCTCACAGTTTAGTCAGTTTCCCATCAAAATTAAGCCACAGTCTAAAGTGAGGCCCTTGTCCTATGACATCATCATCACACGTCCACGTGTCACCTTATGCTTAGTGTAGATAGGATGCCAGTCCCCTCTGTATCAGTTCCTACAGAGGTCAGGATGGGGCTGTTTTCTGATGGGAGTACACAATACACATCCTGTAGTATACATCTTGATGTGACAAAAGCTTCTCTACAAACACAAAAGTCTGAGTCTTTATGCCAAACACTAGTGTAAATCCTTGCAGTGGAATATCATCATACATGTACATGCTAAACGTACAACAATTTGCATCACCTGGGTAGCTTTGGGCCCAGTTAGGTAAGACAGACACAGAGGCTGCATTTTCCCAGGCAGACAATTCTGATATTTTGCCCAATTATTGTTCATTTGGCCAATGAGAAAAGGCCTTTTGCCAATAGGTGGGCAAAAGATCAGAATTTGGCTGCAGCCAGAGACACCTGTATGAGAGCGATCAGGCCTTGAGTTATTCCAGTACATACCCTATTCATTCCTGGATGCCCTTTGCTGCTGCAGGAGTTACTGGAGTCTCAAGGAAGCGAGGTCAGGACTTGCGGACAATGCATTATTGTGGTCTGGCATCACTCCCATTACGTTGTTGTTGGTTGGCTGTGTGTGTGTGTGTGTGTGTGTGTGTGTGTGTGTGTGTGTGTGTGTGTGTGTGTGTGTGTGTGTGTGTGTGTGTGTGTGTGTGTGTGTGTGTGTGTGTGTGTGTGTGTGTGTGTGTGTGTGTGTGTGTGTGTGTGTGTGTGTGTGTGTGTGTGCATATATGTCGTTGCTCTGCCTGCAGTCCCCTGAGACTGTACATCATGTTCGGTATGGTTAGCTCTGGTGTTAAAACGTCACTGATAATAGGCAGGGAGAATAAACTGTACTCTATGTGTCACCACGACCCCCCATCCGCTGCTAATATGGTCCTGTAGACTACTAATCTATGTAAGTGCACATAAGACAAATCATTTTCATGTTGTGGACTTCCTACTTCAGAGTAGACGAGTAATGTTTTCAACATTTTTAAAAACATATCTATCATTTGTAGTACATTGCTGAAGCCACAAACAATTTGGTAGTCACTCTTTGTATTTGAATACTATATGGCATATTAAAAACAAAACAAACCTTCCAAGGTGGGTCTTCAAGGGGGAAAACCACACCAAACAATTTTCCTTTAATTGGAGAGAGGTATTGGCTGACTTTAAGACTGCTCACATGGGGCTTTTGTAGCCATAATAACAATTTATTGGCATTATTACATTATCTGGTTGAGAACATGACATTTTGGCCCTAATGGCTTCCATGCTCCATCAGAATGGTTCCGATATCAAGACAGACAGAATTTTGCACTGCTCTGTCTATAGTCCCTTTCTGCTTGCAGAGAGTTTCCTTTCGCTACTACCTCTATACAGCAAACCCCAGTGCAGATAACAGTTGCGCTGAGACTTGGCTGTAGATTCTGGTGTTACCATAGGAGTGTACAGCCATGGCTCAGGGCCTAGATAACAGCTCACTTTGCCTGGTTCCTCCTACCTCCCTCCTTCCTTCCCCTCAGCTCACCTTGTCCACCTCTCACCAGCACCACACCTCACCAGACATTTTACAAACTGTAGATGACAGGAGAGACATTATGCATTCAGCAACAGTGGCTTTATAGGATATTGTGTTCTATGTTGGTCATTGGGCAAGGTCCAGGAGCATCCGGGCTGTATCATGGCCATGCGACTTGACTTGTTGAAAGGAATGTCTAACTAACTAACTTTTGTAAGCCTTTACATACATTCTGGCAAACAACAATTTCTTAACAACAGTATGTGTTTGTCTACATACAGTCCCTATGTTTTGCCTCTTGCTTTACAAAGTCTGATGCAAACATAGTTTAGTTGTTCCCGCACTCATGGGTTTAACCAGGTTTATAGTTATGCCGTGGTCAGTTTTTTCAGCTCCAGTGAACATTCACAGACTTGGATTAAACCTCTGTTATCACAGGTTATAACCCATGTCTCATTTCATTCAAAGTTAAATCAGTTGGCTAACTAATATCTATTACACTCTGTATTGATCCCATGTTCTTGTTACAGTTAGGAAGGACACATCCACAAAGAGAAGGCAATACCGAGGCCTAGGGAGAAGAGACATACCCTTTAAATGAACAAAAACAGTCTTGCCTGGGAATGTATAGAAATGGAGAATTATATTTTTCAGACATGGTTTCAGAGGTATGATCATGTAGGCTGCTGTCTGTTTAGTCATCGCAATTCAACTCCTTTTGAAAAGCAGCAAATGTTTCCATTCTAATCCACAAAGGAAGTTAAAGTCAAATCATGTTCCTTATAGTACGTACCTCTTTCATTTTTCAGCTTTGTGTGCAATTTATAACAGTTTTTTTTGTACAGCTGTATTTTTAATGCTTATAATAATGATAATTTGTGCTGTAATACAGCTGCTTGTCAGTGAATGCAACATATTCCTGATCACTGAATTTGATACGGATTCTTATTCTATTGTTACATGAGATATGAAGAAAACAGGAAATAGCAAGCTGTGGTGATGATGATGCCGATGACGGTCTATGAAAAAGGTGTATCTGGAGAAATGCCCATGTCACTGAGATGGAGCACCAGCTATATTCAACAGATCAGGCTCAAGGACTTGAAAGAAGAGATTGAGCTTGGTTCTTGGATCTAGACACATTGCCAGTCGAACTAGAAAAGTTTAGATTTTAGTAATTGATATTTTAGAAAGTGTTGATTATAAGTAATAAGTGGCAATTTTCATTGCCGCGTTGATGTTTTCGTGTACGTGCTGCCGCACAGGGACGTAATTTTGAGGGAGCGGAGAACTCGAATATCAATCGACAAAACAATCTATTTAGGTCCATGATAGTACAACAACATATGACAAATCACTAATGCATTTTTCTTGCAAATTCTGTTTTTTGGCAAGCTTAGAACTAGACATAGCATCACAGCAGTGCAGTTGATGCCTCTATTTTGCCTCTGACTAAGTCTGATCACAGTTCACAGCTTGATGGAATAAATGTTATTTATTTTCTATTCTAAATGTTCTGGGCAAAGTACTCTACTGTTAAAGGGGTATTCAGTCAATAAACAACATTATGTCCATGGTGCCATATTATGATTGTCCAGCTCCATGCCAGGGTTGTGGCGTCCTCTTTTGGTAACAACATAACTGCATACCTGACCCACTTAGCTGAATCACAGTGCAAATAAAATACTAAACTTCAACTAAAAAACATAAAGCTGTGTATGGTAATAACAGTGATGGTGTGTTTTAATTTTCATATGCCTCTGTTGAAAATCAAAAGTGTTAATTGGTATAACTAATCAATATCAACAATAACAGATTAATATCACTTGTGGAAATGAAGCTGTTCACTGATATTGCTTTCACTTGCACCCTCCACTGTTGTCCAAGCTCACCTTTAGAAACCATATATAGACTTATGGTAGAAACAACTGTGGTTCTCAATTAAACATCTGGAGTGAGGAAATGCAGATACACACAAGCTAAAGGTGCAAATCCATTAAAATGACAGTGCAAATCTCTCTGTGCAATTTCTAATGTACCTTTAGTTTAGCTGAGCTGTATCATATGGTTTTGTAAGCTGCCAAAATGTGTGATTATTTGATAGGTGGTGAAAGATAAAATAAATGTTATGTTAAATTAAAGAAAGACTTGATTCATTTATATGATCATATCTTTCTAAAGTTAATTATTTTATTAAAGTGACAGTAAAGGTATTTTGTAAGCCTACTGAGCATGGATTTTGGCCTGGTACCGAGTCTAGATTGGTCTAGATCAGAGATGGGAAATCCGCAGACCAATAATAGCACAATTAAATCAATTGATGAGATCCGTTTTTTTGTGGACCCCAATCAAAGTTTCCCATTCCGGAATGATTGACCCCTAGAGGTGTGTCCCAACAATCTCACATTTTTTTCTGAAGTGTGCATTTGTTCCCTTCATGGATTTGAAATAAATTAATGGTATATGGATGGAAACGCCAGTACATCGATCCAATATTTGTACATTTGCGGGGGAGTCGTGAACAAGTACACACTTCAGGCGCAATGGGACGCAGAGGGTAGGTGGTAGTGTCGATTTGGAAAACAATTGTAAGGTCAGCCTATCTATCCCATGATGCTTTGTGTCAGAAAAATGACAGTAAAATTAAATTAATTCTGTTTGATTCAATGCTATCTCTTGTTTTGTCATCTAAAATATTATTTACATATTTAACCCAACTGAAAATCACAAACAGAACATGTTTCGTAAAATAAAGGTAATTATATTATCTACCCTGACTGAAATCCCTGTGTTCAGAGAGCAGATTGTAGAACTGTGTGTTTTAACGTAAAAAAGGGCTTCTGTTATGTTTAGCACAGGGAAGGTAGGGATTCACCACTTTTCCTGCGGAATCTATATCAAGAGATTTCGGAAGCATAATTTTTAACTTCTGGGGTTGCGAATGAACGCGAATCTTTGCGCCCCAATTTAATGTACAAATAAAGTAGTGATTAATTGTTGTGCGACGCCTGTACAAACACAGACAGGTTTGTGCCACTGGTCCACAAAATTAAATATTCAATTGCTAAAGCAGGTCGTAACCCGAACGTCTGTGAAATAAGTGATGATTGCTGTCAATTTTTTTTTTTTTACAGTGACTTGATTGTAAACAGGCTTGTGTTTTATGTTTGACCTATTTTGGGGGGAAGCAGCATGCATGACTGGCGAGCCGCGCTATATCTCAGGAAGTGTAACTGCTCGAAGTGCGCATGCCCAGCAGTAGGGATGTATTCGACTTCGTAAAAACGGTAAGGAAAATCAGAACGATGGTTTTGTAATTTTAGGTTTATTCGGATTATAAGGGCTAACTGATTTATATGCTCGGCAACGTCTATCTCCACGTAGAGTTTGGTATTTGTAAAGGGGCAACACCCCGGGCTCGCTCCGAATGGCGGGGCAACGCCGTCGCCGCGTTGATGTTTTCGTGTACGTGCTGCCGCACAGGGACGTAATTTTGAGGGAGCGGAGAAAAGGAAATAGTTGATCGAACGGGCGCACGCTTGTTAAGAAAAAAGCGTCACGTAACCGCCGTCACTATGTAAATATCCAAGGTGGCTAGTAACAGCTCAGCCTTCGGTTGCTTAAGCTCCAAACCTCTGCCCAAAGTATATTACTTAAGTTAACCTAGCCATCTTGCTAGCAAGATAGTACATTGTCATTGCAAGGGCGTTAGCCGTTTATATATACCTCACTGGTGTAGGCTATTCGGGAAAATGGTTCATTAGCAGCTAGCTATCAATGTTAGACCTGATCTTATGACTAACTAATGCACCACACTGCCCATACCCATATACACGTTGTGAGTAGAAAAATAGTGAAAACTTGCCGTGCATAAAGCTTAACTCGTAGCTAGCTAACGCAACGTTTCTGTGGGTATGGGCAGTGCAGTACACTAGTTTCAGTTAGATCTGGTGTAACAATAGCTAGCTACTAGTTATGCACAGCAAGTTAGCAACCATGATGTGCCCCCTTTTCTAAATATGACAGAATAACTGAGTAACACTGGAGGTTAAAATGCTGAAAAGCCATAGTCATTGGCTGGAACCTTGAGGCAATTGAATCTGTTTATGGGCACGGTCAGCCCTAAGAGCATCTTATCCAGATTCTGCCTTGTCGAGTCTGTCCTCCTGTAGTCTTTGTCTCTTTCTCTTTCTCTCTCTCACACACACACACACACACACACACACACACACACACACACACACACACACACACACACACACACACACACACACACACACACACACACACACACACACACACACACACACACACACACACACACACTAATCTAATCTACTGTATTTGTAACCGTTGTGTTCTTCTTCCCTATACTCACCTGGACATTCAGTAGGCTACTCTGGGAGGATGGCACAAACTGAGGTGACAACGGTCTCTATGGGGGACCTAGTGGTGGTGAAGGCTACTGATGAAGAGAATGGTGATGATGAGGACAGCAACACACAGGTCATCCTCCAGCTACAACCAATCACAGCAGGGTAGGTACACACTGATGTTTACTTGGACCTGATAGGGGAAAAGGGGACAAGACTAGCGTAACAGTTGGTTCGGTGAACCATGCTCACATGATGGCTTCCCAATCTAATTGCCCAGGCTTTAGGTTAGTGAGCTAACATAGTCAGACCCTGCTGTGTTTTTTTGCCAACATTTTAATTTGTTGTTTCACTTTCCCTTGCAGTATGGATGAGTCAGGAGAGACAGACACAGCTGTGGAGGCACACCCAGGTAATTGACATATACACATATATAAATAAACACACTCATAAATAAGCAAACAAAGTATATCATAAAAAATGTTCCTTCAGAAGAAGCCACAGTTGATGGGGAGGAGGTAGAGCTGGGTTATCCCATCACATGTGGAGAGTGTAAAGCGGTGCTGCTGGTCAAGAGGTTTGTCTGTCCTGGAATAAACGTCAAATGTGTCAAGGTTAGTCATGGTCATTGTATTTTCTACAGAAATCATCAAGTTTTTCAAATGTTGGTATGCAGAGAAGGAACAGCTCAGCCTGCCAGCTATGGATATACTTATAATCCTGTTTGTACATTGTCAGCAGAAGAGATTGTCACATACCATTTAATATATGCCATTTAGCAGACATTTTCATCCAAAGCCACTTAGTCTTGTGTGCATACATTTGACTTCTGAGTGGCCCCAGGAATCAAACCCACAACCATGGCATTGCTAACACCATGCTCTAATAACTGAGCCATACAGGACCAGTTGTTTGCTTTAACAATGCCTTAGACATCGGTTGAATGTTTCTCATTGGCCAGTTGTTTCTTTGCTGTCTCCTTTCTAATAAGGTGGTGTAGTCCCATTGTAATCCCAGTGAACAGGTATGGTTCCTTTTTAAACGCTCACAATAACGTCTGCCCCATACAGTATGAAGACCAACTGATCAGTCCCAAGCAGTTTGTCCACATGTCTGGGAAGGCTACACTGAAGGACTGGAAAAGAGCTATCCGGATGGGAGGGGTCATGCTCAGGTGAAGAGTAGAGTTGACCAGTCCCAAATTAACCCCTGCCCTCTAGCCCCTAAGCACTTGTGCAGAGATCTGAGATCATTTGATAGACAGACATAATCTAGAGGTAGTTTGAAGTTAGAGAGGTGGACCAGAAACTGGAGGGTTGCCAGTTAGGATCCCAGGTCTGAGGGGAAAATCAACCTGATGTGATTGATGTAGACGATGTGTCCCTTCTCTTCCCTCTGTCTTTCTTCACTCTTGTCCTTTATCTAATAATCTCTCTTCAGGAAGATGATGGACTCGGGTCAGCTAGACTTTTATGAACACAGCACTCTGTGCACCAACACATGTCGTAGCACCAAGTTTGACCTGCTGATCAACAACACACGCTTCCCCCCTGACGGCAGCGGACTCACCACGCCCATCTCCTCACAAGGTGAGACCAGACACACCCCTCACTGAGGGCTGTAAAGATCTCAGGTTGTCTGTAGCAAAACAATTTAAAAGTTTGTCAGGCAGTTATTTTCTGTAAGGGACCTTTTAATCCTATTTTCTCCCATTTTAACGTATTTTTTAATTGGTGATATCGTACACATGTCCATTAAATTGACATTTTCATTGGGATATATACACAAGTTTGGAATTCAGTATCAGTCAATAAGCATCCAGGACCAGAACCATTTGTTTTATTTTGTGTATTGAATATTGTAAGTAGTGTAGCTGACCATGTCTCTCCCCTGTTGGACATGTAGCCCAGGTGGTGATAGGTAATGGTGGCCAGGTTGCCATGACAACAGAGAAGAGGTCAGATGTTCTGACTGGAACAATGGAGTGGAGTTCAGGGGCTGTAGCCATGGAGACAGAGAAGAAGGAAACCAGTGAGATATCAGGTGTGTTCTTCACCCAAACAGCTCCCACTAGTGACTATTTACAGTAGTTGCACTCACAACACTGATGTCAAATATATTGAACAAAAATATAAATGCGACATGCAACAATTTCATTGATTTTACTGAGTTAGAGTTCATATGAGAAAATCAGTCAGTTTAAATAAATTAATTCGGCCCTAATCTGGCGCCCGAGTGGTGCAGCGGTCTAAGGCACTGCATCTCAGTGCTACAGGCGTCACTACATACCGGTTTGATCCCGGGCTGTATCACAACCGGCCGTGATCGGGAGTCCCATAGGCCGGCGCACAATCGCACCCAGTGTCGTCCGGGTTAGGGGAGAGTTTGGCCGGAGTAGACCGTCATTGTTAAATAAGAATTTGTTCTTTTAATTAATTAACTTATTTCACCTTTATTTAACCAGGTAGGCTAGTTGAGAACAAGTTCTCATTTGCAACTGCGACCTGGCCAAGATAAAGCATAGCAATTCGACACATACAACAACACAGAGTTACACATGGAATAAACAAAACATAGTCAATAATACAGTAGAACAAAAGAAAACAAAAAGTCTATATACAGTGAGTGCAAATGAGGTAAGATAAGGGAGTTAAGGCAATAAATAGGCCATAGTGGCGAAGTAATTACAATATAGCAATTAAACACTGGAATGGTAGATGTGCAGAAAATGAATGTGCAAGTAGAGATACTGGGGTGCAAAGGAGCAAGATAAATAAATAAATACTGTATGGGGGATGAGGTAGGTAGATAGATGGGCTATGTACAGGTGCAGTGATCTGTGAGCTGCTCTGACAGCTGCTGCTTAAAGCTAGTGAGGGAGATATGAGTCTCCAGCTTCAGAGATTTTTAACTGACTTGCCTATTTAAGTAAAGGTTAAATAAATAAAAAATATCTATAAAAAATATATGGATTTCACATGACTGAGAACACAGATATGCATCTGTTGGTCACATATACCTTTAAAAAAACTCACAATATTTTTATGTATTCATATTGCCATTGATAAAATACAATTGTGTTTGTTCGTAACTTATGCCTGCCCATAACATAACTCCACCGCCACCATGGGGCACTCTGTTCACGACGTTGACAATAGCAAACTCCTCGCACACACCAGGGGTCTGCGCTTTGAAGCCGGTTGGCCGTACTGCCAAATTCTCTAAAACGATGTTGGAGGTGGCTTATGGTAGAGAAATAAACAATTATTTGGCAACAGCTCTGGTGGACATTCCTGCTGTCAGCATTTATTGTCCCCAGCACAAGGGGCACCTGTGTAATGATTATGCTGTTTAATCAGCTTCTTGATATGCCACACCTGTTAGCTGGATGGATTATCTTGGCAAAGGAGAAATGCTCAGTAACAGGTATGTAAACAAATTTGTGCTCAACCTGAGAGAAAGTTTTTCATATGGAAAATTTCTGGGATCTTTTATTTAAGCTCATGAAACATGGGACCAATACTTTACATGTTGCATTTATATTTTTGTTCAATGTAGTTTTCTGGTCATTAGTCTTGTATCAATCTAAGGTTCGTACCTGGGTCAAATACATTATGTCAGATACTTGCTATTGGGTGCCATTGGATTAGCTCGACCGGTAAAATGGAACCAATGGAATAATCCCCAAAGTGCAAACTCTGCCCACCCTATATACGCCGGTCAAGCTAAACCAACCACATCGCAAGTATTTGAAAGTATGTGACAAGTAATTGACTTAAGGTCTTTCTCATCTCTCCCTACCTTGTTACTCAAATGGCATATAAACTACTTTGAACTCTGCTGTGTCCTTTGTTCCCCAGAAGAGACATTGAACTTCTGGAAAGGCATAGCTGACGTGGGCCTGATGGGGGAGGTGGTAGACAACATCAGGACAGAGCTGTTGGAGATGCTGAGAGGAGTGCAGCTACGCAGCGAGCAGGCTGCCCTGCAGGACGCGGGTGGGTACTGGCACCTAAGACACAGGGAATAGGGTACTTTCTAAGGGTATATGCATGGTGTCACACAGGTGCAATGTTGGTTTCTGTTGATCAAGTCTGGGGATTAAATAAAGTAAAGTCTACATTATGGGTCTTTTGTGGGGTATCCCCCAAAATAGGGGACACATTTTATGTCTTGTTTAATTGTCTTACTTTAGTAAGTGAATAAAGTTTACACTTCTTTGCTTTGATTAATTGATTGACTGATGATGTGTTGTTACAGACGATATGAGGGAGTGGTGGGGGGTGGTGGATGGATGTGTTGTAAGCGACCCTGTGATTGGTTGATGGATGTGTTGTTACTGACCATGTGATTGGTTGCCCACTGATGGTTCACAGATTCCTGTCTGGTAGAGGTGGCGGTGTTGAGTAACCTGGCCCAGGTGTTTGGCCTGCTGGACTCAGTCAAACACATCCTGAATGTAAG
This sequence comes from Oncorhynchus gorbuscha, assembly GCF_021184085.1. NCBI lineage: Eukaryota > Metazoa > Chordata > Actinopteri > Salmoniformes > Salmonidae > Oncorhynchus > Oncorhynchus gorbuscha. The sequence continues at coordinate 38,864,105 of NC_060196.1, read as the reverse complement.
GAGAGAACAGACTGACCCTGGAGAGGAGCAGGTCATTAGCACACTGACCAGTGAGTAATGTTCAATTCAGTAACTTCAGGCAGAGGAAGGGAGATTGAGATATGTATATAAATATTCCTATGATGTTTTGGATCATTTCCATTTTAGTCATATTATTTAAACAAAAAAGCCAAGTCTACATTCAATAGTAAAGATGGACCTGTATTGGATCTGGCCTCAAACTTGCTAATTGGTACGGTTGATTACTGTAGAGCTCAATCTGAGTCATTTCTGACCTCTGACTGATCTCCACAGACCTGGAGCTGCAGCTGGAGGAACAGAGACGACAGCAGCACTTCAGAGCTCAGCTCTGCCACCCCCAGCCCGATAACAACATCAGTCACACCCCAGGAGGCAAACCCACCAAGCCAAAGGCCAAACGACCTCGCTTGCAACGGCCAGCCTCCACCACCCCCCTCACCTCTTCCCTCTCCCAGCCCCAGACAGCCACCCTGCAGCCCCAGCAGTTCACTGTACTTTCCCCCATTTCATTCTCTTCCATGGGCCAGCCCTTCTCCCTGTCTGGCTTGTCTGGCCTGTCAGGCCTCCCCATGGCCACGCTGGGTCAACAGAACAACACGGTGACCCTCCACACCCTACCCGCTGGCACCCAGACCTTCACCCAATACATCACCACCATGGTTGGGGCCGACGGCAAGACCGAGACCTTGACCCTCCAACCATCCCAAGGGCTGACGCTGGTGGGCACCACCCTCCAGGACCCAAGTCAGCTGGGAGGAACCATGATGAGTCCCTTGGAGCTGGTCCAACTCACCCAGGGAGGGGTGACCGTCAGTGGGGAGATGATGGTTGAGCAGCCCATGGGCCAAGTTGTGGAAAGTGGGCCAATGGTACTCCACCAGGAAGGGATGATACAGGAGGGATTGGTGGAGGGAGTAGAGGACAAGAGCCAGGCACAAACGATAGTGACCGAGATTGACCCTGCCCCGGTTGACCAGACCATGGGGGCGGTGATGGAGCTACAGCTGGCCCAAGAAGGAAAGGCTGAGGTTGGGGAGGAGGGTTCCGCCATGGTCGTCCATGGTGGGATGGATGTGACCATTGTCTCGGAGGAGGGGAAGGGAGGGGAGGGAATGGTTGTTCAGGGGGAGGTTCTCGAAGCCGGGCAGCAGAGCCAGGTAGAAGGGGTAGAGCTGGATGCTAACGGGCAGATCTCATGCCTAAGGATAATGGTGATTGAGGAGGAGACTCGGGAAGAGGACCAGGCCAAATGACCCAGCTCTGCTCTGCAGACAGAGACAATACCCTCTCCTCTCCATGTTACCATGTGAGACAGTAGGGATGGACTAGCCTGGTTCCAGATATGTTTGTGCTGTCTTGCAAACTCTCTGTGACAATGATCATAAGAGCTGGAAAAACAGCACAAACAGAGGGTGGACTCATTGACAGAACATAAAAGAGCATGTAGGCAGACTTGTGGTGTGAGTAAGTGTTTGGAGTATGCTATTTACACAGAGAGATGCCAAAGACCTTGCCTTCTTAGGGAAGCTGTGGTCCTTAGCAACTAGGCCAGGGTGTCCATTATTTTCATTGTTGTTTCGGTCATTTTTATCAAAACGACAACACAGCCAGGCACGGTATCTTATGTTGTTTGTTTTGTAACACGTGTGTTACCTTTTTGGTGTGTGTGTGTGTGTGTGTGTGTGTGTGTGTGTGTGTGTGTGTGTGGGGCTAGAGGTCTACTGTGGGATGACAGCAACAGTTCTAAAACAATAAAGTCTGCTCTATATTTCTTTCATTAAATAGAAAGCATACCACTCCTCCTCTGTGCAGCTTTTGGGATTAAGTCTTTTCTGCAGTTTTTGTAAAACAAAACAAAGATAATATGTTGAGCTCACTGTTGTCAGTTCTGTGAATCGACATGTTGTATTCTTCACTGGAAGCCTTTTCTTTTCAAGATTTGCATAATTTTTCACATGATTGTCTTTATGGCGATAAATGCAGTAGATGTACAGTATCAGTCAAAAGTTTGGACACACCTACTCATTCAAAGGTTTTTCTTTATTTTTACTATTTTCTACATTGTAGAATAATAGTGAATACATCAAAACTATGAAATAACACATGGAATCATGTAGTAACCAAAAAAGTATTAAACAAATCAAAATATATTTGAGATTCTTCCAAGTAGCCACCCTCTGCCTTGATGACAGCTTTACACACTCTTGACATACTCTCAATCAGCTTCACCTGGAATGATTTTCCAAGGAGTTTCCACATATGCTGAGCACATGCTGAGCACTTGTTGACTGCTTTTCCTTCACTCTGCGGTCCAACTCATCCCAAACCATCTCAATTGGGTTGAGGTCGGGGGATTGTTTAGTTTAGTTTATTTTATTTTTACAGGGACAGTGCACATTAATCAATGTTTCAGTAAAAGTGCCGGTTTTAGCCAGCCGGCTAATTTTCAACCGCAGTCCCTGGGCAGGTTATTAAAAACAATTACAATATAGACAATAGCACCATAGAACAAGCAAGACATAGCAACATAGGACAAGCAAGACAGAGGAGGCCAGGTCATCTGATGCAGCACTCCATCACTCTCATTCTTGATCAAATAGTCCTTACACAGCCTGGAGGTGTGTTGGGTCATTGTCCTGTTAAAAAGCAAATGATAGTCCCACTAAGCTTAAACCAGATGGGATGGCGTACCGCTGCAGAATGTGGTAGCCATGCTGGTTAAGTGTGCTTGAATTCTAAATAAATCACTGACAGTGTCACCAGCAAAGCACCATCACACCTCCTCCATGCTTCATAGTGGGAACCACACATGCAGAGATCGTCTGTTGACCTACTGTGCTTCTCAAAAAGACACGTCGATTGGAACTAAAAATCTAAAATCTGGACTCATCAGACCAAAGGACAGATTTCCACTGGTGTAATGTCAATTGTTTGTGTTTCTTGGCCCAAGCAAGTCTCTTATTATTATTTAGTAGTGGTTTCTTTGCAGCAATTCAACCATGAAGGGCTGATTCACAGTCTCCTCTGAACAGTTGATGTTGAGATGTGTCTGTTATTTGAACCTATCCTCTGCTGCAGAGGTAACTCTGGGTCTTGCCATAATATGGACTTGGTATTGTACCAAATAAGGCTATCTTCTGTATACCACCCCTACTTTGTAACAATATGACTGATTGGCTCAGACACATTAAGAAGGAAAGAAATTCTACAATTAACTTTTAACAAGGCCCATCTGTTAATTGAAATTAATTCCAGGTGACTACATCATGAAGCTGGTTGAGAGAATGCCAAGAGTGTGCAAAGCTGTCATCAAGGCAAAGGATGGCTACTTTGAAGAATTGTTAAACACTTTTTTGGTTATTACATGATTCCATATGTGTTATTTCATAGTTTTAATATCTTCACTATTAGTCTCCAATGTAGAAAATAGTTTTACAAAATTAAGAAAAACCCTTGAGGTGTGTCCAAACCTTTAACTGGTACTGTATATGCAAGTTCCATAGAGAACAACACATTTCTCTCCATTGCATTTTCTTTCTCTGTTTATGATTTTTAGTGTGTGGTTATTTTGCCTCACAAGTTTAATAGATATAAATGGACCTAAAGTTAAAGTATGACTAAGATGGTTATTTATGTAAGTCAAAGTAGAATCACAGGGACTCCAATGTCAAGCTGAATAAAATGCTGTTAACACTTTAGGAAGGGGGTATACATATGGCATTCATAACACCTTTATGAAACCATTCATAACAATTCACTAGCCTACGGATATTGTTGCACTCGTTTTGTCTAGGGGTCCTAGGCATAGTTACATGGTCTGTAACCTGAATTAATATTTGCATTTATGTGAGAAATCAGTGTTTGAGGCGGCAGGTAGCCTAGCTGTTGAAGGCGTTCGGACAGTAACAGAATGGACGCTGGTTCAAATCCCTGAGCCAACTAGGTGAAAAATATGCAGATGTGCCCTTGAGCAAGGCACTTAACCATAATTGCTCCTGTAAGTTGCTTTGCATAAGAGCGTCTGCTAAAAGACTAAAATGTAAAGCTTGCAGTATCATTCATAACAACCGTCAGAAAGTTTTACCCAAACCGCTGTCCAGCCTAGAACAAAAAACAAAAGTTCTTACTTTGTTTTCTTTACTCATAATAACATGCAAAGCTCCATGATCCTGATTGCTGTCAGACACAGAAGTGCAGTGTTGGGACAGAAATTAATACATCCATTCAATTATTTTGGTCAATGAATGTGAACATACTTGCAGGGTATTTGAAGTTAACTAATATATATGTAATGACCTGTTCTATAGTTAACCTCTGTTTACTCAAGGCTTGAAAAGTTATTTCCATAATGACTTTGTAATGTGTTTTAATATTAAAATTAAAAGACAAATAAATTGGCGGTGGTTGGTGGTGGTTGGTGTGGGTGTGGTGATTGGCGGTGGTGTGGGTGTGGTGGTTGGTGTGGTGGTGGTGGTGTGGTAGTGGGTGGTGGTTGGTAGTGGTTGGTTGGTGTGGGTGTGGTGGTTGGTGGGTGGTGGTTGGTGTGGGTGTGGTGGTTGGTAGTGGTGTGGTGGTTGGTGTGGGTGTGGTGGTTCTTAGTGGTTGGTGGGTGGTGGTTGGTGTGGGTGTGGTGGTTGGTAGTGGTGTGGTGGTTGGTGGTGGTGTGGTGGTTGGTAGTGGTGTGGTGATTGTTGTGGGTGTGGCGGTTGGTAGTGGTGGTTGGTAGTTGTGTGGTGGTTGGTAGTGGTGGTTGGTGTGGTGGTTGGTAGTGGTGGTTGGTAGTTGTGTGGTGGTTGGTAGTGGTGGTTGGTGTGGTGGTTTGTAGTGGTGGTTGGTAGTTGTGTGGTGGTTGGTAGTGGTGGTTGGTGTGGTGTGGTGATTGTTGTGGGTGTGGTGGTTGGTAGTGGTGGTTGGTAGTTGTGTGGTGGTTGGTAGTGGTGGTTGGTGTGGTGTTTGGTAGTTGTGTGGTGGTTGGTAGTGGTGGTTGGTGGTGGTGGTTGGTTGGGAGTGGTGGTTGGTGTGGTGGTTGGTAGTGGTGGTTGGTAGTTGTGTGGTGGTTGGTGTGGTGGTTGGTAGTGGTGGTTGGGAGTGGTGGTGGGTAGTGGTGGTTGGTAGTGGTGGTTGGTAGTGGTGGTTGGTAGTTGTGTGGTGGTTGGTAGTTGTGTGGTGGTTGGTAGTGGTGGTTGGTGTGGTGGTTGGTAGTGGTGGTTGGTGTGGTGGTTGGTAGTTGTGTGGTGGTTGGTAGTGGTGGTTGGTGTGGTGGTTGGGAGTGCACCAGTCATGTTCTGTGGAGGAGGAGATCCAAAGGAGATGGAGATGGATGGATTGGCCACACCCTCTTAAAGCCACCCTCCAACATCACCAGGCAAGCTCTGTACAGGATGCAGCTCGGGACCTCACACTCAACTCTGGACCTCGAAGTTCAACAGAGCTTTTTAACTGTTCCCGTATAATCAGAGATTAATTTAGACCTGGGACACTAGGTGGGTACAATAAATTATCAGGTATAACAGAATCAGTAGGCACCGGACCTCATGGGGTAAGAGTTGAATACCCCTGTGCTAGGGAAATAGAAGAGAAGGCATCCACAAAGTGTTGGGACAGAAATGAATACATCCATTCAATTATTTTGGTCAATGAATGTGAACATACTTGCAGGGTATTTGAAGTTAACTAATATATATGTAATGACCTGTTCTATAGTTAACCTCTGTTTACTCAAGGCTTGAAAAGTTATTTCCATAATGACTTTGTAATGTGTTTTAATATTAAAATTAAAAGACAAATAAATTGGCGGTGGTTGGTGGTGGTTGGTGTGGGTGTGGTGATTGGCGGTGGTGTGGGTGTGGTGGTTGGTGTGGTGGTGGTGGTGTGGTAGTGGGTGGTGGTTGGTAGTGGTTGGTTGGTGTGGGTGTGGTGGTTGGTGGGTGGTGGTTGGTGTGGGTGTGGTGGTTGGTAGTGGTGTGGTGGTTGGTGTGGGTGTGGTGGTTCTTAGTGGTTGGTGGGTGGTGGTTGGTGTGGGTGTGGTGGTTGGTAGTGGTGTGGTGGTTGGTGGTGGTGTGGTGGTTGGTAGTGGTGTGGTGATTGTTGTGGGTGTGGCGGTTGGTAGTGGTGGTTGGTAGTTGTGTGGTGGTTGGTAGTGGTGGTTGGTGTGGTGGTTGGTAGTGGTGGTTGGTAGTTGTGTGGTGGTTGGTAGTGGTGGTTGGTGTGGTGGTTTGTAGTGGTGGTTGGTAGTTGTGTGGTGGTTGGTGTGGTGTGGTGATTGTTGTGGGTGTGGTGGTTGGTAGTGGTGGTTGGTAGTTGTGTGGTGGTTGGTAGTGGTGGTTGGTGTGGTGTTTGGTAGTTGTGTGGTGGTTGGTAGTGGTGGTTGGTAGTGGTGGTTGGGAGTGGTGGTTGGTAGTTGTGTGGTGGTTGGTAGTGGTGGTTGGTGTGGTTGGTAGTGGTGGTTGGTAGTTGTGTGGTGGTTGGTAGTGGTGGTTGGTGTGGTGGTTGGTAGTGGTGGTTGGGAGTGGTGGTTGGTAGTTGTGTGGTGGTTGGTAGTGGTGGTTGGTAGTTGTGTGGTGGTTGGTAGTGGTGGTTGGTAGTGGTGGTTGGTGTGGTGGTTGGTAGTGGTGGTTGGTAGTGGTGGTTGGTAGTGGTGGTTGGTGTGGTGGTTGGTAGTGGTGGTTGGTGTGGTGGTTGGTAGTTGTGTGGTGGTTGGTAGTGGTGGTTGGTGTGGTGGTTGGGAGTGCACCAGTCATGTTCTGTGGAGGAGGAGATCCAAAGGAGATGGAGATGGATGGATTGGCCACACCCTCTTAAAGCCACCCTCCAACATCACCAGGCAAGCTCTGTACTGGATGCAGCTCGGGACCTCACACTCAACTCTGGACCTCGAAGTTCAACAGAGCTTTTTAACTGTTCCCTTATAATCAGAGATTAATTTAGACCTGGGACACTAGGTGGGTACAATAAATTATCAGGTATAACAGAATCAGTAGGCACCGGACCTCATGGGGTAAGAGTTGAATACCCCTGTGCTAGGGAAATAGAAGAGAAGGCATCCACAAAACACCTGGAGGTGAGCGCTTGAAGCAGATACCAAAAGATCATGATTTGTGTAAATGTAATATACTAACTATTAGTCTTGTTAAAAATATAAAATGGTATTACATTTGGTGAAGAGCACATTATGACTTGTTAAGGACTCGAAACTCAAAGTTTATTACTTGAGACTTGACTTGACCACAAGCCCGTCCTCCCTAATTTATGTCCCACCAACCTCCTGTGGTGGAACTGGCTTCGAGGTCCAGAGTTGAGTTTGAGGGGCCTGCTGGATGCTCCTAAAGAAAGGAAGGAAGAAAGTCATGTCATTATATCACCACTAGAGAGGAGTAAAGATCTATTTCATTGTAGGTTGCAGAGTTTGAGTCAACGATTGCTTCTGCCCTGTTCTTCATTAATATAGACAGCACGCATAAACTGTCTGGATTCTGGATTCTCTCTATCACGCCCACTGCTCTGCAGGGTTTAATCCGCCCTGTCAGGGGGTTCCGGTTCAAAAGTGTAAAAAGAGCAGATCCATACCACTTTGGGTGGGGTGGGTTGCAGGAGAGTATGTTAAATCTGTAGATGGAAAATTTGATTTAAAAAATACATAATAATACAAATATATATGAAATATATACGAAGAAAAACGATATATACAAGGGACGTGACAAGACAATCATAACAGACATCCCCACTGCTACGCCATCTTGTATGCATCTTGTATGCATGCCACACACACACATGCAGGCCACACACATTCTTCCTTTACAGACTCCATGAAATTATGACCTCTTCCTAAATATTTTGTCAAATTGTACATTTTGTGTATGGTTTCCAAGAAGCAAGTGTGGCTCAACATACCCACTTTGGCTCAAGTTACACCACTCTCCCCTAAAGCAGAAACAACTATGGATTCAGGTTAGAGGAGCCAGACATTATAGACTTTACTGAATGATCCCCTTGGGGAAATCTGTCTTGTGTCAGAGTGTCTCCAATCAAACACACAAGCAAAGCATTACATTACATGACATGACCACAACACAGAAGTTTAGCAACATACATTGCAGCCACTTAACACCATTGAAGTGGCCAAGTGGGTGGGGTTGGTGTGAACCAATCACAGGGTATTCTGTCATGAGGTGTGACGTGCCCATCTCACCTGTGTCGGGTGAGTTACAGAGGTGTGTGAGTGGGTTTGTGAGTGTGTGTTAACCATCTTTAGCACGTCAGCAGGAGGATGTTGCTAATGCTAAACTAGAGATGATGTGACCGTTTGGAGGACACACACGCACACACACATGAGACTGTTTTGAGAGCACTCACACGTACAGTGAAGCAAAAAAGTATTTAGTCAGCCACCAATTGTGCAAGTTCTCCCACTTAAAAAGATGAGAGAGGCCTGTAATTTTCATCATAGGTACACTTCAACTATGACAGACAACATGAGAGAGAAAAAAATAGAGAAAATCAAATTGTAGGATTTTTAATGAATTTATTTGCAAATTATGGTGGAAAATAAACTACAAACAAGCAAGATCTCTGGCTCTCACAGACCTGTAACTTATTCTTTAAGAGGCTCCTCTGTCTTCCACTCGTTACCTGTATTAATGGCACCTGTTTGAACTTGTTATCAGTATGAAAGACACCTGTCCACAACCTCAAACAGTCACACTCCAAACTCCACTATGGCCAAGACCAAAGAGCTGTCAAAGGACACCAGAAACAAAATTGTAGACCTGCACCAGGCTGGGAAGACTGAATCTGCAATAGGTAAGCAGCTTGGTTTGAAGAAATCAACTGTGGGAGCAATTATTAGGAAATGGAGGGCATACAAGACCAATAATAATCTCCCTCGATCTGGGGCTCCACGCAAGATCTCACCCCGTGGGGTCAAAATGATCACAAGAATGGTGAGCAAAAATCCCAGAACCACACGGGGGGACCTAGTGAATGACCCGCAGAGAGCTGGGACCAAAGTAACAAAGCCTACCATCTGTAACTACGCCGCCAGGGACTCAAATCCTGCAGTGCCAGACGTGTCCTCCTGCTTAAGCCAGTACATGTCCAGGCCCGTCTGAAGTTTGCTAGAGAGCATTTGGATGATCCAGAAGAAGATTGGGAGAATGTCATATGGTCAGATGAAACCCAAATATAACTTTTTGGTAAAAACTCAACTCGTTGTGTTTGGAGGACAAAGAATGCTGAGTTTCATCCAAAGAACACCATACCTACTGTGAAGCATGGGGGTGGAAACATCATGCTTTGGGGCTGTTTTTCTGCAAAGGGACCAGGACGACTGATCCGTGTAAAGGAAAGAATGAATGGGGCCATGTATCGTGAGATTTTGAAAACCTCCTTCCATCAGCAAGGGCATTGAAGATGAAACGTGGCTGGGTCTTTCAGCATGACAATGATCCCAAACACACCGCCCAGGCAACAAAGGAGTGGCTTAGTAAGAAGCATTTCAAGGTCATGGAGTGGCCTAGCCAGTCTCCAGATCTCAACCCCATAGAACATCTTTGGAAAGAGTTGAAAGTCTGTGTTGCCCAGCAACAGCCCCAAAACATCACTGCTCTAGGGGAGATCTGCATGGAGGAATGGGCCAAAATACCAGGAACATTGTGTGAAAAGCTTGTGAAGACTTACAGAAAACGTTTGACCTCTGTCATTGACAACAAAGGGTATATAACAAAGTATTGAGATAAACTTTTGTTATTGACCAAATACTTATTTTCCACCATAATTTGCAAATAAATTCTTTAAAAATCCTACAATGTGATTTTCTGGATTTTTTCCCCTCAATTTGTCTGTCATAGTTGAAGTGTACCTATGTTGAAAATTACAGTCCTCTCTCATCTTTTTAAGTGGGAGAACTTGCACAATTGGTGGCTGACTAAATACTTTTTTGCCCCACTGTACATGCGTGCACGCACAAACACACACACACATGTGGACATACGCATACCACACACACACACATGCAGGCCACACACGCACACGCACACACCTGTGTCAAGGTGAGAAGCTGTGGACAGGTCTATTACAGTGTCTGGATAGTGTTACCTTTCCATCCATCTTACATTTACATTATCTTCAGAGGACGAGAAGACAGAGAAGAACCGTAACTATAGTGTCCTTTTCCTGCTAGAATGGTAGCTGAGTCTATTCAGTGTTTTGGCTATTCAGAGGATTCTGACAACACAGTTGACACGTTGTGAAGATTATAGATGGGTACACTTAATCTCTTAATGTATCCAGTGTTAATTTGCTAAATTGTAATTACTTCGCCACTATGGCCTATTTCTTGCCTTACCTCCTTACGCCACTTGCACACACTGTATATAGACTTTTTTTTCTATTATGTTATTGACTGTACGTTTGTTTATTCCATGTTTAACTCTCTGTTGTTGTCTGTGTCGCACTGCTTTGCTTTATCTTGGCCAGGTCGCAGTTGTAAATGAGAACTTGTTCTCAACTGGCCTACCTGGTTAAATAAAGGTTAAATAAAATTTAAATAAAAAAAACGTATCCAGTGACTGGCTGCTCACACATCTCCTTCCAGAACTCTGTATGCAGGGTTTCAAAGGGGTGTTTGTCCCATTGGGTGAAATTTTGTTCTGCAAGTGGACCCCACACCCAGCTGTCATAAAGTGCAATTAGTTCATAGACACATTCAATTACTATTTGCCAAATTTGAGTAGGTATTTCAATTTGAATTAGTTTTTAATGGCCGTAGGTGCTTTCTCTCTCAATTCATTCACAGCCTCATGTACAGCTTTCGGAGCCATCATTGACTCAGTGGGTTTTGTCCAACATGTCTCCGGACTTACTCACTGCCAGTCATAATCTGGACCTAGTTTTGTCCCGTGGGATAAATGTTGTGGATCTTAATGTTTTTCCTCATAATCCTGGACTATCGGACCAACATTTCATTATGTTTGCAATCGCAACAAATAATCTGCTCAGACCCCAACCAAGGATAATCAAAATCTGTGCTATAAATTCTCAGGCAACACACAGATTCATAATGCCCTTCTAGACTCCCTCCACCTACCCAAGGACGTCAGTTAACCACCTAACTGAGGAACTCAATTTAACCTTGCGCAATATGTATCTCCCTTCAGTAACCACGAGCACAACCGTTCCTTGATTTTAACTGGCGGCTTTATTCTGTAGTTTTAGTCAGAATTATCACCTTCCGTGAGAAATATAAAGTAAATGAAAAATACAGTTAAGCACACTCTTACAGCCTTATCTTACGAGTGACTTATTAGCTTGGTATAACTCTGAAGTGCTTACATACATAACAGTTTAACCGGCGTTATAACAGGTTCAGATTAACACATGAATAAAGGAACAAATACCTCATTAGCTGCTTATTACAGAAGGGAGGAAATCAAACTTCACACTTATTATTCCTTGCATGAATTCACACTTCATCCTAACATAAACTCTTCAACCTTTATGAACTACACCCGATGACATGAAAACTTAGCTAACGCAGCGCAGGATTGCCTTCCCTCCAAAAGTGTGTTGCTACAATAAGGATCCCCGTTACAACAGTATTAGCTACGTAGTTCCGTTTGTATTATCATTTCCCCCGCACAGCGGACACATAAACAATTCAAAAAAAGACAACGACATAACCTGTAAGTCTAACTGTCAGTTACACTCCCACCAATCACCAGTGATTTCTGTGAAAGGGGTCTGCAGGTTTCTTGATCAGCTTCCAGGAGGGTGACTGTCTTATGGATGGGCCTCTCCAGATAGGTGGGTTTGGTGATGCATTTTACCTCTCTCATCTAGGGTTGAGTCGCTGATCAGTAACTTGAATCCTCTCACCCGGCCATCCTGTCCCGGGTACACTTCTGTAACCTTTGCCAATTTCCACTGGTTGCGTGGTGCAGTATCATCTTGCAAAATGACAATGTCATTAATCCTTGCGTTTCTTCTGTCTTTACTCCATTTCCGTCTGTGTTGGAGGTTTAATTGTTCTGAGGTATGCGCACTCTCCATAACCTGAGGTACTAGCGTCGGAGAAGTGATGGAGCTTATAACTCTGCACCTCCTTGAAACTTGATGGCAAGTAGCTTCGTTGGATCCTTACTTCAGACAAGTTTTGTAGACCTTGGAGCCAGAATTCCCACTGGGAACGTAGGTCATCTAGAAGGGGGTCATCCCAGTCGATTCTGTCACGACACATCCGCTGCAAGATCTGCTTCCCCACCAGGACAAAGGGTGCCACAAACCCAAGCAGATCATATACAGAGGCTACTGTAGACAACACTCCTCTTCTTGTGAGTGGGCGTTCCTTGACAACTACTCTAAACTGGAACTCGTCTGATGCGACACACCACAGTACACCAAGTGCTCTCTCCATGTGTGGTTCACCCAGAGCCATATCCAGGTCTTTGGCACCCTTGGCACGTTCTTCCTTGGGAATTGTGGCTATAACTTCCTTGCTGTTAGAGATAAACTTGTGCAACCGAAGTTTGCCGATGCTGCAAAGCTCTCTTGCTTCTTTCCCCAGCTGGGCCGCTTCAGCTTCAGACGATACGCTCGTCAACCCATCATCAACATAAAAGTTCCTTTCTATGAACTGGATAGACTTCTCGCTGAAGCTTCCTCGTCCTTGGGCAGCAAGATGTTTGAGACCATAGTTGGCACAACCAGGAGATGAAGCTGCGCCGAACAAGTGGACCTTCATACGATACGCTGAGGGTTGAGACTCTAGATCTCCGTTCTCCCACCAAAGGAACCGTAGATAATCTTGGTCTTCTGCTTTCACATGAAACTGGTGGAACATGCACTCTACGTCACACATGATTGCGTGGTCCTTCTGTAGCTCAGTTGGTAGAGCATGGCGCTTGTAATGCCAGGGTAGTGGGTTCGATCCCCGGGACCACCCATACGTAGAATGTATGCACACATGACTGTAAGTCGCTTTGGATAAAAGCGTCTGCTAAATGGCATATATTATTATTATTATATATTATTGCAACTGGACCCTTACGAAAACGACAAAGGACGCCCAGCAATGTGTTTGTCAACTCTGGACCGGTAAGGAGATGATCATTCAAGGACATCTCTCGAAACTTAGCTGAGCAGTCAAAGACGACTCGTATCTTCCCAGGCTTTTGTGGGTGATAAACTCCATGGTGCGGGATGTACCATGCTGGATGCTTGTTAATTTCCTCTTTAGAGACCTTCTCAGCATCTCCACAAGCTATAGTCTCTTCCATGAATGCTGTGTAGTCCTTGTAGTACTGATTGTCTCTCCTTAGCCTCCTTTCCAGGCACTTGAGTCGGTGAACTGCACATGTTTTATTGTTCGGCAGATTGGGTCTTTCTTCCTTAAATGGCAGCGGCATCTCATAATGTCCATTGTCCTTACGTCTCATGCCCTCTTTCATTTTCTTCAGGAACCGGATATCCTCTTGAGATATGAGGTCCTCTTCTGCAGCTCTCTCGTTGAAGTCAGATTCAAGCGTCTTGATAATGTCCAGTGTTGTGATTACCTCTCTTACATGTGTTCTACAAACATAGTGTAAGGTGCTTCCTGTGCTTGGCCCTCCTCTGTTGAACATAATAAACGGCTCTCTATCTACCGGATGTGTACCAAACTCACTAAAAGTAGCAGTAATAAAGAATCTCTTGAAAAAGCCAAACTTTGATCCAGAAAATCGGCCTATACTCCCATTCCTCTCCAAAATTTTAGAAAAAGCTGTTGCACAGAAACTCACTGCCTTCCTGAAGACAAACAATGTATACGAAATGCTTCAGTCTAGTTTTAGACCCCATCATAGCACTGAGACTGCATTTGTGGTGGTAAATTACCTTCTAATGGAGTCAGAACCGAGGCTCTGCATCTGTCCTCGTGCTCCTAGACCTTAGTGCTGCTTTTGATACCATCAATCACCACATTCTTTTGGAGAGATTGGAAACCCAAATTGGTCTACACGGACAAGTTCTGGCCTAAATGAGATCTTATCTGTCAGAAAGATATCAGTTTGTCTCTGTGAATGGTTTGTCCTCTGACAAATCAACTGTAAATTTCGGTGTTCCTCAAGGCTCCGTTTTAATACCACTATTGTTTTCACTATATATTTTACCTCTTGGTGAAACATAATGTTAACTTTCACTGCTATGCGGATGACACACAGCTGTATATTTCTATGAAACATAGTGAAGCCCCAAAATTGCCCTCCCTGGAAGCCTGTGTTTCAGACATAAGGAAGTGGATGGCTGTAAATGTTCAACTTTTAAACTCGGTCCCAAGAAACAAAGATATCTTCTGTTGAATCTGACAATTAATCTTGATGGTTGTACAGTCGTCTCAAAAAAACTGTGAAGGACCTCGGCGTTACTCTGGACCCTTATCTCTCTTTTGACGAACATATCAAGACTGTTTCAAGGATAGCTTTTTTCCATCTACTTAGCATTGCAAAAATCAGAAACTTTCTGTCCAAAAATGATGCAGAAAAATGAATACATGCTTTTGTCACTTCTAGGTTAGACTACTGCAATGCTCTACTTTCCAGCTACCCGGATAAAGCACTAAATAAACTTCAGTTAGTGCTAAACACGGCTGCTAGAATCTTGACTAGAACCCCAAAATTTTATCATATTACTCCAGTGTTAGCCTCTCTACACTGGTTTCCTGTCAAGGCAAGGGCTGATTTCAATGTTTTACTGCTAACCTACAAAGCATTACATGGGCTTGCTCCTACCTATCTTTCTGATTTGGTTTTGCCGTACATACCTACACGTACACTACGGTCACAAGACTCAGGCCTCCTTACTGTCCCTAGAATTTCTAAGCAAACAGCTGGAGGCAGGGCTTTCTCCTATAGAGCTCCATTTTTATGGAATGGTCTGCCTATTCATGTGAGAGACACAGACTCGGTCTCAACCTTTACCTTTAAGTCTTTATTGAAGACTCATCTCTTCATTAGGTCCTATGATTGAGTATAGTCTGGCCCAGGAGTGTGAAGGTGAACGGAAAGGTACTGGAGCAACAAACCACCCTTGCTGTCTCTGCCTGGCCGGTTCCCCTCTCTCCACTGGGTTTCTCTGCCTCTAACCCTATTACAGGAGCTGAGTCACTGGCTTACTGGTGCTCCTCCATAGCGCCCCTAGGGGGAGTGGGTCACTTGAGTGGGTTGAGTAACTGACGTGATCTTCCTGTCCGGGTTGGCGCCCATGGGGGAGTGCCGAGGGAGTGCCGAGGGGGAGACCTTTGTGGGCGTTGGTGGTTGAAGATATCCTTCTAGTCAAAGTGGGTGGGGTTATATCCTGCCTGCTTGGCCCTGTCCGGGGGTATCATCGGATGGGGCCACAGTGTTCTCCGACCCCTCCTGTCTCAGGCTCCAGTATTTATGCTGCAATAGTTTATGTGTCGGGGGGCTAGGGTCAGTCTGTTATATCTGGAGTATTTCTCCTGTTTTATCCGGTGTCCTATGTGAATTGAAGTATGCTCTCTCTAATTCTCTCTTCTCTTTTTCTCTTCTTTCTTTCTTTCTTTCTTTCTTTCTTTCTTTCTTTCTTTCTTTCTTTCTTTCTTTCTTTCTTTCTTTCTCTCGGAGGACATGAGCCCTAGGATATGCCTCAGGACTACCTGGCCTGATGACTCCTTACTGTCCCCAGTCCACCTGGTTGTGCTGCTGTTCCAGTTTCAAATGTTCTATGGAACTCTGACCTGGTGTTTTCAACTTTCTAGAGACAGCAGGAGCGGTAGAGATACTCTGAATGATCGGCTTTGAAAAGCCAACTGACAATTACTCCTGACGTGCTGACCTGTTGCACCCTCGGCAACCACTGTGATTATTATTATTTGACTCTGCTGGTTATCTATGAACATTTGAACATCTTGGCCATGTTCTGTTATAATCTCCACCTGGCACAGCCAGAAGAGGACTAGCCACCCCTCATAGCCTGGTTCCTCTTTAGGTTTTTTTCTAGGTTCTGGCCTTTCTAGGGAGTTATTCCTGGCCACCATGCCATGGAATTGGTACATCGAAAATCTCTACCCATTTATTTTGCAACATGTGTGGCGCAGTTGTCATGCGTATGTGACATAACTCCTCAATTTCTATTCATAATATCATTAATAAATATAATACCATTATATTCAATATATTTGAATTTTAACCATAACATTTGTTGTAATATTTGTTCTATCTTTTCTGGTTGATAAAACTGAAATTGTAATCAGCTTTGTATGGCTTGTTTAAGAAAGGGCCATACTTTAAACAAAATTTGATTTTCAATTAGTTGGAAATGAGAAGTTGTAATCTGTTTAATGGCAGAAAGGCCATTTTGAACAAAGGATTCTTATTAATCTACTGGAAAACCATTTTGGGTTTAAGTATATTTTATGTATGAGTGAAGCTTTTAGTGAAGGGTTTAAAGTTTTAATATTTAATCATTTTAGCCACCCAAACTCATATGCATTATATAAATAGGCATGTTTAATTTTGTAAAATTAAATATTTTTTGCTCATATGATTTAAAAAACAAGTTGTGTGGAGTAGGCAGTGCCATTAGCAAGTAAGTAAACTGTGATAGGAACAAATAGTTTATCAATGTGATTTTTCCATAAATAGACAAGTATTTACCTCTCCCTGGTTGCAGAATCTTCTCTATTTTTGCTAATTTTCTATTGAAATTGATTGCGGTAAGTTCATTTATATTTTTTGAGATGTGAATAATAAGAATGTCTACATCCCCATCCGCCCATTTTATTGGTAAACTACAAGGTAGTGTTTTTTAACGATCCAATGCGTGGTATGGTGCACTTGTCATGATTACATTTTAGTCCAGAGAAGCTAGAAAAGAGCTCAAGATCTTCAATGATACTGTGCAGGGATCCAAATTGCAGACTTAAGAAAATAAAAAACTTGAGTCATCAGCATACAGTGACACTTTTGTTTTTATCCCCTGGATATCTAACCCCTTGATGTTCTTGTTGGATCTAATTTTAATCGCATTTCAATGGCCAAAATAAATAGATATGGAGACAACAGACTGCCTTGTTTAACTCCTGTTTGAAGCTAAATACTTTAAAGAGTTGCAAAGAAAAAGCCATATCTCAGACTGGCCAATAAAAAAAAGATTAAGATGGGCAAAAGAACACAGACACTGGACAGAGTAACTCTACCTAGATGGCCAGCATCCCGGAGTTGCCTCTTCACTGTTGATGTTGAGACTGGCGTTTTGCGGGTACTATTTAATGAAGCTGTCAGTTGAGGATTTGTGAGGCATCTGTTTCTCAAACTAGACACTCTAATGTACTTGTCCTCTTGCTAAGTTGTGCACCGGGGCCACCCACTCTTTCTATTCTAGTTAGAGAGTTTGCGCTGTTCTGTGAAGGGAGTAATACACAGCGTTGTACGAGATCTTCAGTTTCTTGGCAATATCTCGCATGGAATAGCCTTAATTTCTCAGAACAAGAATAAACTGATGAGTTTTAGAAGCAAGGTCTTTGTTCCTAGCCATTTTGAGCCTGTAATCAAACCCTCAAATGCTGATGCTACAGATACTCAACTAGTCTAAAGGCCAGTTGAATTCCTTCTTTAATCAGAACAACAGTTTCCAGCTGTGCTAAAATAATTGCAAAAGGGTTTTCTAATGATTAATTAGCCTTTTAAAATGATAAACTTGGATTAGCTAACACAAAGTGCCATTGGAACACAGAATTGATGGTTGCTGATAATGGGCCCCTGTACGCCTATGTAGATATTCCATAAAAAATCAGCTGTTTCCAGCTACAATAGTCCTTTACAACATTAACAATGTCTACACTGTATTTCTGATCAATTTATGTTATTTTAATGGACAAAAAATGGCTTTTCATTCAAAAACAAGGACATTTCTAAGTGACCCCAAAATTTTGAACGGTAGTGTATGAGGGAGATTTTTAAGAGAACTAACCAAATATCATGGAAAACAGCCAGAATTTTTTTTGTGTAAAAATAATAGATAATATTAATAGAAATTATAACAGCACAATCTTATAAATGCAGGCTCATATTTTAAAGAGTGTTGGTTGCTCCCATAGCAAGTAAACATTTTCACAAAAGGAGACAGTTTCTTCAGGAACTCGTTCAGAGGTAGCGAGGAGGTTGTAATGTTCCTCTCCCCTTCTATAGCATGGAAGGGGACCAGAGATGACTGTTCTCTTCCATGTGCTAACAAGGGTGTTCAAGAGAATGTTGTAGTCCTTTTTCAGTTCCTGAGATTGCCGAAAGCAAATGTTGTTAAATCCAACGTGAGTGACAATGGTGCCAATATTAGAGTAGTAGAACTGTGGGCATGAAGGAGTTGATGTCTTGGTAATGGGTGCCTGGGTGATAGTGAACCTTGGTCTGCCCACAGGCCACAGGAAGGCCAAAATCTCTCACCGTCGAGCTGTCCACGACAATGGTGGTTGCGATGGAATCCAAAGGGGAAGGAAGAGGTGGAACAGGCCTGGTGTGAGGAGGTTTGTACATGTACCAGTAGCAGTGGATGGCGTAGGAATCCTCAGAGAAATAGAAGAGGGCCCAAGACCTAGTTTCCTTTGATCAGCGACCGGCTGAGCTGTGGAGGGTGTCCCGAGACAGCTGAAGGCTGTTGGTGTACTCCCAGGATCAGAGCTGACCCCCGGGCCGGTATGTCCACCTCCAGCAGGGTAAAGCTGTTTAAAAGCTGGACCTGATCTAGGATATATGGAGGCCGACCAGACTGCCTTTCACCCGACCTCCTTCGTCTTTCCAGTGTCAAGTCTCCCACGGGCCGCAGAGTTGAGCTTACCATCTGTCCAGTGGATTGGAGCACGTTATTCCCACCCGTCTCGTCGGCACCCCTTGGCGGTAGCAGGCATTCAGAACTGAAATAATGTGTTTTTTTCCACAGCTGAGCTAGCAGTCAGATAATCTCTTCTCTAAGCTGCTTGATGATGATACATTTGGAACAAACAAGAATTTGTAAATATATCAGTTCCACCTTATTTTCCTACTCTTGCATAGATATTATCTCGCACCTAGCGCATTTGAGCCCAGACGTAGACACAAATACCGCTGGTGTTTTGACTCTAGCGCTGCTAGCGTGATCTTGCTTTGTTAGCCTGATGGCTAACCAATAACTATTGTGTTTTTTTTGCAGGAATCCGGGAAACAAACTTGCTGTCCAAACCAAATAAGCTAACCGCGTTGCGGAATCCTTTGCTATCAGAACCTGCAATCGTTAAAGATGTTGTTGTTGTTGATATGATTAAAAACAATTTAATCAAAACTACAGTATGTCATGAAAACAACCATGTAGACAGTACACTGATCTTTTGTGCGCTCTGATGACGTCTATTGCGTGATGGGTGATGACGTATGCTCTCAATGGCTCACTTAAAGGTGCATAACTCAGTGTCCCATGTAGAGTTTGTTTCAAAACTATGACATACCTCTGCTGTGTGTGTGTGCAGTGAGGGTTCCCTCCTAATATTGCACAAGCCTGTTGGTTACCCTTGTGTTTCTCTCACACACACACACACACACACACACACACACTAGACCTTGTATCTGTGCTCAACCTCTCAGCCGTTTGCATACGTGCGTGGCCATACCCGACTCCAACACTATCATTAAGTTTGCTGACGACACAACAGTGGTAGGCCTGATCACCGACAACAATGAGACAGCCTAGAGGGAGAAGGTCAGAGACCTGGCAGTGTGGTGCCAGGACAACAACCTCTCCCTCAATGTGAGCAAGACAAAGGAGTTGATCGTGGACTACAGGAAAAGGCGGGCCGAACAGGCCCCCATTAACATTGATGGGCCTGTAGTGGAGCGTGTTGAGAGCTTCAAGTTCCTTGGTGTCCACGTCACCAACGAACTATCATGGTCCAAACACACCAAGACAGTCATGAAGAGGGCACGACAACACCTTTTCCCCCTCAGGAGACTGAAACGGCATGGGTCCCTAAATCCTCAAAAAGTTCTACAGCTGCACCATTGAGAGCATCCTAGCCTGGTATTGCAATTGCTCGGCATCTGACCATAAGGCGCTACAGAGGGTAATGTGTATGGCTCAGTACATCACTGGGGCCAAGCTTCCTGCAATCCAGGACCTGTGTCAGAGGAAAGCCCATAAAATTGTCATAGACTGTTTTCTCTGCTACCGCACGGCAAGCAGTGCCGGAGCGCCAAGTCTAGGACCAAAAGGCTCCTGAACAGCTTCTACCGCCAAGCCACAAGACTGCTAATCAAATCATTATCTACATTGACCCCCCCCATCCCATTTGTTTTTTACGCTGATGCTACTCGCTGTTTATTATCTATGCATAGTCACTTCACCCCTACCTACATGTACAAATGACATTTACATCATCATTTAAGTCATTTAGCAGACGCTCTTATCCAGAGCGACTTACAAATTGGTGCACAAAATGACCTCGACTAACCTGTAACCCTGCACATTGACTTGGTATTGGTACCCCCTGTATATAGCCTCGTTATTGTTATCGTTATTGTTATTTTATTGTGTTGCTTTTTATAATTTTTTACTGTATCTTTATTTTCTTAACTCTTTCTTGAACTGCACTGTTGGTTAAGGGCTTTGTACGTAATCATTTCACCGTTGTATTCGGCGCATGTGACACAAAGTTTGATTTGACACGTGTGTGTGGCAGTAAAGGCTGCTGAGGGGAGGACGGCTCATAGTAATGGTTGGAATGGAGTCAATGGAATGGTATCAACCACATGGAAACCACGTGTACCATTCCATTGACTCCATTCCAGCCATTAATGTGAGGCGTCCTCCCCTCAGCAACCTCCACTGGTGTGTGTACGGCTGTGTGTGACTGTGATCCTAACACAAGTTGAAGTGTGTTATCCAGAACACTCTAGTTATGTGTCCTTTACTCTGATGGTGGTGGTAGCATCTCTTTCTCTCAACCTCCAGGAAAGCCTCAACCAGGGAAACAGACCCAGAAATAATGATGCTGTATGGCCATGGACATGCTGAGCCCGGGCTGGTGTCTTTTCTTCTCTTCATCATTGTGTCACATGCTGCTTCTCAGCCATGTGTGTGTGCCAGAGGAGCACTATTAGTTGGATATGATCATGTCCAGTGTCTTTCGTCAAGTGACAAACATGTTTTAATCCGACAGACAGCAGCATATAATGTATATCTACATTTCAAAACATCACATACATCACCCACAAAATGCTGGGTCAATTATGACCAATTTACATAATTCCTGTAACCCAGTGCTGGGTCACTACAGTACATACCCAGCACTGGGTTATTTTGATCCAGCACTGTTGGGTTATGTGATTTACCACAGCCTCTAGTATCAGGGCCATGCAGCCTCTAATATCAGGGCCATGCAGCCTCCAGTATAAGGGCCATGCAGCCTCCAGTTTAAGGGCCATGCAGCCTCCAGTTTAAGGGCCATGCAGCCTCTAGTATCAGGGACATGCTGCCTCCAGTACAAGGGCCATGCAGCCTCCAGTATAAGGGCCATGCAGCCTCCAGTATAAGGGCCATGCAGCCTCCAGTATAAGGGCCATGCAGCCTCCAATATCAGGGCCATGCAGTCTCTAGTATCAGGGCCATGCAGCCTCTAGTATCAGGGCCATGCAGCCTCCAGTATCAGGGCCATGCAGCCTCCAGTATCAGGGCCATGCAGCCTCTAGTATCAGGGCCATGCAGCCTCTAGTATCAGGGCCATGCAGCCTCCAGTATCAGGGCCATGCAGCCTCCAGTATCAGGGCCATGCAGCCTCAAGTATCAGGGCCATGCAGCCTCCAGTATCAGGGCCATGCAGCCTCCAGTATCAGGGCCATGCAGCCTCTACTATCAGGGCCATGCAGTGTTTCAGTATGATATGTTAGATAAAGGAATAACGACAGACACCAATGTCAGGTTCAATAGCCTTGTTTGTGCATTGTACGAATGGCTACAACTGGAGTCCGGGGAACAGTCCGGCTAGTCGATTACCTATCAACTAGACTCCATAACATCATCCTTTTCAATAGAAAGTGCAAACATAAAGGCATAACATTAAATTCTTAACAGTCAGGTCATAACAATAGAAAAAACATTACATTTTCTTTTTTACTTCAGTTGTCATCTTCCTTTTTTAATGTCAATTTAATTATTTAAGAACAAATATAGATTTTAATTAACCGAGGGCAAGTTAACAGTCCCTTGCTTACAGAGTAAGCCTGTCCGGTGGCTTGCACAGCCGACCCACCCGTGAGTAAGTATTGGCTCTGACAGGGGTAGGATTAGGGGCACGACCTGGAGAGCTTGGGGTAGAAGCCTCACCTTCAGTTGGCCCATGTCTCAATTCTGCACCCCTTACCCATAGGGCTGGACTGTGATCCAGCTCATCTAGGTGAGTGTATGGCGTGTTCTGGTTTGTCTGCTCTGCTACGCGCAGATCAACCCGATTGCGACGATAGAGGGAGCCACCAACATCCACCAGGTAAGAACGTGGTGCAACTCTAGCCAGCTATTTGTCGTCCTTAACGTAGGTGACTCTGCTAGCTAGCCAACGCTAGCCAACGTCTTCTGTATAGAACTCAACTACCCGGTCGCATTCACAGGTAGTATCACATTTTCACTTCATTTCATTACAGTACAACGGTTTGATTTGTTTGATCGTAGCTAGCTACTTAGCTAGCTACATAGCCGTCTTTGTATCAAAGATAATTGTGTAGTCTAGAGCGATTTTCTAGGTTCGCTAGCCATCTATTGTCGTTCTTTTAACGCAACGTAACGTAAACAACACTGCTAGCTAGCCTGCTAGCCCCCGAATAGCAACACTGCAGAAACTATTACACTCAACGGAACGACTTGATTAGTGTAGTGTCAACAACGCACCCACTGCCAGCTGGCCTACTTCAGCAGTACTGTATCATTTTAGTCAATATGATTCTTGCTACGTAGCTTAACTTTCTGAACATTCGAGACGTGTAGTCCACTTGTCATTCCAATCTCCTTTGCATTAGCGTAGCCTCTTCTGTAGCCTGTCAACTATGTGTCTGTTTATCCCTGTTCTCTCCTCTCTGCACAGACCATACAAACGCTCCTCACCGCGTGGCCGCGGCCACCCTACTCTGGTGGTCCCAGCGCGCACGACCCACGTGGAGTTCCAGGTCTCCGGTAGCCTCTGGAACTGCCAATCTGCGGTCAACAAGGCAGAGTTCATCTCAGCCTATGCCTCCCTCCAGTCCCTCGACTTCTTGGCACTGACGGAAACATGGATCACCACAGACAACACTGCTACTCCTACTGCTCTCTCTTCGTCCGCCCACGTGTTCTCGCACACCCCGAGAGCGTCTGGTCAGCGGGGTGGTGGCACCGGGATCCTCATCTCTCCCAAGTGGTCATTCTCTCTTTCTCCCCTTACCCATCTGTCTATCGCCTCCTTTGAATTCCATGCTGTCACAGTTACTAGCCCTTTCAAGCTTAACATCCTTATCATTTATCGCCCTCCAGGTTCCCTCGGAGAGTTCATCAATGAGCTTGATGCCTTGATAAGCTCCTTTCCTGAGGACGGCTCACCTCTCACAGTTCTGGGCGACTTTAACCTCCCCACGTCTACCTTTGACTCTTTCCTCTCTGCCTCCTTCTTTCCACTCCTCTCCTCTTTTGACCTCACCCTCTCACCTTCCCCCCTACTCACAAGGCAGGCAATACGCTCGACCTCATCTTTACTAGATGCTGTTCTTCCACTAACCTCATTGCAACTCCCCTCCAAGTCTCCGACCACTGCCTTGTATCCTTTTCCCTCTCGCTCTCATCCAACACCTCCCACACTGCCCCTACTCGGATGGTATCGCGCCGTCCCAACCTTCGCTCTCTCTCCCCCGCTACTCTCTCCTTTCCATCCTATCATCTCTTCCCTCCGCTCAAACCTTCTCCCACCTATCTCCTGATTCTGCCTCCTCAACCCTCCTCTCCTCCCTCTCTGCATCCCTTGACTCTCTATGTCCCCTATCCTCCAGGCCGGCTCGGTCCTCCCCTCCCGCTCCGTGGCTCGATGACTCATTGCGAGCTCACAGAACAGGGCTCCGAGCAGCCGAGCGGAAATGGAGGAAAACTCGCCTCCCTGCGGACCTGGCATCCTTTCACTCCCTCCTCTCTACATTTTCCTCCTCTGTCTCTGCTGCTAAAGCCACTTTCTACCACGCTAAATTCCAAGCATCTGCCTCTAACCCTAGGAAGCTCTTTGCCACCTTCTCCTCCCTCCTGAATCCTCCGCCCCCTCCCCCCCCCTCCTCCCTCTCTGCTGATGACTTCGTCAACCATTTTGAAAAGAAGGTCGACGACATCCGATCCTCGTTTGCTAAGTCAAACGACACCGCTGGTTCTGCTCACACTGCCCTACCCTGTGCTCTGACCTCTTTCTCCCCTCTCTCTCCAGATGAAATCTCGCGTCTTGTGACGGCCGGCCGCCCAACAACCTGCCCGCTTGACCCTATCCCCTCCTCTCTTCTCCAGACCATTTCCGGAGACCTTCTCCCTTACCTCACCTCGCTCATCAACTCATCCCTGACCGCTGGCTACGTCCCTTCCGTCTTCAAGAGAGCGAGAGTTGCACCCCTTCTGAAAAAACCTACACTCGATCCCTCCGATGTCAACAATTACAGACCAGTATCCCTTCTTTCTTTTCTCTCCAAAACTCTTGAACGTGCCGTCCTTGGCCAGCTCTCCCGCTATCTCTCTCTGAATGACCTTCTTGATCCAAATCAGTCAGGTTTCAAGACTAGTCATTCAACTGAGACTGCTCTCCTCTGTATCACGGAGGCGCTCCGCACTGCTAAAGCTAACTCTCTCTCCTCTGCTCTCATCCTTCTAGATCTATCGGCTGCCTTCGATACTGTGAACCATCAGATCCTCCTCTCCACCCTCTCCGAGTTGGGCATCTCCGGCGCGGCCCACGCTTGGATTGCGTCCTACCTGACAGGTCGCTCCTACCAGGTGGCGTGGCGAGAATCTGTCTCCTCACCACGCGCTCTCACCACTGGTGTCCCCCAGGGCTCTGTTCTTGGCCCTCTCCTATTCTCGCTATACACCAAGTCACTTGGCTCTGTCATAACCTCACATGGTCTCTCTTATCATTGCTATGCAGACGACACACAATTAATCTTCTCCTTTCCCCCTTCTGATGACCAGGTGGCGAATCGCATCTCTGCATGTCTGGCAGACATATCAGTGTGGATGACGGATCACCACCTCAAGCTGAACCTCGGCAAGACGGAGCTGCTCTTCCTCCCGGGGAAGGACTGCCCGTTCCATGATCTCGCCATCACGGTTGACAACTCCATTGTGTCCTCCTCCCAGAGCGCCAAGAACCTTGGCGTGATCCTGGACAACACCCTGTCGTTCTCAACCAACATCAAGGCGGTGGCCCGTTCCTGTAGGTTCATGCTCTACAACATCCGCAGAGTACGACCCTGCCTCACACAGGAAGCGGCGCAGGTCCTAATCCAGGCACTTGTCATCTCCCGTCTGGATTACTGCAACTCGCTGTTGGCTGGGCTCCTGCCTGTGCCATTAAACCCCTTCAACTCATCCAGAACGCCGCAGCCCGTCTGGTGTTCAACCTTCCCAAGTTCTCTCACGTCACCCCGCTCCTCCGTTCTCTCCACTGGCTTCCAGTTGAAGCTCGCATCCGCTACAAGACCATGGTGCTTGCCTACGGAGCTGTGAGGGGAACGGCACCTCAGTACCTCCAGGCTCTGATCAGGCCCTACACCCAAACAAGGGCACTGCGTTCATCCACCTCTGGCCTGCTCGCCTCCCTACCACTGAGGAAGTACAGCTCCCGCTCAGCCCAGTCAAAACTGTTCGCTGCCCTGGCACCCCAATGGTGGAACAAACTCCCTCACGACGCCAGGACAGCGGAGTCAATCACCACCTTCCGGAGACACCTGAAACCCCACCTCTTTAAGGAATACCTAGGATAGGATAAGTAATCCCTCTCACCCCACCCCCCCTAAGTTTTAGATGCACTATTGTTAAGTGACTGTCCCACTGGATGTCATAAGGTGAATGCACCAATTTGTAAGTCGCTCTGGATAAGAGCGTCTGCTAAATGACTTAAATGTAATGTAAATGTAAACTCTCTGCAGGCATGTGCCCAGCCTCCAAAGTCCTGTGTGGTCTCCCGGCAGCGGTTTCATCCTTATAGTTTCACCCACCTCCAGCTCTGGTAGGTCCCAAGCAGTCTGGTCGTAGAAGCACTTAGCGAGCTGCTTTCTGTGACGCAGTTTGTCCGTGACGCCAACCATGACGCAGGGCTCAAGTAGCTTGTTAGCTACGGGGATGGTAGTCTTCAGACGTCTGGACAGAAGGCGTTGTGCTGGGCTGCTGTCCATGTTTTCAGTGGGTGTGTTCCTCCACTGTAAGATCGCTTTCCATGGGTCATTGCTGTCGCGCAAGGCCCTGCTTAACAGGTTTTTTGCAATCTTGACAGCTGATTCTGCCTTGCCATTTGCTTTTGGGTGTCTTGGAGAGGAGGTCACGTGGTCAAACTCCCATTCTGAGGCGAAACGCTTGAACTGTGCAGTGAATTGTGGGCCATTGTCCGTGATTACCTTGTCAGGCTGACCTTGTCTCTGCAGACATGTCAGGGAGCAGTTCAATTTCCCAAAAGTCAGAGTAGTGATCAACAATGAGAAGATAGTCCTTTTGTCTGTGGCTGAATAAGTCCATGCTGATGATTTGCCAGGCCCTTGTGGGCAGTTCGTGTGACATCATGGTATCCTTTTGCTGTTCATGATCGTACTTGTTGCATTGTGGTACAGTTGCTGACAAAGTCTTTAATTTCTGCTTGCATGTTTGGCCAGTATAATGTTTCACGAGCCTGGCGGTAGCATGCATCACCTCCAACGTGACTGGAGTGTATGCGGGTAAGCATCTCTGGACGTAGTGATTTGGGAATAATGACCTTCTGACCTCTGAACAAGATGCCATTTTGCACGCTGATCTCATCTCGAAAGGTCCAGTATTCTCTCACTGTGAAAGGTGTCTCCTCTTTCAGGTATGGCCAACCTGCTCGAGCCATGGACTTCAGTGACTGTAGGCATTCGTCCTTGTCAGTGTGTTGCCTTATCTGGGCTAGGCGGTGATCTGTGACGTTTAAGTGGTCTGCCTGATTGATCGGTTGAACATCTTGTTGTTCCTGCTGTAGCGAACAGATGGCCTGCCGCTGATAGACAGTGCCTCTGCCTGTACATTGTGTTGTTGCCCTGCTCAGTGTGTCGCTGATGTACATCTCTGGTCAGGAGCATGCTTTGAAGCCTCTTGGGCGCGTTGAGGAGAGGTTTACTGAATATGGCAATGAGTGGTTTGTGGTCAGTTTCAGCGATGACCAGGTCTCGCCCATATAAGTATTGATGGAATCGCTGGCAGGAGAAGAAGATGCTGAGGCACTCTTTCTCAATTTGTGCATAGTTTTGTTCGGTGGGGGTGAGTGCTCTCGAGGCAAATGCAACGGGCTGGCCTTCCTGCATAAGGAAGCATCCAAGTCCCCTTTGGCTGGAGTCGCTCTGGATTGTGACAGGCTTCATGACATCGTAGTAGCGCAACACTGGTATGGATGAAGCCAGAGATTTCATCTCCTGCACTGCAGCCTCGTGCTTGGGTAGCCAGTGCCATGGTGTTTCTTTGTCCAGCAACCGGCGCAGAGGCTCACAGACTGCTGATAGGTATGGCATGAACTTTGCAAGATAGTTTGCAAAGCCGATGAGACGCTGTACTCCTTTTGCATCAGACAGGTTTGGCATGTCGAGGATCGCTCTGACCTTGTCTGGGTCCGGCTTCAGGCCTTTTGCCGAGAGAATGTGGCCATGGAAGTGGACGTCTTTCACCTTGAACTGCAGCTTCTTCAGGCCAAGGCGAAGCTTAACTGATCGGCAGCGCTCCATCAGTGCCAGGAGCTTCACATCGTGGTCGCGTACTGCTTCTTCGTCTGTGTCACCACAGCCTACGATCAGGACATCATCTGCGATGGGTTCAATGTAACTCGTGCTGCTTACGTTGGTATATCTCAGGCGCCACCGAGACACCAAACGGGATCTTGAGCCAGCGTTTCCGACCCCAGGGGGTCCAGAAGGTAGTCATGAGGCTGCTTTCTTCATCCAGCTTGCATTGAAGGAATGCATCTCGGGCATCCACCAAGGTGAAAATCCTGGCCTTGGGAAGCTTATAGAGGACATCCTCTAGTGTCGGCATGATGTAGTGGGATCGTTTCAGTGCTTGGTTCAGATGCTTTGGGTCGATGCAGACCCTCAGCTTCTCTGGTTTTTTCACTATGACCATATTGCTGATCCAGTCAGTTGGTTCAGTCACAGATGTCATGTGGCCATCGGCCTCATACTTGTCCAGCTGGGCCTTCACAGCTACTTTCATTGCAATGGGCACATTGCGAGGAGCACACTGGACTGGAGTGATGCTCTCATCCACTTCAAAGTGTACCTCCCCAGGCACAGATTCAACGGGCATGTTGAATACATCGTCATATCTGCTAAGTAGTTGTTCTTTGGACAGGGGTCCATGCTGGACATGATCCACAATGTGCAGGTCATTTGGTACAGTGAACTGCATCAGTCCCAGGCGTTCTGAGAGGAGAGGATGTTGACTGGTTTTTACAATCTCAAACTCCAGCTTGTGTTTGCGTCCCCGAATAACACATTCGGTCTCAAAGGTGCCCAATGAGCTCATTAGCTCTCCTGAGTAGAGCTTTAGTCTAGTATCGCTGGGCAATAGATGTGTGTCAGGTGCCAGATTGATTTTGTCTTTGAAGCTTACGTTGCATGTAGCACCAGAATCCAGTTGACATTGTTGTTGCTTGTTGTGTAATCGTAGTGTCACAAATCATTTCTTCCCTCTTGAGTGTACAGCCCCAATGGATTCATCCATGTAAATGTCACTTTCACTTTTCAGCTCTGAACATTGAATGACATCATCAACACAGTGAATCTTGCCCTCACTCACCCTTGTTTTGCTTTTGAGACACACTTTTGCAAAATGATTATTAGTTCCACAAGCTCTGCATGGTTTTCCGTAGGCAGGGCAGTGCTCTTTGCCATGTGTGTGTGTATTCCCACAGTATTTACATGCTATAGGGCTCTCTGTGTTCACCGTTCGTGGTGAATTACTCTGCCTCGATTGGTTTTGTCTGAATGTCTGCCTCGCAACAGCGTGAACGGTATCAACGTCGGAGCGTGGGGTTTCGATTTCCATTGCTCTCATTCTCATGTCAGTGACTTCAGCAGTGTGGCCCATTTCAATGGCAGTTACTAATGTTAAGTCTCTCTCTCTCAGTAGACGCCGGCGTGTATCCTCATTTGCAATTCCCAGCACTATTTTGTCACGAATCAATTCATCTTTCAATCCTCCGTATTCACAAGTGGCGGATTTCTCTCTCAAACGGGTTACAAAGTTGTGTACTGACTCACCCTCTTCCTGTTTACAGCTTCCGAAAACGAACCGCTCATAAATTAAGTTTCTGGCGGGTTTGAAGTAATTCTCCAATGCATCCAATATAGCCTTTGCATCACACTGTTGACGTGCTGTGAGGGTGAGATTGTGCCGGTAGATATGCCTGCATTCGCTGCCCATTAAACTCCTCAGAGTTGCAGCTTGTACCTCGTTGGGTTTCTCATGTAGACCGGTCGCCAGCGCATAGTCCTCGAATTCATCCCTGAAGTTGTCCCAGTTAGTATTCCAGTCCCCTGTGAGAACCATGGGATTTGGTGGCGGAATGTTCGCTGCCATAGCAATGGAATATGAGATTTCTTTGCCTTCAGTCATCGACGTAGGTAGTGATGCTAGCTAGCCAGCTAACAACGAGTTGATCAGTGTTGTGAGTAGGAAACGGCGTGTGTTCGCATATGGAACGTAACTGCGCCTATACTGTACTTAGCTACAAAAATAACAAACGTGTGTTTTCCGAGCCACTTCTGATACCATGTTTCAGTATGATATGTTAGATAAAGGAATAACGACAGACACCAATGTCAGGTTCAATAGCCTTGTTTGTGCATTGTACGAATGGCTACAGCTGGAGTCCGGGGAACAGTCCGGCTAGACTCCGTAACATGCAGCCTCCAGTATCAGGGCCATGCAGCCTCCAGTATCAGGGCTATACAGCCTCTAGTATCAGGGCCATGCAGCCTCTAGTATCAGGGCCATGCAGCCTCCAGTGTTAGGGCCATGCAGCCTCCAGTACCAGGGCCATGCAGCCTCTAGTATCAGTGCCATGCAGCCTCTAGTATCAGGGCCATGCAGCCTCTAGTATCAGGGCCATGCAGCCTCCAGTACTAGGGCCATGCAGCCTCCAGTACCAGGGCCATGCAGCCTCTAGTATCAGGGCCATGCAGCCTCTAGTATCAGGGCCACGCAGTCTCTAGTATCAGGGCCATGCAGCCTCTAGTATCAGGGCCATGCAGCCTCCAGTACCAGGGCCATGCAGCCTCTAGTATCAGTGCCATGCATCCTCTAGTATCAGGGCCATGCAGCCTCTAGTATCAGGGCCATGCAGCCTCCAGTACTAGGGCCATGCAGCCTCCAGTACCAGGGCCATGCAGCCTCTAGTATCAGGGCCATGCAGCCTCTAGTATCAGGGCCATGCAGCCTCTAGTATCAGGGCCATGCAGTCTCTAGTATCAGGGCCATGCAGCCTCTAGTATCAGGGCCATGCAGCCTCTAGTATCAGGGCCATGCAGCCTCTAGTATCAGGGCCATGCAGCCTCTAGTATCAGGGCCATGCAGTCTCTAGTATCAGGGCCATGCAGCCTCTAGTATCAGGGCCATGCAGCCTCTAGTATCAGGGCCATGCAGCCTCTAGTATCAGGGCCATGCAGCCTCTAGTATCAGGGCCATGCAGTCTCTAGTATCAGGGCCATGCAGCCTCTAGTATCAGGGCCATGCAGTCTCTAGTATCAGGGCCATGCAGTCTCTAGTATCAGGGCCATGCAGCCTCTAGTATCAGGGCCATGCAGCCTCTAGTATCAGTGCCATGCAGCCTCTAGTATCAGGGCCATGCAGCCTCTAGTATCAGGGCCATGCAGTCTCTAGTATCAGGGCCATGCAGCCTCTAGTATCAGGGCCATGCAGTCTCTAGTATCAGGGCAGTTGGTGACAAAGACAACGTTAACGCATATTAAGTGGAGAGTCAAAATGGGTAGCCTAAACTTGGATGAACAATTGAGATGCTTTTTTTTATTTCAATATGAAGTTAAAGTAACTGTCTGCATTCAGACTGAGACTAGGGGGAGGCAGGTACCCTAGTTGTTAGAGCATTAGGCCAGTAACCAAAAGGATGCTGGGTTGATTACCTGAGCTGACAAGGTAAACATATGTTGTTCTGCCCCTGAGCAAGGCAGTTAACCCACTGTTCCCCAGGTGCCGTGGATGTCGATTATGTCGATCTCTGATTCAGAGGTTGGGTTAAATGCGGAAGACACATTTCAGTTGTATAACTGATTAGGTATCCCCATCTAGCTAGCCAATTCAGAAACAATTAGGATTTTAAAAATACAACCAAACTTAAAATGTTTAGTACCACACACAGCACAGGAAAATAGCTTGCTTGCCAGCTAAATTAGTAAATGTTAGTAGTTTGCTAGCTCTGATTATATAAAATTGTCAATTACTGAGGTAATATGTAATTATGATAGCTAGGTCATTTATTCCTAGCTTTTTTTGTTGGTCAGCCACAAAGCCTTGCCCATTTGCCTGTCTAAAAGTCATTCTAATCAGTGCCAGCTGCACTGTATCGCACACAGCTGCAACAATCCTCATTCACGAGCTTGCTGGATCACATTGATCTTCTACATTTGTGGGATAAATATGACTGGGTCATATCTCAATAACCCAACATCAATAACCCAGCATTAAGATCAGAACCTTGCTCTTGTATTTGTTGTTGTTGAGTGTATCTAGTTGTGTCAAACAATTGGGCATCATTACAGCACTCAGAACAAGTCCTCCCTATGTCCGTTCGCCTGTCTCTCTCTCTCTCTCTCTCTCTCTCTCTCTCTCTCTCTCTCTCTCTCTCTCTCTCTCTCTCTCTCGCTCTCGCTCGCTCTCTCTCTCTCTCTCTCTCTCTCTCTCTCTCTCTCTCTCTCTCTCTCTCTCTCTCTCTCTCTCTCTCTCTCTCTCTCTCTCTCTCTCTCATAGCTCTCTACTCTCTCTCTTTCTCTCTTTTTTCCCTCCTCAGAAGATGTCCTCTCTGTCTCTCTCTCCCTCCTGGACAAAAGGTAAATTCACCCCCCCCACCAAAAAAAGAAATTGTATAATGAAAAAGTACAGTAGGCTCATTTCATGCTCTCAGATCCATAGACTACTTTATTGTTACATTACTGCAGGAAGAATGATCAAACAAGCACACACAATCCATACACTGAATTTACAGCACCCATCACCCCAACACAACAGGTGTTACAAAGTGCTTTACAGTAACCTTACCGTAATTTCAGTTATTAAGAGCCTCACATGACATAATGATAGTTGTCACTACCAGCTATAACTATTTAATGATTGTATGAGACACAAATATTTTTATGATGAATGGAATGGTTATTGCTTTATGCTATTTCTTTATAGTAAAAAAATATATATATTAAAAGGTATTACTCATATTACCAAAATTACTTTTAAATGTACTTTCATTTTAAACTGCATGATTTGTTTTACCCAAAAACATATCAATCAATCTATGAAACAATCAAAAAAAAGTAAATGCACTGTGAATTAGCGGTAAAAGAGTAACACAGCTGACTCCAGCATCTGTTTTGATGCACTCCAACCTACATTGGTCCCATAGCCGTTCCAGGCAAAGGAGGTGAAATCCCCACATTGAAGAGGGTTACCCTGAGGGAAAAACCCACCACCACCAATACAGTATGCATCAACCTCACCGCCTTTGGGTTTGACCCCAGAGCAGATGGCTGTTGCCGCCCGTTCATGGTTTATGGCTCTGAAACTGATAAAGCCTCCCTCAGTCTCCCCTCTAGTGCTAGGGCCATAGAACATTTTGGTGGACTCTTTGTCCCCGAGGTCATATACTATGGGAATGGAGGGTCCATTGTCGGACAGGTGTTTTCCAACGTTGTACTCGACCGGGTAGCGGTGGAAGAGGTAGTACAGGTTTCCTCCGTACAGATGGAGGAAGCGCCTCTCAGTGTGGTAGCGCATGATGGCGGCCAGGTTCCAGTGGTAAAAGGGCGTTTTGTTGGGAACGTGCCACACCGACATGTCTTCTGCATCTATGTCATAGTAGCCAGGATTCTTGAAGTCATCGTCCGTGGCTGCCTCCACTGTTCCGAAAGTCTTCCTGTTGGCCCAGTTGCCTTCCCCTTTTGGCCAGTTGGCGTTGTTGCCCTGCTGGCTGGTCCAACGATCGCCAACTGTGCACTTCGCGTAGATGTTGTCCTCGTGCACGCTTGCCACCAGAGTCCAGCCGCCACCCGCCGTGGTCATGTCACAGAAGGTCTGGTACACCACCCCAGTAGCTGTGGTCAGGTAGTACAGACCGTCTTCAGCTTGACCATATCTGTCCTTAACTTCCTTGCAGCTTCTGCCAATGAATTTAGCCCTATTTCTTAGCTCATCAAGACGGCTCAAGCTAACTTTTGGAGCTCTTGCCTGCTCAATCGCTTTTACAGAATCAAGTGGTGAAGTGTTTATGCACGACGTCTGAAACACCATCAGTAGAGGGATCGCCAGCAGAAAAGCCTGGTACATCATGTCTGTTGTAGTAAGGCTTCAGTGAGGATCTGTTGAACGTTGCTTCCTTGAGGTATTTATATGTTAAGTTTTGGCAATGTTCCAATATCAATGTTTGTTAAAGCACATAGCTATCAATACTATGGTAGTTATTAACAATGACACACCTGGCAAATGGGGTAATGTTGAAATAAAACATCTTTGCAGACTTGGTAGAACATCTTTTACTTGGGAAACATTTTCCTCTCATGAAGACACCTGTCAGGTGGGAAATGTTGCCCTCAATTTTACGCTCCACAATGTGTTTAATGGACCTGGTACTAAACATTGATGGTGGTATTTTGACAAAAAAATGCAAGTGTGCTATAGTTTCCTTTTCAAACATAAAGTTTGAATTCCACGTCAGTATACCTGTTCTGTCCATCTCATGGAATGAAGGCTCAGCATTCTAATATTTCTTATTGGGTAAAAGCCCTTTTTTGGATTCCTGTCCTTGTTGTTGAGCACTCATTTCAAATGTAGTGTACACACATCTAATGACTTATAGGAGCTGGGTACAAAAAATGTACTTCTGAAATAATTAAAAGATATCTGCACGCTGATGTCAATGTTGTTTTACTGTGCATTGTTAACAATGGGAGCATTCATCGCAGGTTGGCATTTATTGTCATGAATCCTGCCTTGGAGACAGCTCTGCAGAGTGGTCACTAGCTGGCACAGCCACAAAGTAGTAAAATATGATTTTAATCCTTAACCCTATCCTTAACCACACCGCTAACCCTAACCTAATTTTTCATGACTTTTTACGATATAGCCAATTTTGACATTGCAGCTGACCCATCTAGTGGAAATCACTTAGTCGTACAAGGCAAGATTCATGAAAATAAATGTCTACCTGCACATTCAGTAGTGTGTGGGTATTTATTCTATATTACATTATTGTTGAACACCCCTCCTATTTTCCTCTGTTTGCTGGTATATATATATATACCTGTGGTGGTAAAAGGACCCAATTGTCATACTTGAGTAAAAGTCACTCAGTAAAATACTACTTGAGTTTCAAGTCTAAAAGTATATGGTTTTAAATATACATAAGTATCAAATTAAATGTACCTGCTAAAATATACTTAAGTATCAAAAAGAAAAGTATAAATATAAAAAGTATAAAAAATATAAACTCAACATGTAAAGTGTTGGTCCCATGTTTCATGAGCTGAAATAAAAGATCACAGAATTGTTCCATACGCACAAAAGCTTATTTCTCTCAAATGTTTTGCACAAATTTGTTTACATTCCTGTTAGCGAGCATTTCTTCTTTACCAAGACAATCCATCCACCTGACAGGTGTGGCATATCAAGAAGCTGATTAAACAGCACAATCATTACACAGGTGCACCTTGAACAATAAAATAGAAAGGATATTTTCTCCAAACGGTTTCCTGAGGGAGTGCGCACATGAGGCTATTCTTTGTTGAGTGGTTAACAAAGAAACACGTCCTTGTTAATGGAATTCTAAATTCCTCTGTATTATTTCCCAATCAGAATTAATTACTCTGTCAATGCATTCTATGGGATTGTAAAACCCATATTATTATAGGAATGGACAGAGCCCCAGTCTTAAACTCAGGTAACAGCGTTTATTTCAAGAGAGTACTGACCAAAAATACAAAGAACATTACATTTTAAGGAGAGAACATAAAATGACGTCATCAGTTTCTCACACCCTCTCCGATCCACACAATAGCGCAGTGTCTTCAGGTCTGGATATCTTCATCTACTCCCCTCATAAAACAAACATTCCAATCTGTCTAAAAGATACACTTTTCTCCACTAATGGTACATCAAACAAACATTCTTATCTGTCTGAAAAGATATATGCCCTCTTTCTCCCTTTCCCGCAAGGTACAGACAATTAATTTGTTTTACTTACATTTTCAGTAACAGCTTAACCAAGAACCCATACATTTCATACCATAACATAATAGTATTCAAATAAATGGTTCTTAAATAAATGTATACATAATTAATAATTTCAACTATAATCTCCTCAAACAGTCCTCCTATATGTTTAATTTAGAGTTATTTATGCAACTTTAGTTGTGATACAAACACTAGTCTATATGTTTCGATTGTTTATGCATTCTAAGGCTGCATGATGTGACTCTTAATGATGATTTGAAAAAAAGTTACATAAATGGCATGAGCTCTGCTCTGTTTCTTGTGTAGGCTGCAAACACTTAATCAGTCTCTCATTCACAATTTGACCAGCGCTTGATAATATTCTCACCCATCAGACTATCTGGTCTTTACATATATTATATTATAGCCTATAGGTGGAATTATTTTTTATTTAGTATGGCGCACAAAGAAAATGTCATCCCTAGCCTGCACTGGAATAGCAAATGGAGGTTACTGGCTGTTATGTTTTTAAGTGATGCATAGGGGGCGCGTCCTAAAGTAAATTGAATTGGCAAAATGATATAAAAAAACAGCGTCTATCTCAAGGCCATCAGACTGTTAAACAGCCATCACTAACATTGAGTGGCTGCTGCCAACATAATGACTGATCTCTAGCCACTTTAAAAATGAAAGAATTGATGTAATAAATGTATCACTAGCCACTTTAAACAATGCCACTTTATATCATGTTTACATACCCTACATTACTCATCTCATATGCATATACTGTACATTATACCATCTATACCATCTTGCCTATGCCGTTCGGCCATCGCTCATTCATATATTTTTATCTACATATTCTTATTCATTCCTTTACACTTGTGTGTATAAGGTAGTTGTTGTTAGGTTAGATTACTTGTTTGATATTACTGCATGGTCGGAACTAGAAGCACAAGCATTTCGCTACACTCGCATTAACATCTGCTAACCATGTGACAAATACAATTTGATTTGATTTGATGACGGCAGCATTCGCTCTTTGTCCAAAAGATGGCTGGCTTGAAAACCCTTGGCTACAGTGAAAACACAACACTCCTTTTATTGATGGATTATAATGTAGCCAGGGGAAATTGTGAAACCATATCTCTTGAATCGTCAGCACTCTGTTGGCAAGAATTTGCAGTTCTAAAAATTGTGGGTGTGACTGATATGGTTTTGTGCCATCACTGGGGTAACTGGACAATGTTGTGCCACTGTCCCCTATACTGGTGCTGCTGGCAACAAGGTTGACACCTGGTCCTGCTGTGGCGGTGACACTGTCCTCTGAAGTCTCTCTCCCTGGCTCTTTCCCTTTCACCACCCTCACTGACTCACAGTCTGTCTCTAGAAAATAAATAAGGTGTTTGCCGTACTCCTAACTACCAGTACCCAAAACTACACAATTAATCATACATATTCCTTATCCCCTTACACTGTGTATAAGACAGTAGTTTTGGAATTGTTAGTTAGATTACTTGTTGGTTATCACTGCATTGTCGGAACTAGAAGCACAAGCATTTCACTACACTCGCATTAACATCTGCTAACCATGTGTATGTGACAAATAAAATTTGATTTGATTTGATTTGATTTTCAATCACAACAGCAATACCATTGCCTTAAACACATCTTAGTTCATTCACCAGTTTAAGTTGAGAGTGGGGGGCATCCATGGCATTTTCCAATTATTATGTTTGTTTTTTTTTGCAATATTTGTAAATTATTTTGTACATAATGTTTCTGCAACCATATCTTATGGAAGAAAAGAGCTTCTGGATATCAGGACAGCGATCACTCACCTCGGATGATACAAAGGTTTCTTCTTCAACAACAACAACATCAAGCAGGACTCAAACGATACTCTCCAAACACCCCACAAGGCAGACATCCCAATTATTTGCAAAAGGAAGTGACGCAGAGGACGAAGAGCCGGATGCGTCGTCCGGACCCGCAGAAGACAACTAGGAAAGCTGCCGTTACCGTCAATATTACTCGCCAAAGTGCAGTCATTGGACAATAAACTAGACGAGGTACGATCATGAATATCCTACCAACGGGACATCAAAAACTGTAATATCCTATGCTTCACGGAATTGTGGCTGAATGGCGACACGGATATTCAGCTGGCGGGATACACGCTGCACCGGCAGGATAGAACAGCACACTCTGGTAAGACGAGGGGGGGGGGGCGGTCTGTGCATGTTTGTAAACAACAGCTGGTGCACGAAATGTAAGGAAGTCTCTAGATTTTGCTCTCCTGAAGTAGAGAATATTGTGATAAGCTGCAGGCCACACTACTTGCCTAGAGAGTTCTCAGCTATACTTTTCGTGGCTGTTTATTTACCACCACAGACAGATGCTGGCACTAAGACCGCACTCAGTCAGCTGTATAAGGAAATAAGCAAACAGGAAACCACTCACCCAGAGGCGGCACTCCTAGTGGCCGGAGACTTTAATGAAGGGAAACTTAAATCAGTTCTACCAAATCTCTATCAACATGTTAAATGTGCAACCAGAGGGAAAACAATTCTTGATCACCTGTACTCCACACATAGAGCTCTCCCTCGCTCTCCATTTGGTAAATCTGACCACAACTCTATCCTCCTGATTCCTGCTTACAAGCAAAAATGAAAGCAGGAAGCACCAGTGACTCGGTCTATAAAAAAATTGTCAGATGAAGCAGATGCTAAACTACAGGACTGCTTTGCTATCACAGACTGGAACATGATTCTTCCGATGAAATTGAGGAATACACAACATCAGTCACTGGCTACATCAATACTGTAAGTGCATTGAGGACGTCGTCCCCACAGTGACTGTACGTACATACCCCAACCAGAAGCCATGGATTACAGGCAACATTCTCACTGAGCTAAAGGGTAGAGCTGCCGCTTTCAAGGTGTGGGACTCTAACCCGGAAGCTTACAAGAAATCCCGCTCTGCCCTGCGACGAACCATCAAACAGGCAAAGCGTCAATACAGGGCTAAGATTCAATCATACTACACCGGCTCCGACGCTCGTCAAATGTGGCAGGGCTTGCAAACTATTACAGACTAGAAATGGAAGCACAGCTGCGAGCTGCCCAGTGACATGAGTCTACCAGACGAGCTAAATCACTTCTGTGCTTGCTTCGACGCAAGCAACACTGAGGCATGCATGAGAGCATCAGCTGTTCCGGACGACTGTGTGATCACGCTCTCCGTAGCCAACGTGAGTAAGACCTTTAAACAGGTCAACATAAACAAGGCTGCGGGGCCAGATGGATTACCAGGACGTGTGCTCTGGGCATGTTCTGACCAACTGGCAGGTGTCTTCACTGACATTTTCAACATGTCCCTGCTTGAGTCTGTAATACCAACATGCTTCAAGCAGACCACCATAGTCCCTGTGCCCAAGAACAAAAAAATGCAACCTGCCTAAATTACTACAGACCCGTAGCACTCACGTCCGTGACTCACATCAACACCATTATCCCAGAAACCCTAGACCCACTCCAATTTGCATACTGCCCAAACAGATCCAAAGATGATGCAAACTCTATTGCACTCCACACTGCCCTTTCCCACCTGGACAAAAGGAACACCTATGTGAGAATGCTATTCATTGACTTCAGCTCAGCGTTCAACACCATAGTACCCTCAAATCTCATCACCAAGTTAAGGATCCTGGGACACCTCCCTCTGCAACTGTACCCTGGACTTCCTGACAGGCCGCCCCCAGGTGGTGAGGGTAGGTAGCAACACATCTGCCATGCTGATCCTCAACACTGGAGGTCCCCAGGGGTATGTGCTCAGTCCCTCCTGTACTCCCTGTTCAACCACGACTGCATGGCCAGGCATGACTCCTACACCATCATTATGTTTGCTGACGACACAACAGTGGTAGGCCGGATCACCGACAACAATGAGACAGCCTATAGGGAGGAGGTCAGAGACCTGGCCGGGTGGTGCCAGAATAACAACCTATTCCTCAACGTAACCAAGACTAAGGAGATGATTGTGAACTACAGGAAAAGGAGCACCGAGCACGTCCCCATTCTCATCGACGAGGCTGTAGTGGAGCAGGTTGAGAGCTTCAAATTCCTTGGTGTCCACATCAACAACAAACTAGATTGGTTCAAATACACAAAGACAGTCGTGAAGAGGGCACGACAAAGCCTATTCCCCCTCAGGAAACTAAAAAGATTTGGCATTGGTCCTGAGATCCTCAAAAGGTTCTACATCTGCAACATCGAGAGCATCCTGACCGGTTGCATCACTGCCTGGTATGGAAATTGCTCGGCCTCCGACCACAAGGCACTTCAGAGGGTAGTACGTACGGCCCAGTACATCACTGGGGCAAAGCTGCCTGCCACCCAGGACCTCTACACTAGGCGGTGTCAGAGGAAGGCCCTAAAAATTGTCAATGACCCCAGCCACCCCAGTCATAGAGTGTTCTATCTACTATCGCATGGCAAGCGGTACCGAGTTTCAAGTCTAGGACAAAAAGGCCCCAAGCCCCCCCAACCCTCCCTGTCCCGAAGTAATTACAGGCGGCCCAGTCCTCGCGCAGCAGTCCCTCCCAGCTGCAGTCAGAGCAGGAGATGTTCACCCCTCCACGTCCAGACTGCAAATGAATCGCACATGCGGGAAGTCGCCGCTGGCTGATCCCGCCCTGGCTTTACCTGAATTTACCTGAAAATTACCTGAATTAGGGACAGACTAGTTACCCTAATTTTCTCACATTGCCATTGACAGTTTTTTCTATTGTCTCTTTTTGGTCCATTTAGATTGTTAAAATGTAGATTGTATACATTTTTTTTTTTTTTTTTTAATGTTATGGTTAAAAGTGTTCATGTTTTACTGTGACTTGTTGTAATACTCCTAAGTGGACCATAAGGTTAAAAACCAAACCAAATTTTAAGAAAACTAAACTAAACTAAAAAAAAAAATACAAATAAAACAAAGTAACTCCGCCAGAGTGTCTCTTTTGGGTCACTTTTGCCGGTCCCAAGCCCGGATAAAGGAGGAGGGTTGGAATTGTGACATTAAAAAAACAGGAATCGTCAGAAGAAAGCTAATTTGAAGTTCTAAACATATTTATGGTGTGTTTTACTTTTTGTCTCTCACACGACGTTATAGCACCACAGAAACGGAATTGGTGCTCACTAGCTCTGCAAATTCAGCTATTGTTGGAATCCAGCCAACTTAAACATAAACTATATGAAAATGACAAAAGGTTGCAGCATACGTTGTGTAAATGGTGAACTCGTACATCTGTCAACCCTTGTCACTGTAATCCGTTTCACATTTGCTAGCTGTCTAGCTAGCTACCTTTTTAGATCAAAGTCAATCAGGAATGGTAGAAAATGATAGAAGCCCATCTCCTACTGTAAGTAACCTGCACACTGTGTGTGTAGCCAGCCAGGTAGAAAAATGACAGAAAAAAGATGGGCATCAGCTTATTTTGTCTGTACACCAAAACAATGTCTCAAAGACTAGTTGATCATATGTTCATAAGAAAGAAGTGAAATGCTCATACAATGCAAATAGTCCGGGTAACCATTTGGCTACCTGTTCGGGAGTGTTATGGCTTAGGAGTAGAAGCTGTTAACCACTTGCTCCTACCTGGCATGCAGGCGTCCCATCTAGAGCTCTGGAAATGCAAATGCGCTACGCTAAATGCTAATAGTATTAGTTAAAACTCAAACGTTCATTAAAATACACATGCAGGGTATTGAATTAAAGCTACACTCGTTGTGAATCCAGGCAACAAGTGAGATTTTTAAAATGCTTTTCGGCGAAAGCATGAGAAGCTATTATCTGATAGCATGTAACACCACAAAAGACCCGCAGGGGACGTAAACAAAATAATTAGCATATTCGGCGCTACACAAACCGCACAATAAAATATAAAACATTCATTACCTTTGACCATCTTCTTTGTTGGCACTCCTAGATGTCCCATAATCACTATTGGGTCTTTTTTCGATTAAATCGGTCCATATATAGCCTAGATATCGTTCTATGTAGACTGTATGATAAACGAAAAAAAAGAGCGTTTCATAACGTAACGTCATTTTTTAAAATTCAAAAAGTCGACGAAAACTTTCACAAAACACTTCGAAATACTTTTGTAATGCAACTTTAGGTATTAGTACACGTTAATAAGCGATAAAATTCATCAGGAGGCGATGTAACTTCTATAGGTGTCGTCTGGAAAAAAACATGGCCGAGAGAGCTTGACCAAAACATCCGGTCGGAGAACGGAGGGAAGGAGTTCCCTTGAACCGGTTAGACCAAGAATCAATTGCGAATCAAATGACAAGACTCTAGACAACGTGTGGTAGCTGTAGGCGCTGAAAACTCGGTCTCATGTAATTCGGTTCACTTTGAACAATTCCTGGAATTAAGCGCAAGGATATTTATTTCCATTTTCAGTGATCAGGTTTTCCTGCGCTATTCGATGAAACTCACGCTCTGTTAAAGTCACAGCCGTGATTTAACCAGTTTTAGAAACGTCAGAGTGTTTGCTATCCACACATATGAATCATATGCATATACTATATTCCTGGCATGAGTAGCAGGGCGCTGAAATGTTGCGCGATTTTTAACAGAATGTTCGAAAAGGTAGAGGGTCGACTTAACAGGTTAAGGAGCCTTTTGGACCTAGAGTTGATGCTCCAGTACCACTTGCCGTGCCGTGTGGTAGCAGAGAGAACAGTCTATAACTAGGGTGGCTGGAGTCTTTGACACTGTCTGGTATAGAGGTCCAGGATGGGAGGAAGCATTGCCCCAGTGATGTACTGGGCCGTACGCACTACCCTCTGTTGCGCCTTGCGGTTGGATGCCAAGCAGTTGCCATACCAGGCGGTGATGCAACCAGTCAGGATGCTCTCGATGGTGCAGCTGTATAACTTTTTGAGGATCTGAGGACCCATGCCAAATCTTATCAGTCTCTTGAGGGGGTATAGGGGTTGTTTTGCCCTCTTTTCAACTGTTTGTGTGATCGGACCATGATAGTTTGTTGGTGATGTGGACACCAAGGAATTTGAAGCTCTCGACCTGCTCCACTACAGCCCTGTCGATGTAGTCCACGATCAGGTCCTTTGTCTTGATCACATTGAGGGAGAGGTTG
Organism: Oncorhynchus gorbuscha; assembly: GCF_021184085.1. Lineage (NCBI taxonomy): Eukaryota > Metazoa > Chordata > Actinopteri > Salmoniformes > Salmonidae > Oncorhynchus > Oncorhynchus gorbuscha. The sequence continues at coordinate 38,821,273 of NC_060196.1, read as the reverse complement.
TTGTCTCTGCACCACACTGCCAGGTCTCTGGCCTCCTCCCTATAGGCTGTGTCGACGTGATCAGGCCTACCACTGTTGTGTCGTCGGGAAACTTAATGATGGTGTTGGATATGTGCTTGCCCACCCACTATGGTGTTGAACGCTGAGCTGTAGTCAATGAACAGCATTCTCACGTAGGTGTTCCTTTTGTTCAGGTGCGAAAGGGCAGTGTGGTGTGCAATAGAGATTGCTTCATCTGTGGATTTGTTGGGGTGGTATGCAAATTGGAGTGGGTCTAGGGTTTCTGGGATGACGGTGTTGATGTGAGCCATGATCAGCCTTTCAAAGCACTTCATGGCTACAGACGTGAGTGATACGGGTCAGGTGGTTAAGGCTGGTTACCTTGGTGTTCGTGGGCACAGGGACTATGGTGGTCTGCTTGAAATATGTAGGTATTACCAACTCGGTCAGGAACAGGTTGAAAATGTCAGTGAAGACACTTGCCAGTTGGTCAGCGCATGCTCCGAGTACACGTCCTGGTAATCCATCTGTGAATGTTGATATGTTTAAACATCTAACTCACATCAGCTATGGAGAGCGTGGTCACGTGTTACAGCAACAGCTGGTGCTCTCATGCATGCTTCAGTGTTGCTTACCTCGAATTGCACGGTATAGTAGAATTCAATCTTACTCCTGTATTGACACTTTGCCTGTTTGATGGTTCGTCGGATGGCATAGCAGGATTTCTTATAAGCGTCCGGGTTAGAGTCCCGCTCCTTGAAAGCGGCAGCTCTACCTTTTAGCTCAGTGTGAATGTTGCCTGTATTCCTTGGCTTCTGGTTGGGGTATGTACGTACCTTCACTGTGGGGAAGACATCATTGATGCGCTTATTGATGAAGCCGGTGACTGATGTGGTAGGATTAATCTGTGCTAGCAAAACAGACCTGTAGTTTAGCATCTTCGTCGTCTGACCACTTCCGTAATGAGTGAGACACAGGTACTTCCTGCTTTAATTTTTGCTTGTAAGCAGGAATCAGAAGGATATAGTTATGGTCAGATTAGCCAATTGGAGGGGAAGGGAGAATTCTGTAAGCGTCTCTGTGAGTGAAGTAAAGGTTTGCCCTTTGGAAAACTCCAAGCATGCTGTCATGTGCATTTTTACTGAGGAGTGGCTTCCATCTGGCCACAACCATAAAGGCCTGATTGGTGGAGTGCTGCAGAGATGGCTGTCCTTCTGGAAGGTTCTCCCATCTCCACAGAGGAACTCTCGAGCTCTGTCAGAGTGACCATTGAGTTCTTGGTTTGGCCGGGAGGCTAGGAAGAGTATTGGTGGTTCCAAGCTTCTTCCATTTAATAATGTTGGAGACCACTGTGTTTCTGGGGACCTTCAATGCTGCAGAAATATGTTGGTACACTCCCCCAGATCTGTGTCTCTGTGTCTCTCTTGATTATTCTACAATGTAGAAAATTGTAAATATTTTATAATGCTGTGCTATTCTCCATCTGATGTGTTTATTGGAGTGAAGTAAGTTACACTTCTTCTAAAAACAAATTATTGCCCCACGTCCCAACAATTCACACAGTCAAGCAAAATTATATGGTATTTGATTAGTTCATCAGTAGACTTATCCACCAGCCAGATACAAATTAGTCTGGCGAAACAATGCTTAGGTCAACCAATATTCACCCCCCCCCTTTAAGATTTAGATGCACTATTATAAAGTGACTGTTCCACTGGATGTCATAAGGTGAATGCACCAATTTGTAAGTCGCTCTGGATAAGAGCGTCTGCTAAATGACTTAAATGTAAATGTAATACAACGGGTGTGTCTAATCCTGAATGCTAATTGGTTAAAACCACTTTCCAGCCGGTGTCTATTCCACAAGATACTACCGACAAATTCTATGGTGTTAAAATGCCTAGTTACTTTGTTCCATCTGACTGCGCAGTCAGCTGTCTTATCAGCCCAGCAAGGCAATTTATAAACTTGATCTCCTCTATAAAAAGCATGTAGACATAGTCTAAAAGACAAACGTTTTGTTTTCAACAGCGGAGATTTGCATAAACCTTGCTGTCTGTCTCCGACATTTGCAACATTGTTTCAATATTCAAATTTGACCTTCAGTTGTCGCATAGTAATGAACTTGTTGGGAGTCGGGATGAGACAGGCAGGGTTTCCCACATATTCTATGCCCGGTGAAACAGCACATCATTAGCTCATTGTTACGGATGAATCCAAATAAATGTCACTAGAAAACAGCTTAAACAAATGCATCTTCTTTGTTGTTATTATGGCAGCACTGTTTGATGTGACTGTAAGTTAGCCATACATTTACATTACATTTAAGTCATTTAGCAGACGCTCTTATCCAGAGCGACTTACAAATTGGTGCATTCACCTTATGACATCCAGTGGAACAACCACTTTACAATAGTGCATCTAAATATTTTAAGGGGGGGGGTGAGAAGGATTACTTTATCCTATCCTAGGTATTCCTTAAAGAGGTGGGGTTTCAGGTGTCTCCGGAAGGTGGTGATTGACTCCGCTGTCCTGGCGTCGTGAGGGAGTTTGTTCCACCATTGGGGAGCCAGAGCAGCGAACAGTTTTGACTGGGCTGAGCGGGAACTGTACTTCCTCAGTGGTAGGGAGGCGAGCAGGCCAGAGGTGGATGAACGCAGTGCCCATAGATGGCTAACTAGCAAGCAAGGGATAAGACCGGCTGGGTCGTGTCTCTGGCAACCGAACCCGGCTTGTGTAGCAACCCTAGATTTGCGTCCGGACTGTATCTTGTGGAAGGATGAAATACTATGAATTAATTCATCAAAATACATTTTTTAATGACAATGTGTAAATCATTATTTAGATATGTTGGTAACCCGTTGTATAAAAGTTATTATGCCCTCGAAGCCAAACACTGGCTTCTCGGGCATTATCACTTAATTATGTCCTTTTAATATTGCAAAATATTCAAGATAATATAAAATTTTGCAATAGTACATGAACGTACAGTATCTTCTTCAAATATTGGTTGATCTAAGCATTGTTTCGTCAGGCTAATTTGGGTCATCTGGCTGGTGGAGAAGTCTACTGACAACCTAATCAAATACCATATAATTCTTGGTGACATGTCATACACATCAGGTAGGCCTCTGCGCTTCAGCATACAAAGGAAAATAGGAGGGGTGCTCAACAATAATGTAGTATAGAATAAATACCCACACACGGATGAATGTGCAGGTAGACCTTTATTGTCATTAATCTTGCCATGGAGGCAGGAATGATTAAGAAACGTCTGACCTAGAACACTGTGGTGTGATCATTTAGGTGAGCCTGATAAGTACATCCCATATTAAACCAGCACCTAAGCTGTAGCCCATGTGTTTGTCTTGTTTTAATCTTCCTACATGATAATGCCAACTAAATAAAATATTTTTAAAGACCCTCTCATCGCTGAGGCACCAAAATTGTAAATGAAACCCTAAAGAAACCAAACTGGAGTGAAGCTGAAAAAGTAAGTTACACCTCTTCTAAAAACGAATTCTTGCCCCACCTCCCAATAATCCACACTGCCAGAAAACTAGTAAATAAGACTAGAACAGAGAGGGTAGAACATTGACCAGTAAAGCAACTCAGAGTATGGCTGATTAAACTACATGTATTCCTCAATGTTAAATTGATCATTCTTCACCTCGATCCTTCAGGCTCACCACACACAGGCACAGTGAACCCCAAAGGACATCGATAAATTGAGCAGGTGGCTGATGGCAGCCAAGCACACAACACACATGCACACACACAACTCCAATATCTTGTTATTTACCCTTATTTGACCAGTTAAGTTGACTGAGAACACATTCCCGTTTACAGTGCAGTTCAATAAGAGTTAAGAAAATATTTACCAAATAAACTAAAGTAAAAAATAATCAAAAGTAACACAATAACATAACAATGATGAGGCTATATAAAGGGGGTACCGGTACCGAGTCAGTGTGCTGGGGTACAGGTTAGAGGCCATTTGTACATGTAGGTAGGGGTGACTGTGCATAGATAATAAACAGCGAATAGCAGCAGTGTACAAAACAAATGGAGGGGGGGTCAATTTAATAGTCTGGTGGCCATATTATGAATTGTTCAGCAGTCTTATGGCTTGGCGGTGGAAGCTGTTAAGGAGCCTTTTGGTCCTAGACTTGACGCTCTGGTAACACTTGCCATGTGGTAGCAGAGAAAACAGTCTATGACTTGGGTGACTGGAGTCTCTAAAAATGTTATGGGGTTTCCTCTGACACCACCTATATACAGGAAGCGTGGACCCAGTGATGTACTGGGCCGTACGCACTACCCTCTGTAGCACCTTATGGTCAGATGCCGAGCAGTTGCTATACCAGGCCTTGATGCAACCGGTCAGGATGCTTTCGATTGTGCAGCTGTAGAACTTTTTGAGGATCTGGGGACCCATGCCAAATCTTTTCAGTTTCCTGTGGGGGAAAAGGTTTTGTCATGCCCTATTCACGACTGTCTTGATGTGTTTGGACCATGATAGATCGTTGGTGATGTGGACACCAAGGAACTTGAAGCTCTCGACCCGCTTCACTACAGCCCATTGAGGTTAATGGGGGCCTGTTGGGCCTGCCTTTTCCTGTAGTCCATGATCAGGTCCTTTGTCTTGCTCACATTGAGAGAGAGGATGTTGTCCTGGCACCACACCGCCAGTTCTCTGACCTCCTCCCTATAGGCTGTGTCATCGTTGTCGGTGATCAGGACAACCACTGTTGTATTGTCAGAAACGTAATGATGGTGTTGCAGTCGTGTTTGGCCATGCAGTCAAGGGTGAACAGGGAGTACAGGAGGGGACTAAGTACACACCCCTGAGGGGCCCCAGTGCTGAGGATCAGCGTGGCAGACGTATTGTTGCCTACCCTTACCACCTGGGGGCAGCCCGTCATTATGTCCAGGATCCAGTTGCAGAGGGAGGTGTTTAGTCCCAGGGTCCTTAGCTTAGTGATGAGCTTTGTGGGCACTGTAGTGTTGAATGCTGAGCTGTAGTCAATAAACAGCATTCTCACACAGGTGTTCCTTTTGTCCAGGTTGGAAAGGGCAGTGTGGAGTGTGATTGAGATTGCGTCATCTGTGGATCTGTTGGGGCGGTATGCAAATTGGAGTGGGTCTAGGGTATCCGTGTGGATGCTGTTGATGTGAGCAGTGACAAGCCTTTCAAAGCACTTCATGGCTACCGACGTGACTGCTATGAGGCGGTAATCATTTAGACAGGTTACCTTCGCTTCCTTGGGCACACGGACTCTGGTGGCCTGCTTAAAATATATACAGTTGAAGTCCGAAGTTCACATACACTTAGGTTGGAGTCATTAAAACTCATTTTTCAAACATTCCAGAAGTTAACAAACTATAGTTTTGGCAAGTTGGTTCGGACATCTACTTCTAAGTAATTTTTCCAACAATTGTTTACAGACTGTCATGTTTTGTCTTATTTTGTCTTGTCATTTTGCTTTTCCCTCTGTTCGTTTTCCCCCCTGCTGGTCTTTTTAGGTTCGTTCCCCTCTTTCTCTCTTCCTCCCTCTCTCTCTTCTCTCTATCGCTCCGTTCCTGCTCCCAGCTGTTCCTATTCCCCTAATCAATCATTTAGTCTTCCCACACCTGTTCACTATCTTTTTCCCTGATTAGAGTCCCTATTTCTCCCCTTGTTTTCCGTTTCTGCCTTGTCGGATCCTTGTCTATTGTTCACCGTGCTGTGTCTATGTATCGCCCTGTCGTGTCGTGTTTCCCTCAGATGCTGCGTGGTGAGCAGGTGTCTGAGTCTGCTACGTTCAAGTGCCTTCCCGAGGCAACCTGCAGTTCTTGATCAAGTCTCCAGTCTGTTCTCGTCATTACGAGTAGAATTATGCCTTTTGATTGTAAAGTTACTTTACTGGATTAAAGACTCTGTTTTCGCCAAGTCGCTTTGGGTCCTCATTCACCTGCATAACAGAAGGATCCGACCAAGAATGGACCCAGCGACTATGGATTCTCTCTACTCTACTCTCGAGTTCCAGGGAGCGATGCTCGGCAGACACGAGCAGGAATTGTCTGCTGCTCGGCATGCCGTGGAGACCCTGGCCGCTCAGGTCTCCGACCTCTCAGGACAGTATCAGAGTCTTCGTCTCGTGTCACCAGCTACTTCCGGTTCTTCCGAGCCTCCGGAACCTAGGGTTAATAACCCACCATGTTATTCTGGGCAGCCCACTGAGTGCCGCTCCTTTCTCACCCAGTGTGATATAGTGTTCTCTCTCCAACCCAACACATACTCAAGAGAGAGAGCTCGGATTGCCTATGTCATATCACTCCTTACTGGTCGGGCTCGGCAGTGGGGCACAGCTATCTGGGAGGCAAGCGCTGAGTGTACTAACAATTATCTGAACTTTAAAGAGGAGATGATAAGGGTTTTTGATCGCTCAGTTTTTGGGAAAGAAGCTTCCTGGTCCCTGTCTTCCCTATGTCAAGGTAATCGATCCATAACGGATTACTCTATAGAGTTTCGCACTCTTGCTGCCTCCAGTAACTGGAACGAGCAGGCGTTGCTCGCTCGTTTTGGAGGGACTCCACGCTAAGGTTAAGGATGAGATTCTCTCTCGGGAGGTTCCATCCAGCGTGGATTCTTTGATTGAACTCGCTATTCGCATTGAACGACGGGTAGATCTTCGTCACCGAGCTCATAGAAGAGAGCTCGCGTTAACTGTGTCTCCCTCTCTCCGACATTACCGTCTTTCCCCACTGACTCAGGTGTTGAGCCCATGCAGCTGGGGGTATTCGCATCTCGACTAAGGAGAGGGAACGGAGAATCACCAACCGCCTCTGTCTCTATTGCGGTTCCGCTGGTCATTTTGTCATTTCATGTCCAGTTAAAGGCCAGAGCTCATCAGTAAGCGGAGGGCGACTGATAAGCGCTACTAGACGGTCCTCTCCGTCAAGTACATGTACTACCTTACCGGTCCATCTACGCTGGACCGGATCGGCAGCTTCCTGCAGTGCATTAATAGACTCTGGGGCAGAGGGCTGTTTTATGGACGAAGCCTGGGCGCGGGAACATGACATTCCTCTCAGACAGTTAGGGAGCCCACGGTCATGTTTGCCTTGGATGGTAGTCCTCTCCCCAGTATATTATATGAAACACTACCTTTAACCCTCACTGTATCTGGTAACCATAGTGAGACCATTTCTTTTTGATTTTTTGTTCACCTTTACACCTGTTGTTTTGGGTCATCCCTGGCTAGTGTGTCATAATCCTTCTTTTGATTGGTCTAGTAATTCTATCCTTTCCTGGAACGTTTCTTGTCATGTGACGTGTTTAATGTCTGCTATTTCTCCTGTTTGTTCTGTCCCCTCTTCTCAGGAGGAACCTGGTGATTTGACAGGAGTGCCGGAGGAATATCATGGTCTGCGCACGGTCTTCAGTCGGTCCAGAACCAACTCCCTTCCTCCTCACCGGTCGTATGATTGTTGTTCTGATCTCTTCAAGAAGCGTTTTGCATCCGCTTCTATCCTTGTTGCACCTGACGTCACTAAACAGTTTATTGTTGAGGTTGACGCGTCGGGGGTGGGCGTGGGAGCCATTCTGTCCCAGCGCTCTGATACTGACGATGGGGTCCACCCTTGTGCGTATTTTTCTCATCGCCTGTCACCGTCGGAACGTAACTATGATGTGGCTAACCGTGAACTGCTCGCCATCCGTTTAGCCCTAGGCAAATGGCGACAGTGGTTGGAGGGGGCGACCGTTCCTTTTTGTCGTTTGGACTGACCAAAAGAACCTTGAGTACATCCGTTATGCCAAACGACTGAATGCGCGTCATGCTCGTTGGGCGTTGTTTTTCGCTCGTTTCGAGTTCGTTATTTCTTATTGCCCGGGTACTAAGAACACCAAGCCTCATGCTTTATCCCGTCTCTTTAGTTCTTCTGTGGCTTCTACCGATCCCGAGGGGATCCTTCCTGTTGGGCGTGTTGTCGGGTTGACTGTCTGGGGAATTGAGAGACAGGTTAAGCAAGCACTCACGCACACTGCGTCGCGCGCGCTTGTCCTAGTAACCTTCTTTTTCGTTCCTGTTTCTACTCGTCTGGCTGTTCTTCAGTGGGCTCACTCTGCCAGGTTAGCTGGCCATCCCGGCGTTCGGGGTACGCTTGCTTCTATTCGCCAGCGGTTTTGGTGGCCTACTCAGGAGCGTGACACGCGCCGTTTCGTGGCTGCGTGTTCAGACTGCGCGCAGAAGAAGTCTGGTAATTTTTTTTCTGCTTCTGCTCCTGGTCTTGCTGGGTCTCAGTCTGTTTCCTGCCATCGCATCTCTCCTGTTCTTGTTCCTGCCCTTGCTGTGTCTCAGTCTGTCCCTAGTTGTTACTCTCCTGGCCTGTTTGGTCCTGTTTGCTCTAAAGCTTTCAGTTCTCTACCCGTGTCTCATTTTTTTTTTTAGAGTAGTACCCTAGTTTCCCTTTTATCGTTTTTCGTTACGGTCCTGAGGAGAGGAGTTGGGTTCTTTCTCGGGACGTGCTGGACCGTTTGTGATCTATGATTTCCTCCGTTGCCGCCAGTGTTCCTCCTCGAGAGCGCCAGGTGGCGCCGGTGAGTGGGGGTACTGTCATGTTTTGTCTTATTTTGTCTTGTCATTTTGCTTTTCCCTCTGTTCGTTTTCCCCCTGCTGGTCTTTTTAGGTTCGTTCCCTTTTCTCTCTTCCTCCCTCTCTCTCTTCTCTCTATCGCTCCGTTCCTGCTCCCAGCTGTTCCTATTCCCCTAATCAATCATTTAGTCTTCCCACACCTGTTCACTATCTTTTTCCCTGATTAGAGTCCCTATTTCTCCCCTTGTTTTCCGTTTCTGCCTTGTCGGATCCTTGTCTATTGTTCACCGTGCTGTGTCTATGTATCGCCCTGTCGTGTCGTGTTTCCCTCAGATGCTGCGTGGTGAGCAGGTGTCTGAGTCTGCTACGTTCAAGTGCCTTCCCGAGGCAACCTGCAGTTCTTGATCAAGTCTCCAGTCTGTTCTCGTCATTACGAGTAGAATTATGCCTTTTGATTGTAAAGTTACTTTACTGGATTAAAGACTCTGTTTTCGCCAAGTCGCTTTTGGGTCCTCATTCACCTGCATAACACAGACAGATTATTTCACTTATAATTCACTGCATCACAATTCCAGTGGGTCAGAAGTTTACATACACTGAGTTGACCGTGCCTTTAAACAGCATGGAAAATTCCAGAAAATTATGTCATGGCTTTCAAAGTTTCTGATAGGCTAATTGACATCATTTGAGTCAATTGGAGGTGTACCTGTAAACATATTTCAATGTCTACCTTCAAACTCAGTGCCTCTTTGCTTGACATCATGGGAAAATCTAAAGAAATCTGCCAATACCTCAGAAATAAATTATAGACCTCCACAAGTCTGGTTCATCCTTGGGAGCAATTTTCAAACACCTGAAGGTACCATGTTCATCTACAAACGATAGTACGCCAGTATAAACACCATGGGACCACGCAGCCGTCATACCTCTCAGGAAGGAGATGCGTTCTGTCTCCTAGTGATGAACGTACTTTGGTGTGAAAAGTGCAAATCAATCCCAGAACAACAGCAAAAAACCTTGTGATGCTGGAGGAAACAGGTACAAAAGTATCTATATCCACAGTAAAACAAGTCCTATATCGACATAACCTGAAAGGCCGCTCAGCAAGGAAGAAGCCCCTGCTCCAAAACCGCTGCTCCAAAACCACCCTATAAAAGACAGACTACGGTTTGTAACTGCACATGAGGACAAAAGTCTTACTTTTTAGAGAAATGTCCTCTGGTCGGATGAAACAAAAATATAACGTTTTGGCCATAATGACCATCGTTATGTTTGGAGGAAAAAGGGCTCCCCCTTTGCAAGCCAAAGAACGCCATCCCAACCGTGAAGCACGGGGGCGACAGTATAATGTTGTGGGGGTGCTTTGCTGCAGGAGGGACTGGTGCACTTCACAAAATAGATTGGCATCATGAGGGAGGAAAATAATGCGGATATATTGAAGCAACATCTCAAGACATTAGTCAGGAAGTTAAAGCTTGGTCGCAAATGGGTCTTCCAAATGGACAATGATCCTAAGCATACTTCCAAAGTTATGACAAAATGGCTTAAGACATCAAAGTCAAGGTATTGGAGTGGCCATCACAACGCCCTGACCTCAATCAAATAGAACATTTGTGGGCAGACTTGAAAAAGTGTGTGCGAGCTTAGGAGGCAGACAAACCTGACTCGGTTACATCAGCTCTGTCAGCTCTGTCCCCCAACTTATTGTGGGAAGCTTGTGGTAGGCTACCTGAAACGTTTGACCCAAATTAAACCATTTAAAGGCAATGCTACTAAATTCTAATTGAGTATATATAAACTTTTGACCCATTGGGAATGTGATGAAAGAAATAAAAGCTTAAATAAATAATTATCTCTACTATTATTCTGACATTTCACATTCTTATAATAAAGTGGTGATCCCAACTGACCTAAAACAGGGAATTTTTACTCTGATTAAATGTCAGGAATTGTGAAAAACTGAGTTGAAATGTATTTGGCTAAGGTGTATGTAAACTTCCGACTTCAACTGTAGGGACACACACACAAGCACACAGAGAAGCGACTCACAAGGGGATGGCCAGTACTTTAGATTGGGTCCATTAAAATATATAGTGGATAGTACCTAGGTATTACCCAGTCATAAAGTTTCATGTCTTGGTTAACACATTTTTTAAAACCTTTATTTAACTAGGCAATTCAGTTACGAACAAATTCTTAGGTACAATGACAGCCTACACCGGCCAACACTGGGCCAGTAGCTCGCTGCCGTATCGGACTCCCAATCACAGTTGGTTGTGATACATCCAGGGTGTCTGTAGAGATACCTCAAGAACTGAGATGCAGTGCGTTAGACCACTGTGCCACTTGGGAAAGAGTGATGGTTGGATGGGTAAATTTATGCAGGACGGGAGGCAGGGAGGGAGGAATGCCTATGTATGTGCACATGCACACCTTGACAGATATACACGCACACATGCACACACACACACACACACACACACACACAACACACACACACACACACACACACACACACACACACACACACACACACACACACACACACACACACACACACACACACACACACACACACACACACACACACACACACACACACACACACACACACACACACACACACACACACACATTTCAGACTCACTGGCTCCCCATGCTGTCCTGTCTGTAAGACTGATAATTGAAGCTCTGCCCACCACTCAGGGGTCCCTCATACCCTCTGACCCTGCCCACCCTGCCCAGATGGCCAGCCAGTGGACTGGCATTTCCTCCATTCTGGCACCACCATTACTACGCATAGCACAAGCTCTTGTAGTTCTTTCATCTTCCTCTCCATTGGTCCATTCTCTTTACCCCTGTGATCCAGTAGTCTCTGATCTCAGATCTGTTGCTCTAAGTCTCTATGACCTTCTTTAAATCATTGAGTCTTTAACTATGTTCCTCATGTCCTCTACTTCGTCCTCTCTTCTTCTCCTCTCCTGCCTTTGATGAGTTGTGTTTGGAAGGTGGCCAGTTTAATACAGCTGGTTAGTTCTACATTTGTCCAAGCTTTCCAGTGTATATGGGGCAGTAGGGTAGCCTAGTGGTCACGCAGTTAACCCACTGTTCCTAGGCCGTCATTGAAAATAAGAATTTGTTCTTAACTGACTTACCTAGTTAAATAAAGGTAAAAATATATATATTGGGCTGGGCTGATTCAGTTGATGGTTATTTTAAGTTTTTCAATAAACCTACAGTAGATACACAATTTGGTGGGCACTGAAATGTGAAAGCAGTGAAAGAGCTTCAAGGGATAAGAGATTGGAATTTCATTCATTCATTTTTCATTATGTAGTACAAATGTAATCTTGTGGGGATTGGATGGCAGATATGATTCTAGTTGATATGCCACTGTTGGCGTGGAGTTATGTGTCATCAGAGATGGCAGCGGTCGGTGCGTCCTTCAGTCTGATCCTGAGGCAGTCATTAAGTTGAAATAACCAATGTCCTTTGAGATGAATCATTCTTGATTGAGTGTTGTACTTAGAATCACATTTAGATTACATTTAGTCTCCAAGCAGTTTGTCTACATGTCTGGGACTCTACACTGAAGGAAGAGAGTATCTGGATGGAGGTGTCATGCTCAGGTGAGTAGAGTCGACCAGTCCCAAATTAACCCCTGCCCTCTAGCCCTAAAGCACTTGTGCAGAGATCTGAGATCATTAGATCTAGAGGTAGTTTAGAAGTTAGAGGTGGACCAGAAACTGGAGGGTTGCCAGTTAGGATCCCAGGTCTGAGGGGAAAATCAACCCCTGAGGGGAAAATCAACCCGAGGTGATTGATGTAGACGATGTGTCCCTTCTCTTCCCTCTGTCTTTCTTCACTCTTGTCCTTTATCTAATAATCTCTCTTCTTCAGGAAGATGATGGACTCGGGGCAGCTAGACCTCTATGAACACAGCACTCTGTGCACCAACACGTGTCGTAGCACAAAGTTTGACCTGCTGATCAACAACACACGCTTCCCCCCTGACGGCAGCGGACTCACCACGCCCATCTCCTCACAAGGTGAGACCAGACACACCCCTCACTGAGGGCTGTAAAGATCTCAGGTTGTCTGTAGCAAAACAATTTAAAAGTTTGTCAGGCAGTTATTTTCTGTAAGGGACCTTTTAATCCTACTTTCTCCCATTTTAACTTGTTTTTTAATTGGTGATATCGTACACATGTCCATTAACTTGACATTTTCATTGGGATATATACACAAGTTTGGAATTCAGTATCAGTCAATAAGCATCCAGGACCAGAACCATCTGTTTTATTTTGTGTATTGAATATTGTAAGTAGTGTAGCTGACCATGTCTCTCCCCTGTTGGACATGTAGCCCAGGTGGTGATAGGTAATGGTGGCCAGGTTGCCATGACAACAGAGGAGAGGTCAGATGTTCTGCCCGGAACAGTGGAGTGGATTTCAGGGGCTGTACCCATGGAGACAGAGAATAAGGAAACCAGACAACATACAGTATCAGGTGAGATCTTCACCCAAACAGCCCCCACTAGTGACTTTCTACTGTAGTTACACACAACTCTGATATCAAGTAGTTGTCTGGTCATTAGTCTTGTATTAATTTAAGCTTCATACCTGTGTCAGATACATTATCAAATACTTGCTGTTGGGTGCGATTGGTTTAGCTCGCCAGGTAAAATGGACCCAATGGAATAATGTTAATAGTGCAAACTCCGCCCTCCCTGCATGCTGGTCAAGCTAAACCAACCACATCTCAAGTATTTGAAAGTATTGACACATGTATCTAAATGAGTCCCTAATTAGGGGGGGAACAATGAAAAAATGCAGTGGATCTCACAGGAGGCTCCTGAAAGGGAGGACGGCTCATAATAATGGCTGGGACAGGGGAAATGGAATGCCATCATCCACATAGAAACCATGTGTATGATGTTTTGATACCATTCCACTGATTCTGCTCCAGCCATTACCACGAGCTCGTCCTCTCCAATTTACAGTGGGGCAAAAAAGTATTTAGTCAGCCACCAATTGTGCAGGTTCTCCCACTTAAAAAGATGAGAGAGGCCTGTAATTTTCATCATAGGTACACTTCAACTATGACGGACAAAATGAGAAAAAAAAATCCAGAAAATCACATTGTAGGATTTTTGATTAATTAATTTGCAAATTATGGTGGAAATAAGTATTTGATCACCTACAAACAAGCAAGATTTCTGGCTCTCACAGACCTGTAACAACAATCACAATCATGAAGTGGAATGACGATTTTGCACGCCCAATTGTTCAGTTTTTGATTTGTTAAAAAAGTTTGAAATATCCAATAAATGTCGTTCCACTTCATGATTGTGTCCCACTTGTTGTCGATTCTTCACAAAAAAATACAGTTTTATATCTTTATGTTTGAAGCCTGAAATGTGGCAAAAGGTCGCAAAGTTCAAGGGGGTGAATACTTTCGCAAGGCACTGTATTTACGCCCAGTGCGTCGTCGTGATCTCTGTTGGAATCGTCCGTTTTTCTGTTGGAGAGTCATTTCATCATCGTCTTTCTCTCTGCCTCCCTGAAGTCTTTCGTGGTTAGAATGGATACTTCAGAGTACCATTCAGAAATATATGACATAATTTCTAGCTGCAAACTAGTAATTTGTATCTAAAATTTGCTCTTATTCTGTAGGGATTGATGGTCTCAGAGTTGAACCATTTCCAGCCATTTAGCCAATGCTCCACGTGGTATGGTTAGGAATTCAACAACCATTACAACCGTAGCTTAAACTTTTTAAATTGTTTTATTTATTTCACCTTTATTTAACCAGGTAAGCTAGTTGAGAACAAGTTCTCATTTACAACTGCAACCTGGCCAAGATAAAGCAAAGCAGTGAGACACAAACAATAACACAGAGTTACACATGGAATAAACAAGGGTACAGTCAATAACACAATAGAAATTTAAACAAAGAGTATATACAGTGTGTGCAAATGGCGTGAGGAGGTAAGCAATAAATAGGCCATAGTAGCGAAGTAATAACAATTTAGCAGATTAACACTGTAGTGATAAATGAGCAGATGATGATGTGCAAGTAGAGATACTGGTGTGCAAAAGAGCAGAAAAGTAAATAATAACAGTATGGGGATGAGGTAGGTAGATTGGGTGGGCTATTTACAGATGGACTATGTACAGCTGCAGCGATCGGTTAGCTGCTCAGATAGCTGATGTTTAAAGTTAGTGAGGGAAATATAGGTCTCCAGCTTCAGCAATTTTTGCAATTCATTCCAGTCACTGGCAGCAGAGAACTGGAAGGAAAGGCGGCCAAAGTAGGTGTTGGCTTTGGGGATGACCAGTGAGTTATAACTGCTGGAACACGTGCTACGGGTGGGTGTTGTTATCGTGACCAGAGAGCTGAGATAAGGTGGAGCTTTACCTAGCATAGACTTATAGATGACCTGGAGCCAGTGGGTCTGGTCGACGAATATGTAGCGAGGGCCAGCCGACTAGAGGATACAGGTGTCATGCAGGTGAAAGAGGACCCAAAAGCGACTTAACAGAAACAGAGTTTATTCAAGTCCAAACAGAAAACGACAAATCCTGAATCCTTAACAGGAAATGTCCAAACAGGGAATAACAGAAATCCTCTAGTCTGTAGAGGGAATAACAGGAGAAGCGGCCACAGACTGCAGGTCGCCCGGGTAGGCGCAGGCCGTAGCTGACAGAGACACCTGCTCACACGCAGCATCTGATGAAGGCAAGAACACGACAGGACAGGGCGATACACAATCACAGCACGGTGAATTCTAAACAAGGAACCGACAGGACAGGAACGGAACACAAAGGAAGAAATAGGGACTCTAATCAGGGGAAAGGATCGGGAACAGGTGTGGGAAGACTAAATGATGATTAGGGGAATAGGAACAGCTGGGAGCAGGAACGGAACGATAGAGAGAAGAGAGAGCGAGAGAGTGAGAGAGGAGGGGGAGAGAGAGGATAGAAAGAGGGAAAGAACCTAATAAGACCAGCAGAGGGAAACGAATAGAATGGGGAGCACAGGGACAAGACATGATAATAAATGACAAACATGACAGTACCCCCCACTCACCGGCGCCTCCTGGCGCACTCGAGGAGGAATCCTGGCGGCAACGGAGGAAATCATCGATGAGTGAACGGTCCAGCACGTCCCGAGACGGAACCCAACTCCTCTCCTCAGGACCGTAACCCTCCCAATCCACTAAGTATTGGTGACCCCGTCCCCGAGAACGCATGTCCATGATCTTATGTACCTTGTAAATAGGTGCGCTCGACAAGGACGGGAGGGGGAGGGAAGACGAACGGGGGTGCGAAGAAAGGGCTTAACACAGGAGACATGGAAGACAGGATGGACGCGACGAAGATGTCGCGGAAGAAGCAGTCGCACAGCGACAGGATTGACGACCTGGGAGACACGGAACGGACCAATGAACCGCGGAGTCAACTTACGAGAAGCTGTCGTAAGAGGAAGGTTGCGAGTGGAAAGCCACACTCTCTGGCCGCAACAATACCTTGGACTCTTAATCCTGCGTTTATTGGCGGCTCTCACCGTCTGTGCCCTGTAACGGCAAAGTGCAGACCTCACCCTCCTCCAGGTGCGCTCACAACGTTGGACAAACGCTTGAGCGGAGGGAACGCTGGACTCGGCAAGCTGGGATGAGAACAGAGGAGGCTGGTAACCCAGACTACTCTGAAACGGAGATAACCCGGTAGCAGACGAAGGAAGCGAATTGTGAGCGTATTCTGCCCAGGGGAGCTGTTCTGCCCAAGACGCAGGGTTTCTGAAAGAAAGGCTGCGTAGTATGCGACCAATCGTCTGATTGGCCCTCTCTGCTTGACCGTTAGACTGGGGATGAAACCCGAAGAGAGACTGACGGACGCACCAATCAAACGACAGAACTCCCTCCAAAACTGTGACGTGAATTGCGGGCCTCTGTCTGAAACGGCGTCTAACGGGAGGCCATGAATTCTGAATACATTCTCAATAATGATTTGTGCCGTCTCCTTAGCGGAAGGAAGTTTAGCGAGGGAATGAAATGTGCCGCCTTAGAGAACCTATCGACAACCGTAAGAATCACAGTCTTCCCCGCAGACAAAGGCAGACCGGTAATGAAGTCTAAGGCGATGTGAGACCATGGTCGAGAAGGAATGGGGAGCGGTCTGAGACGACCGGCAGGAGGAGAGTTACCCGACTTAGTCTGCGCGCAGTCCGAACAAGCAGCCACGAAACGGCGCGTGTCACGCTCCTGAGTCGGCCACCAAAAGCGCTGGCGAATAGACGCAAGAGTGCCTCGAACACCGGGATGACCAGCTAACTTGGCAGAGTGAGCCCACTGAAGAACAGCCAGACGAGTGGAAACAGGAACGAAAAGGAGGTTACTAGGACAAGCGCGGCGACGCAGTGTGCGTGAGTGCTTGCTTAACCTGTCTTTCAATTCCCCAGACTGTTAACCCGACAACACGCCCATAAGGAAGAATCCCCTCGGGATCAGTAGAAGCCACAGAAGAACTAAACAGACGGGATAAGGCATCAGGCTTGGTGTTCTTGCTACCCGGACGGTAAGAAATCACAAACTCGAAACGAGCGAAAAACAACGCCCAACGAGCTTGACGGGCATTAAGTCGTTTGGCAGAACGGATGTACTCAAGGTTCTTATGGTCTGTCCAAACGACAAAGGAACGGTCGCCCCCTCCAACCACTGTCGCCATTCGCCTAGGGCTAAGCGGATGGCGAGCAGTTCACGGTTACCCACATCATAGTTGCGCTCAGATGGCGACAGGCGATGAGAAAAATAAGCGCAAGGATGAACCTTATCGTCAGACTGGAAGCTGGGATAGAATGGCTCCCACGCCTACCTCTGAAGCGTCAACCTCGACAATGAATTGTCTAGTGACGTCAGGAGTAACGAGGATAGGAGCGGACGTAAAACGTTCTTTTAGAAGATCAAAAGCTCCCTGGGCGGAACCGGACCACTTAAAACACGTCTTGACAGAAGTAAGAGCTGTGAGAGGGGCAGCAACTTGACCGAAATTACGAATGAAACGCCGATAGAAATTAGCGAAACCTAAAAAGCGCTGCAACTCGACACGTGACCTTGGAACGGGCCAATCACTGACAGCTTGGACCTTAGCGGAATCCATCTGAATGCCTTCAGCGGAAATAACGGAACCGAGAAAAGTAACGGAGGAGACATGAAAAGAGCACTTCTCAGCCTTTACGTAGAGACAATTCTCTAAAAGGCGCTGTAGAACACGTCGAACGTGCTGAACATGAATCTCGAGTGACGGAGAAAAATCAGGATATCGTCAAGATAGACAAAAACAAAGATGTTCAGCATGTCTCTCAGAACATCATTAACTAATGCCTGAAAAACAGCTGGCGCATTGGCGAGACCGAACGGCAGAACCCGGTACTCAAAATGCCCTAACGGAGTGTTAAACGCCGTTTTCCACTCGTCCCCTTCTCTGATGCGCACGAGATGGTAAGCGTTACGAAGGTCCAACTTAGTAAAGCACCTGGCTCCCTGCAGAATCTCGAAGGCTGATGACATAAGGGGAAGCGGATAACGATTCTTAACCGTTATGTCATTCAGCCCTCGATAATCCACGCAGGGCGCAGAGTACCGTCCTTCTTCTTAACAAAAAGAACCCCGCCCCGGCCGGAGAGGAAGAAGGCACTATGGTACCGGCGTCAAGAGACACAGACAAATAATCCTCGAGAGCCTTACGTTCGGGAGCCGACAGAGAGTATAGTCTACCTCGAGGAGGAGTGGTCCCCGGAAGGAGATCAATACTACAATCATACGACCGGTGAGGAGGAAGGGAGTTGGCTCGGGACCGACTGAAGACCGTGCGCAGATCATGATATTCCTCCGGCACTCCTGTCAAATCGCCAGGTTCCTCCTGAGAAGTAGGGACAGAAGAAACGGGAGGGATGGCAGACATTAAACACTTCACATGACAAGAAACGTTCCAGGATAGGATAGAATTACTAGACCAATTAATAGAAGGATTATGACATACTAGCCAGGGATGACCCAAAACAACAGGTGTAAACGGTGAACGGAAAATCAAAAAAGAAATAGTCTCACTGTGGTTACCAGATACTGTGAGGGTTAAAGGTAGTGTCTCAAATCTGATACTGGGAAGATGACTACCATCTAAGGCGAACATGGGCGTAGGCTTCTCTAACTCTCTGAAAGGAATGTCATGTTTCCGAACCCATGCTTCGTCCATGAAACAACCCTCAGCCCCAGAGTCTATCAAGGCACTACATGTAGCACCCGAACCGGTCCAGCGTAGATGGACCGACAAAGTAGTACAGGATTTTGATGGAGAGACTTGAGTAGTTGCGCTCACCTGTAGCCCTCCGCTTACAGATGAGCTCTGGCTTTACTGGACATGAATTAACAAAATGTCCAGCAACTCCGCAATAGAGGCACAGGCGGTTGGTGATCCTCCGTTCCCTCTCCTTAGTCGAGATGCGAATCCCTCCCAGCTGCATGGGCTCAGTCTCAAAGCCAGAGGAGGGAGATGGTTGCGATGCGGAGCAGGGAAACACCGTTGATGCGAGCTCTCTTCCACGAGCCCGGTGACGAAGATCTACCCGTCGTTCTATGCGGATGGCGAGAGCAATCAAAGAGTCCACATCTGAAGGAACCTCCCGGGAGAGAATCTCATCCTTAACCACTGCGTGGAGTCCCTCCAGAAAACGAGCGAGCAGCGCCGGCTCGTTCCACTCACTAGAAGCAGCAAGAGTGCGAAACTCAATAGAATAATCCGTTATGGACCGTTCACCTTGGCATAAGGAAGCCAGGACCCTAGAAGCCTCCCCACCAAAAACTGAACGGTCAAAAACCCGAATCATCTCCTCTTTAAAGTTCTGGAACTTGTTAGAGCAATCAGCCCTTGCCTCCCAGATAGCTGTGCCCCATTCTCGAGCCCGGCCAGTAAGGAGTGAAATGACGTAAGCAACCCGAGCTCTCTCTCTAGAGTATGTGTTGGGTTGGAGAGAGAACACAATCTCACACTGCGTGAGAAAGGAGCGGCACTCAGTGGGCTGCCC
This sequence comes from Oncorhynchus gorbuscha, assembly GCF_021184085.1. Lineage (NCBI taxonomy): Eukaryota > Metazoa > Chordata > Actinopteri > Salmoniformes > Salmonidae > Oncorhynchus > Oncorhynchus gorbuscha. The sequence goes on along the minus strand of NC_060196.1, from coordinate 38,801,609 downwards.
GGAGTAGCAAGGTGGGTTATTAACCCTAGGTTCTGGAGGCTCGGCAGGCCAGGAAGTAACAGGTGGCACGAGACGTAGACTCTGGAACTGTCCAGAGAGGTCGGAAACCTGAGCGGCCAGGTTCTCCACGGCATGGCGAGCAGCAGACAATTCCTGCTCGTGTCTGCCGAGCATGGCTCCTTGGATCTCGACGGCAGTGTAACGAGCGTCTGAAGTCGCTGGGTCCATTCCTTGGTCGGTTCCTTCTGTCATGCAGGTGAAAGAGGACCCAAAAGCGACTTAACAGAAACAGAGTTTATTCAAGTCCAAACAGAAAACGACAAATCCTGAATCCTTAACAGGAAATGTCCAAACAGGGAATAACAGAAATCCTCTAGTCTGTAGAGGGAATAACAGGAGAAGCGGCCACAGACTGCAGGTCGCCGGGTAGGCGCAGGCCGTAGCTGACAGAGACACCTGCTCACACGCAGCATCTGATGAAGGCAAGAACACGACAGGACAGGGCGATACACAATCACAGCACGGTGAATTCTAAACAAGGAACCGACAGGACAGGAACGGAACACAAAGGAAGAAATAGGGACTCTAATCAGGGGAAAGGATCGGGAACAGGTGTGGGAAGACTAAATGATGATTAGGGGAATAGGAACAGCTGGGAGCAGGAACGGAACGATAGAGAGAAGAGAGAGCGAGAGAGTGAGAGAGGGAGGGGGAGAGAGAGGGATAGAAAGAGGGAAAGAACCTAATAAGACCAGCAGAGGGAAACGAATAGAATGGGGAGCACAGGGACAAGACATGATAATAAATGACAAACATGACACAGGTCGCAGTGGTGGGTGGTATAAGGGGCTTTGGTAACAAAATGGATGGCACTGTGATAGACTGCATCCAGTTTGCCGAGTAGAGTATTGGAAGCTATTTTGTAGATGACATCGCCGAAGTCGAGGATCGGTAGGATAGTCAGTTTTACTAGGGTAAGTTTGTCGGTGTGAGTGAAGGAGGCTTTGTTGTGAAATAGAAAGCCAATTCTAGATTTGATTTTGGATTGAAGATGTTTAATATGAGTCTGGAAGGAGAGTTTAGAGTATTTGTACTTGTCCACATATTATAGTTCAGAACCGTTCATGGTAGTGATGCTAGTCGGGTGGGAGGATGCGGGCAGCGAACTGTTGAAAAGCATGCATTTGGTTTTACCAGCATTTAAGAGCAGTTGGAGGCCACAGAAGGAGTGTTGTATGGCATTGAAGCTTGTTTGGAGGTTTTAACACAGTGTCCATATAAGGGCTTTAGAGAGGCAGAGCAGGATGGATATAGGTCTAACAGTTTGGGTCGAGAGTGTCACCCCCTTTGAAGAGGGGGATGACCGCGGCAGCTTTCCCAATCTTTAGGGATTTCGGACAATACGAAAGAGAGGTTGAACAGACTGGTAATAGGGGTTGCAACATTGGCGGCGGAGAGTTTTTAGAAAGAGAGGGTCCAGATTGACTAGCCCAGCTGATATGTACAGGTCCAGGGTTTGCATCTCTTTCAGAACATCTGCCATCTGGATTTGGGTGAAAGAAAAGCTGGGGAGGCTCGGGCAAGTAGCTGCGGGGGGGGGGGGGGGGGGGGGGGTGGAACTGTTGGCCGGGGTTGGGGTATCCTGGAGGAAAGCATGGCCAGCCTTTGAGAAATGCTTATTGAAATGTTCGATTATCATGGATTTATCGGTGGTGACCGTGTTACCTAGCTTCAGAGCAGTGGGCAGCTGGGAGGAGGTGCTCTTGTTCTCCATGGACTTTACAGTGTCCCAAATCCTGTTGGAGTTAGAGCTACAGGATGCAAATTTCTGTTTGAAAAAGCAAGCCATTGCTTTCCTGACTGATGGCGTGTATTGGTTCCTGACTTCCCTGAACAATTGCATATTTCGGGGACTATTCGATGCAATTGCAGTCCGCCACAGGATGTTTTTGTGCTGGTCAAGGGCAGTCAGGTCTGGAGTGAACCAAGGGCTATATATGTTCTTAGTCCAACATCTTTTTAATGGGGCATGCTTATTTAAGATGGTGAGGAAGGCACTTTTAAAGAACGACCAGGCGTCCTCGACTGACGTGATGACGTCAATATCCTTCCAGGATACCCGGGCCAGGTCGATTAGAAAGGCCTGCTCACAGAAGTGTTTTAGGGAGTGTTTGACAGTGATGAGTAGTGATCGTTTGACGGCGGACTCCATAGCGGATGTAGGCAATGAGGCAGTGATCGCTGAGATCCCGATTGAAAACAGCAGAGGTGTATTTGGAGGGCAAGGATAATCAGGATAATATCTATGAGGGTACCCATGTTTACGGATCTGGGGTTGTACCTGGTGGGTTCCTTGATGATTTGTGTGAGATTGAGGGCATCTAGCTTAGATTGTACGACTGCCGTGGTGTTAAGCATATCCCAGTTTAGGTCACCTAACAGAACAAACTTTGAAGAAAGATGAGGGGCAATCATTTCACATATGGTGTCAAGGGCACAGCTGGGAGTTGAGGGAGGTCTATAATAGGCGGTAACAGTGAGAGACTTATTTCTGGAGAGATTAATTTGGGCATAGACCTGGAAAGTATGACAGAATTTTGCAGGCTATCTCTGCAGTAGATTGTAACGCCTCCCCCTTTGGCAGTTCTATCTTGATGGAAAATGTTGTAGTTGGGTATGGAAATCTCAGAATTTTTAATATAATAATAATAATATATGCCATTTAGCAGACGCTTTTATCCAAAGCAACTTACAGTCATGTGTGCATACATTCTACGTATGGGTGGTCCCGGGAATCGAACCCACTACCCTGGCGTTACAAGCGCCATGCTCTACCAACTGAGCTACAGAAGGACTACCAATTTTTGGTGGCCTTCCCAAGCCAGGATTCAGACACGACAAGGACATCAGGGTTGGTGGAGTGTGCTAAAGCAGTTAGTAAAACAAACTTAGCGAGGAGGCTTCTGATGTTAACATGCATGAAACCAAGGCTTTTTTGATTACGGAAGTCAACAAATGAAAGTGCCTGGGGACACGCAGGGCCTGGGTTAACCTCCACATCACCCGACGAACAGAAGAGGAGTAGGATGAGGGTACGGCTAAAGGCTTTCAAAACTGGTCGTCTAGTGCGTTGGGGACAGAGAATTAAAAGGAGCAGATTTCTGGGCGTGGTAGAATAGATTCAGGGCATAATGTGCAGACAGGGGTATGGGGGGGGTGTGGTTACAGTGGAGGTAAGCCTAGGCACTGAGTGACGATAAGAGAGGTTGCATCTCTGGATGTGCTGGTTATACTGGGTGAGGTCACCGCATGTGTGGGGGGCGGGACAAAGAAGGAATCTGAGGCATGTAGAGTGGGATTAGGGGCTCCACTGTAAACTAAAACAAGGTTTTTGAGGTTTTTGTGGACTAAACTTTGATCAGTTCAGTAATCCAAGGGGGGGATTGGGTATTTGTAACAGATCATGATGCCAGGGGCGGGCCAAAGACTTGGTTAAACTTTAAAGGCAATACAATTCTCTTTCATTCATGTTTTAACATCACCTTACATCATTCCACAAATAGTTTAATCTTTACTCATTCATTTTATACAATAATTAGATGCAAACCCCTTAATTGAGAAATGTACATATTCAGAGACCTAGTCATGTGTGTTTCCTGTCCTCTCTGAGGTAACAAGATGAAACAAACTCGTCATACCCGTCCCTTAAGTGTCCACGGACCATTCCCACCTTCTCACAAGTGGACATTTTGTATCAATTCCTCATTTTGGGGATTTAGGAGTTCGCCATATGAAATCCTTTGTTCTCTCTTTATGTCTCTTTTTGCATGGCCAGGGGGAGAGAGTCTCCTCCAGGAATGTATGACCTGAGATAACAGAACCTGGGTGTAGGAGTGAGAGAGAGGGGAAGCCACTAGCTATACCCAAAAAGGGCCATGTCATGACATAAGCCATGCCATTATTTCACCACCAAAGAGCAGTAGGAGCAGAGGTCTATTTTATTGCAGGTTGCAGAGTCAAGGATAGCTTCTGCCTTGTCCTGCATTAATATAGACAGCATGAATAGACTGTTTGGACTCTGCCATGGCACACAGACACACACACACACACTGTTAATCTCCATGTCTCTCTCTGTCACCACCACTGCTCTGCAGGGTTTAATCTGCCCTGTCATGGGATGTATCCATGAAGGGCGTGGGGCTGGTCGCAGTGCATTGCTGACATGGTACCTGGGCCCAGCTGGTTATTATATGGGATATCTTCCTTATTCTGAACTGTCAGAGCATTTGAGGGCTGGGCAAGTAGGCAGGAGGTGTAATGGTGCACAGGTCAGCTGTTTGTTCACTTGCACTCACCTGAAATTGCTGATAACCCATCCATAACTGCCGGACTACATGTGATAAAGTGTAAATCTGAGGGCCGTACCTGACACTAACCTGCTAATATAGAAAATACGCTGTAGGCTACAGTCAGATAGAGCTGAATTTTATTTGACAGGGGATGCAGGGTATTTTTTTGTTTGTAAACTTGTCTATAATTATATACATGCAGCTTCTCTTCTGTCATTGTATGTTGCCCTAGAAGACAAAATTTTCTCGCCAGAATAATGTCATAACTTGATAAATATTGTTTCAATATAATTGACATTGGTAAAGTTCTCTCTCTCTCTCTCTCTCTCTCTCTCTCTCTCTCTCTCTCTCTCTCTCTCTCTCTCTCTCTCTCTCTCTCTCTCTCTCTCTCTCTCTCTCTCTCTCTCTCTCTCTCTCTCTCTCTTTCTCTTCTCTCTCTCTCTCTCTCTCTTACCCCCCCTCTCTGACACTATGACGCACTCTGTTGCCAAGGTCGGACATGTTGTGGTGTCATGTACATTGTGAAAATGACAGAGGAAATATATTAATGGGCCACCTTTTAAATATCTCAATGTCATATATATATATATATATATATATATAATATATATAAATGACATATTATACTGTAAGAAAGGTATAAAGTATGCTGAATAATATGTGTATAATATAGTATATGTTTGTAAGTGCATAAAAGACCATGGGAGTTAGGCAATTACATATTCAAAGGAACATTAGTGTTTTATTTGCTCAAAGATCATCTACTACTCTACTTTTAATCCAATTTACTGTACATTTTAGTCAAATTAATCTACATGTTTTAAAGCTTAACCTGGCTGGCTGTCAAATACAGCTCACTGTTCGGTGACACGTTCCACAATTTGTTCCTGTCAGAGGATGCAAGCAGGAAAATGTTTCTAAATGATTTAAGCCAAAGGAAAGGATGATAGTACCTCGTATTTCAGAAACATTTCATGGACCCTGGTGCTTCTCAAATGAGGAAAAACTAAAAGGCCTTCATGGCGTAGCGTTCAAACATGGTACACATTACACTTTTTAGTTCAGTCACTGTCATCAGAGTATGAATATTTTTCAAAGTTTATATGAAGCAACCAAGAATGAATCTGAAAGACACCACCCTCTATTCATCTTCTGAGTGGACTCAGTACTGTTAAGACAAGGGTACTTTAGAGGGCGAGACCATGCAGAGCAACCTTGTTGGCATGACTGTTAGAGCACCGGTTATGTGTATGCGTATGTTTGCATGTGTGTGTGTGTGGTGTCTGTGCTGTGCTGTGTGGAAGAGGACAGATACCACCATTGTAGCTGGCAGTGCGACTCGCGCCACCCTGTCAACCCTTCTATGCCAGCCATGTGTTACTGTATACGTGCGAGTGTTTCACCCTGCCGTCCACTCTGTGCCAGCCATGTTGCCTGTTGGACTATGACGAGGAGAGAAAGAAGGAAAGGGAGGGAGGTAGGGAGGGCAAGGGGAAGGGAAATGAAGGAAAGAGGATGGGAAGGAAAGAGGGAGGGAGGGCAGGAAGGAGGGAGGTGGGGTATGAGAGGAAATAAAGAAGAAGAAGAGAGAGAGAGAGAGGGAGGGTAGTGAAAGAGCAAGGGAGGGAGGTGAAGGTGGAGAGGTAAGTAGTGAGGGAACGAGATGGACAGAGCTGTTAGCTGCCATCCTTCTTAGATAAAGAAGAGAAAGAAGGGCAGGGAGGGGCAGAAGAGGACCAAAGGGATGAATAGAAGGAGGGAAATACCTACACTCTTAGAAAAAAGGGATCCAGGTAGAACCCTTATGGGTTCCATGTAGTACCCTCTGTGGAAATGGTTCTTCATGAAACTCAAAATGGTTCTACCTGGAACCAAAAATGGTTCTTTAAAGGGCTCTCCTATGGGGACAGCCAAATAACTATTTTAGGTTCTAGATAGTGCTTATTTTTCTAAGAGTTTAGGGAGAGTCACGTTCTGACCTTTTTTACCTTTGTTTTGTGGTTATTTAGTATGATCAGGGCATGATTTCTATGTTTCGGCCTAGTATGGTTCTCAATCAGAGGCAGGTGTCGTTAGTTGTCTCTGATTAAGAATCATACTTAGGTAGCATGGGTTTCACTGTTTGTTTGTGGGTGTTTGTTTCCGTGTCTGTGTTTGTCGCCACACGGTACTGTTTCGGTTTATTGGGTTAGGGTTAGGGTTAGGGTTTATTGTTTTTGTATTCAGTTTATGTTTTTAAATAAACAACCATGGACACTTACCACGCCACATCTTGGTCCGATCCTTGCTACACCTTTTCAGAGGAAGAGGAAGAAATCAGCCGTGACAGGGAGAGAGAGTGTGGGAGTGAGGGAGTGAGATGGACAGAGGTGTGAGCTCCTGTAGAATAAGAGTAAAGACATCAAAACTATTAAATAACCCACATGGAATCATGTAGTAACCAAAAACTGTTAAACAAATTAATTCAATTCAAGGGGCTTTATTGGCATGGGAAACACATGTTTACATTGCCAAAGCAAATGAAATGGATGAAGAGAAATAGACAATTAAAATTTCCAAAAGAATAAAGACATTTCAAATATCATATTATGTTTACATACAGTGTTTTAGAGATGTGCAAATATTTAAAGAACAAAGGGTAAAATAAATAAATATCATCCTTCGGGGACAGTAGGAGTGTCTGTTCTGATCTGATCTGCAAGGGCTGTTACACTGCCTGTCATGGAGGCCCTATTTCCTCCCTTATCTTTCTCAAGTCTGTGTGTGTGACCTTCACCCTGCCTGTCATGGAGGCCCTATTTCCCCCCTTATCTTTCTCAAGTCTGTGTGTGTGTGTGTGTGTGTGACCTTCACCCTGCCTGTCATGGAGGCCCTATTTCCCCCCTTATCTTTCTCAAGTCTGTTTCTCAAGTCTGTGTGTGTGTGTTCACCCTGCCTGTGAGGCCCTGTGTGACCTTCACCCTGCCTGTCATGGAGGCCCTATTTCCCCCCTTATCTTTCTCAAGTCTGTGTGTGTGTGTGTGTGACCTTCACCCTGCCTGTCATGGAGGCCCTATTTCCTCCCTTATCTTTCTCAAGTCTGTGTGTGTGACCTTCACCCTGCCTGTCATGGAGGCCCTATTTCCCCCCTTATCTTTCTCAAGTCTGTGTGTGTGTGTGTGAGACCTTCACCCTGCCTGTCATGGAGGCCCTATTTCCCCCCTTATCTTTCTCAAGTCTGTGTGTGTGTGTGTGTGTGTGTGACCTTCACCCTGCCTGTCATGGAGGCCCTATTTCCTCCCTTATCTTTCTCAAGTCTGTGTGTGTGAGACCTTCACCCTGCCTGTCATGGAGGCCTTTTCACTGTGTGTGTGTGACCTGCCTTCACCCTGCCTGTCATGGAGGCCCTATTTCCTCCCTTATCTTTCTCAAGTCTGTGTGTGTGTGTGACCTTCACCCTGCCTGTCATGGAGGCCCTATTTCCTCCCTTATCTTTCTCAAGTCTGTGTGTGTGTGTGTGTGAGACCTTCACCCTGCCTGTCATGGAGGCCCTATTTCCCCCCTTATCTTTCTCAAACATGTAGATTAATTTGACATATTATTTCAACATCATCTGACATGAGATCTTCTCTCAGCCTAACAGGAATATGACTGGACATACACAGCAACACCTCCTCCATTTGTATTTCTGTCTTCCCTATATATTGTATTACCATGTATAGCTATTACTATATTTTAATTTAACCTTTATTTAACCAGGCAAGTCAGTTAAGAACATTCTTATTTTCAACGACGGCCTGGGAACAGTGGGTTAACTGCCTGTTCAGGGGCAGAACGACAGATTTTGTACCTTGTCAGCTCGGGGGTTTGAACTCACAACCTTCCGGTTACTAGTCCAACACTCTAACCACTAGGCTACGCTGCCGCCGCATCATCAAAGGAATGATCTAAGTGTGTTTCAGAGATGACCAGATTATTAATCATTTCTGATAATAATTTGTCAATTTCATGAACCTTGTTTCTCAGGCTACATATGTTAATTTAGTCATTTTATTGGTTATTTGTTTGTTTTTAGTGCTATTCTGAGAGGCTGATCTGAGGTAGACATGTCAGTGACGTTTACATTTGAGTCAATGGTATTGAGTGGGCTGCCCACAGTGGGCTTCTTCCTAAGGCAGACAGTTTCAGTGCAAACTGTGGAATTCAATGTGCATATGATTAATGCAGATAATACCCTCGGAGCTAACAGTTGAAGGAACATAGATGAGTTTACTTACATTCACTGCACTTCTATTTCTCTGGGAAATAATATGATTTCCATGTCCTCTGTTGGTTAATATGACAGGGAGGACTGGAGCGCTACCAAACCCAGGCCGCCAGTCTCTTAAGCCGTCCGCTATGTTGATGGAGATAATCCTGGAACCCCTGTGTTTAGGGCGAATCCCATGTCTTTTAAAGAGTGTTGGTTGCTCCCACAGCAAGTCACAAAGGAATACATTCCTGTCTTTATAGAGTTTCTTCAGGAACTCATTTACGTCAGCGAGGCGGTTCCAAACCCCTTCTATAGCATGGCAGGGGGCCAGAGATGACTGTTTTCTTCCCTGTTCAAACAAGGGTGTTCAAGAGAATGCTGTAGTCCTTCTTCAGTTTCTCGGATTGCTTTAAACGAATGTTGTTAAATGCAACGTGAGTGACAATGGTGCCAATATTAGAGTAGTGGGCAGGAGGGAGTTGATATCTTGGGCACGTGCACCTGGGTGACAGTGGACCTTGGTCGGCCCAAATGCTCCAGGCAGGCCAAAACCTCTCACCATCGAGCTGCCCACGACGATGGTGGTCGTGATGGAATCCGATGGGGAAGTAAGAGGTGAAACAGAATGGGCCTGCCTCGGGCACGGGGGAGGAGGTGTGCTTTGACTCATGCCAGCCTGATTCACCGTACATGAAGCAGTGGATTGCGTAGGAAACCTCTGGGAAATGGAGGAGGACCCAAGAACTTGTTTCTTTTGATCAGCTACCAGCTGAGCTGTGGAGGGTGTCCCTGGATGGCTGCTGGCTGTTGGTGTACTCCCAAGATCAGACCTGGACTGTGGGACAAAGCTGTTTAATAGCTGGATATGATCTTCTAGGATATATATATATATATATGGAGGCTGAACAGACTGCCGCCCACCTGACCCCCTTCGTCTTGCCACTGTCCATTCTCCCACTGGCTACAGGGTTGAGCTTACCATCTGTCTAGTGCAGGTATTCCCCAGGCGTACGCGCAATACTGTCGGGGGTACGCCAAATAAAAATGTGAATCACATTTTTTTAAATGAACAATAATATACTGTATATATTTTTTTAATATTTTCAGATTTGAAACAGTCAATTTACAAATAAAACATGCCAATTTGAAAAATAAGCCACGGGAGGTTTTTGAGCAAGAATTAAGACGACTTTAGAGTAGGAAGACGTATAAAAGCAACAGATACCATTAATAAGAAGGGGCTAGAAGCATCTTATATGGTGAGCTACTGAGGGTGTCATGTTTTGTCTTATATTGTCTTGTCATTATGCTTTCCCTTCTGTTCGTTTCCCCCTGCTGGTCTTATTAGGTTCGTTCCCTTTTTCTATCCCTCTCTCTCCCCCTCCCTCTCTCTCCTCTCTCTATCGTTCCGTTCCTGCTCCCAGCTGTTCCTCATTCTCCTACTCACTCATTTAGTCTTTTCACACCTGTCCCCTATTTTGTCCTCTGATTAGAGTCCCTATTTCTCCCCTTGTTTTCCGCTTCTGTCCTTGTCGGATCCTTGTATGATGTTCGCTGTGCTGTGTCCTTGTCTCGCCCTGTCGTGTCTTGTCTCCTTCAGATGCTGCGTGTGAGCAGGTGTCTAAGTCTGCTACGGTCGGTGCCTTCCCGAAGCAACCTGCAGTCAATGCTCGAGTCTCCAGTCTGTCCTCGTTACTACGAGTGGATTTAAGTTTTTTTCCTGTTTTGTTTTCGTCTTGAGTTTTACTGGAATAAAGACTCTGTTTTCGCTAAGTCGCTTTTGGGTCCTCATTCACCTGCATAACAGAGGGGCTAGGACAGGCAAGCCCCATACTATTGTGGAGGACTTCATTCTTCCTGCTGCCACGGATATGGCTGGAACAATGCTGGGGGAAAATGCCCAAAAAACGATATGGTCAAGGCCTTCATCAAACAACACTGTTTCATGGTGCATCAGTGACATGGCAGGAGATGTTTTAAAACAATTACTGCTTCGCATACAAGACAGTGAATTCTATGCATTACCGCTGGATGAGTCAACAGACATGGCAGCCTGGCACAATTCCTGGTATATGTCCGCTACGTTTATGGGGGGGTCAATTAAGGAAGACCTACTCTTCTGCGAACCACTGGAAACCAGGACAACATTAGAGGATATTTGTAAAGTACTGGACAGCTTTGTGACATCAAATGGACTTTGCTGGTCACGGTGTGTTGGTATCTGTACTGATGGAGCAAAGGCCATGACAGGGTGACATAGTGGAGTGGTAACGCGGGTGCAAGCAGTTGCTCCCGATGCCGCTTGGGTGCACTGCAGCATCCACCGAGAGGCTCTTGCTGCCAAGGGAATGCCTGACAGCTTGAAAAAATGTTTTGGACACTACAGTAGCAAGGCCCCTGAACTCTTGTGTATTTTCGGCACTATGCAATGATATGGGCAGCGACCATGTAACGCTTTTACAACATACAGAAGTGCACTGGTTATCAAGGGGCAAAGTATTGACACATTTTTTTTAAATTGAGAGACGAGGTTAAAGTTTTCTTTACTGACCATAATTTTCACTTGTCTTGCATGATGACAAGTTTCCCACACGACAATTTGGGTGATGTTTTTTTTTAGGATTACAGGAACTCTCCAACTATATTCAATGTGCAGGACAAAATTGAAAAACAATCGTTAAGAAGTTGGAGCTCTATTCTGTCAGCATTAATTTAAACAAGGACAACACAGAGGTCTTTCCATCATTGTATGATTTTTTTGTGTGCAAATTAACTCAAGTTTACAGACAAAGTCAATTGTGATATAGCGAAGCTCCTGAGTGAGTTAGGTGTGCAATTACGCAGGTAATTTCCCGAAATGGATGACACAAACAACTGGATTCATTATCCCTTTCATGCCCTGCCTCCAGTCCACTTACCGATATCTGAACAAGAGAGCCTCATTGAAATTGCAACAAGCGGTTCTGAGAAAATTGAATTTAATCAGATGCCACTGCCAGATTTCTCGGTTGGGCTGGACTCAGAGTATCCTGCCTTGGCAAGTCGCGCTGTTAAGACACCGATGCCCTTTGCAAACACATACCTATGTGAGAGTGGATTCTGGTCTAGTGGATTGGAGCAGGTCGGTACCGCCCGACTCATGGCTGTAGGAAGCATTCAGAACTAAAATGTTGTGTTCCTGGGCTGCATCAAAGTACTTCACATCTTGTTTTTCCCGCAGCTGAGCTAGTAGCCAGAGAATCTCTTTCCTAAGCTGCTTGATGATTACACATTTGGAACAGATGAATAATTTGTTTATTTATCAGTTCCACCTTATTTTCCTCCTCTCACTTAGATATAATGTGGTCCTGTGTAGCTCAGTTGGTAGAGCATGGCGCTTGTAACGCCAGGGTAGTGGGTTCGATCCCCGGGACCACCCATACCTAAAATGTATGCACACATGACTGTAAGTTGCTTTGGATAAAAGCGTCTGCTAAATGGCATATATTATTATTATTATAATCTCGCATCTAGCGCATTTGTGCCCAGAAGTAGACACAAATACCATTGCTGTTTTGACTCTAGCACTGCTAGCGTTATCTTGCTCTGTTAGCATGATGGATAACTGCTAACTATGGTGTGTTTTTTGCAGGAATCTGGGACACAAACTTCCGCTAACTGCGTCGCGGAATCCTTAGCTATCTGAACTTACAATGGTTAAAGATGTTGTTGTTGTTGACATGATTAAAAATGAAATAATGAAAACTATTTTATAAAAGCAACAGACCGAGTGTAGACAGCACACTGATCTGTTGCGCACCCCAGTTGTTACGACTTCCGCCGAAGTTGGCTCCTCTCCTTGTTTGGCTTTCTAGCCATCACCGCTCCATTTTTCATACAGTATATCTATTTGTTTTGTCTTGTTCCCTGCACACCTGGTTTTCATTCCCCAATCAATTCATATGTATTTATTCCTCTGTTCCCCATCATGTCTTTTGTAGGATTATTTGTGTTACGTGTATTTTGATATTGTGGATATTGTTTCGTGCATTACTTTTTGTCTATGTTCTGTGTTTTGAGCACATTTTATGTTATTTTGTCCTGTCATTTTTGACCGGAATAGAAAGTGCGCCTGTTCACTACACTCTGCTCTCCTGCACCTGACTTCGCCTCAAATACACACTCCTAACACCAGTATATTTCCTCGCTACTGTTATTTTATCGTTGCTCTTTAATTATTTGTTATTTTTCTATTTTCTTATTTTTAATTAATGATTTTTTTTACCTCAGTTTATTTTAGTAAATACCATCTTAACACTTATTTTTCTTAAAACTGCATTGTTGGTAAGCATTTAACTTATACTGCAAGTGTAACGGCTCTCGTCGGTGGAAGGAAGAGTGGACCAAAGTGCAGCGTGGAAAGTGTTCATGATATTTATTTTCAAGAAACACTCAAACAAATATAACAAAACAAATGAAAACGAAAGCTAACAGTTCCGTCAGGCACAGACACTAAACAGACACTCTCGACAAATTTGGAGGAGTAAATTCATCTTACCTCCCCTTGCCAACACTCCCACTAAAAAGGAAGTGAGAAAAAGGACAGTAGGCTCATTTCAAGCTTTCATATCCATAGATGACTTTATTGTTACATTATTGCAGGAAGAAAGTTCAAACAAGCACACACAATCCATACACTGAATTTCCAACCCTCATCACTCCAACACAACAGGTGTCACATACTGGTTTACAGTAACCTTACCGTAATTCAGTTATTAAGAGCCTCACATGACATAATAATACTTGTCACTACCAGCTATAACTATTTAATGATTGTATGAGACACAAATATGTTTTATGATGAATGGAATGGTTATTGCTTCATGATGTTTCTTTCGAGTAATGGATTAATAGAGTCAAAGGTATTATCTAAATTACTTTTAAATGTACTTTTTCATTTCAAGTCTACCCCTCATTGTCACGCCCTGACCTTAGAGATCCGTTTTATTTCCCTATTTGGTTAGGTCAGGGTATGATGTGGGGTGGGCATTCTACGCTCGAGACCTCCAGTGCGCCTCCATGGCCCAGTGTATCCAGTGCCTACTCCCAGAACCAGGCCTCCTGTATGTCTCCCCAGCCTGGTAAGCCCTGTGGCAGCTCCACGCACCAGGCTGCCTATACGTCTCCTCACTCCAGTGATGATCCATGGCACGAAGCCTCCAGTGGTGGTGATCCATGGCTCGAAGCCTCCAGTGATGATCCATGACACGAAGCCTCCAGTGATGATCCATGGCCCGAAGCCTCCAGTGATGATCCATGACACGAAGCCTCCAGTGATGATCCATGGCACGAAGCCTCCAGTGGTGGTGATCCATGGCCCGAAGCCTCCAGTGATGATCCATGACACGAAGCCTCCAGTAATGATCCATGGCACGAAGCTTCCAGTGGTGATCCATGACACAAAGCCTCCAGTGATGATCCATGACACAAAGCCTCCAGTGATGATCCATGGCACGAAGCCTCCAGTGATGATCCATGGCCCGGAGCCTGCAGTGATGATCCATGGCACGAAGCCTCCGGTGATGATCCATGGCACAAAGCCTCCGGTGATGATCCCCAGTCCGGGGCCTGCAGTGAGGGTCCCCAGTCCGGGGCCTGCAGCGAGGGTCCCCAGTCCGGGGCCTGCAGCGAGGGTCCCCAGTCCTGGGCCTGCAGCGAGGGTCCCCAGTCCGAGGCCTGCAGCGAGGGTCCCCAGTCCGGGGCCTGCAGCGAGGCTCCCCAGTACAGTAATCAGACCCGTTGACCTTTTTAAACTTAAAAAAAAAAACGTTAGTCTTATCCTAAAATTGATCAAATTGTTTCCCCCCCATCAATCTTCACAATACCCCATAATGACAAAGCAAAAACAGTTTTTTGTTTGTCTGCAAATTTATAAAAAAAACAAAAACAGGATTACCTTACTGACATAAATATTCAGACCCTTTTCTATGAGCCTCGAAATAGAGCTCAGGTGCATCCGGTTTCCGTTGATCATCCTTGTTTCTACAAATTGATTGGAGTCGACTTTTGGTAAATTCAATTGATTGGACATGATTTGGAAACACAGTGGTTTCCATCCTTCTTAAATGTAAGAAGTTAGGAACCACCAAGACTCTTCCTAGAGCTGGCCACCCCACTAAACATAGCAATCATGGGAGAAAGGCCTTGGTCAGGGAGGTGACCAAGTACCCAAATGGTCACTATGACAGAGCTCCAGAGTTCCTCTGTGGAGATGTGAGAACCTTCCAGAAGGACAATCATCTCTGCAGCACTCCAACAATCAGACCTTTATGGTAGAGTGGCCAGACGGCAGCCATTCCTGAGTAAAAGGCACTTGACAGCCCGCTTGGAGTTTGCCAAAAGGCACGTAAAGGACTCTCAGACCAAGAGAAACAAAATTATCTGATTTGATGAAACCAAGAGTGAACTCTTTGGCCTGAATGCCAAGCGTCATGTCTGGAGGAAACCTGGCACCATTCCTACAAGAAGCATGGTGGTGGCAGCATCATGCTGTGGGGATGTTTTTCAGCGGAAGTGTCTGGGAGATTAGTCAGGACCGAGGGAAAGATGAACGGCGCAAAGTACAGAGCGATCCTTGATGAAAACCTGCTCCAGAGCTCTCAGGACCTCGGTGAAGGTTAATCTTCCAACAGGACAATGACCCTAAGCACAGATCCAAGACAACGCAGGAGTGGCTTCATGACAAGTCACTGAATGTCCTGTGCAGCAATACTCCCCATCCAACCTGACAGAGCATGAGAGGATCTTCAGATAAGAATGTGAGAAACTCCCCAAATTGAGGTGTGCCAAGCTTGTAGCGTCACATTTATTATATTTTAATTATTATATATTTATTTTCATTAGGGTTATTGTGTGTAGATTGACGAGGGAAAAAAACATAAAGAATCAATTTTTGAATAAGGCTGTAACGTAACAAAATGTTGAAAAGGTGGAGTCTGAATACTTTCCGAATGCACTGTGTGCGTACATATATTAGTGTGCGTACATATATTAGTGCTGTGCTTTTCTCCATCTGTTGTGTTTACTGGAGTGAAGCTGCCAACAAAAATTATATGGTATTTGATCATCCATGACACGAAGCCTTGACCACCAGCCAGATGATCCAAATTAGCCTGACGAAACAATGCTTAGAACAACCCATATTTGCCCAAGATATGTTATTGCACTATTGCAACATGTCCAAGATAATAAAACACCTGTTATATTTTAATACAGCAAACAACAATGCCAGCCCACCAGCCACTGTTGAATCTGTGTGTGTGTTTGTGCGTGTGTGTGTGGAACCAGTGCAGGATGTTAGGTGTCAGGAGAACAGTAGCTAATGCTCTATTCATGACACTCCAAGATGATCAACAGCTACACTCCTCCAAGGATGTTTGTTTTTCTTCTGGCTCCCATCTGGCGCTCACCCCCTTCCTTCCCTCCCTAACGATTGGTTAGTTGGTCCTTTGGTTATAATGGCCCTAGTGTGTCTGGAACAAGTCACGGAGGGTGGTACTGCCAGGACAATTAGGATCAAGAGAACATTGACAGCTGTTCACGCCTTTCAGTCCCCATCCTGTTCCCTCCATCCTCTTCCCTCCATCATCTTCCCTTGTGAATATGTGGGCCTCATTCTCTCTCTCTCTCTCTCTCTCTCTCTCTCTCTCTCTCTCTCTCTCTCTCTCTCTCTCTCTCTCTCTCTCTCTCTCTCTCTCTCTCGCTCTCCTGTAGATCAGTAGTCTTGGTAGAGAGAATACAGTAGACGGCACGCGTCAAACCACTACCTTGTATCCTTTTCCCTCTCGCTCCCTCTCGCTCTCATCCAACACCTCCCACACTGCCCCTACTCGGATGGTATCGCGCCGTCCCAACCTTCGCTCTCTCTCCCCCGCTACTCTCTCCTCTTCCATCCTATCATCTCTTCCCTCCGCTCAAACCTTCTCCCACCTATCTCCTGATTCTGCCTCCTCAACCCTCCTCTCCTCCCTCTCTGCATCCCTTGACTCTCTATGTCCCCTATCCTCCAGGCCGGCTCGGTCCTCACCTCCCGCTCCGTGGCTCGATGACTCATTGCGAGCTCACAGAACAGGGCTCCGGGCAGCCGAGCGGAAATGGAGGAAAACTCGCCTCCCTGCGGACCTGGCATCCTTTCACTCCCTCCTCTCTACATTTTCCTCCTCTGTCTCTGCTGCTAAAGCCACTTTCTACCACGCTAAATTCCAAGCATCTGCCTCTAACCCTAGGAAGCTCTTTGCCACCTTCTCCTCCCTCCTGAATCCTCCTCCCCCCCTCCTCCCTCTCTGCAGATGACTTCGTCAACCATTTTGAAAAGAAGGTCGACGACATCCGATCCTCGTTTGCTAAGTCAAACGACACCGCTGGTTCTGCTCACACTGCCCTACCCTGTGCTCTGACCTCTTTCTCCCCTCTCTCTCCAGATGAAATCTCGCGTCTTGTGACGGCCGGCCGCCCAACAACCTGCCCGCTTGACCCTATCCCCTCCTCTCTTCTCCAGACCATTTCCGGAGACCTTCTCCCTTACCTCACCTCGCTCATCAACTCATCCCTGACCGCTGGCTACGTCCCTTCCGTCTTCAAGAGAGCGAGAGTTGCACCCCTTCTGAAAAAACCTACACTCGATCCCTCCGATGTCAACAATTACAGACCAGTATCCCTTCTTTCTTTTCTCTCCAAAACTCTTGAACGTGCCGTCCTTGGCCAGCTCTCCCGCTATCTCTCTCTGAATGACCTTCTTGATCCAAATCAGTCAGGTTTCAAGACTAGTCATTCAACTGAGACTGCTCTCCTCTGTATCACGGAGGCGCTCCGCACTGCTAAAGCTAACTCTCTCTCCTCTGCTCTCATCCTTCTAGATCTATCGGCTGCCTTCGATACTGTGAACCATCAGATCCTCCTCTCCACCCTCTCCGAGTTGGGCATCTCCGGCGCGGCCCACGCTTGGATTGCGTCCTACCTGACAGGTCGCTCCTACCAGGTGGCGTGGCGAGAATCTGTCTCCTCACCACGCGCTCTCACCACTGGTGTCCCCCAGGGCTCTGTTCTTGGCCCTCTCCTATTCTCGCTATACACCAAGTCACTTGGCTCTGTCATAACCTCACATGGTCTCTCTTATCATTGCTATGCAGACGACACACAATTAATCTTCTCCTTTCCCCCTTCTGATGACCAGGTGGCGAATCGCATCTCTGCATGTCTGGCAGACATATCAGTGTGGATGACGGATCACCACCTCAAGCTGAACCTCGGCAAGACGGAGCTGCTCTTCCTCCCGGGGAAGGACTGCCCGTTCCATGATCTCGCCATCACGGTTGACAACTCCATTGTGTCCTCCTCCCAGAGCGCCAAGAACCTTGGCGTGATCCTGGACAACACCCTATCGTTCTCAACCAACATCAAGGGCGGTGGCCCGTTCCTGTAGGTTCATGCTCTACAACATCCGCAGAGTACGACCCTGCCTCACACAGGAAGCGGCGCAGGTCCTAATCCAGGCACTTGTCATCTCCCGTCTGGATTACTGCAACTCGCTGTTGGCTGGGCTCCCTGCCTGTGCCATTAAACCCCTTCAACTCATCCAGAACGCCGCAGCCCGTCTGGTGTTCAACCTTCCCAAGTTCTCTCACGTCACCCCGCTCCTCCGTTCTCTCCACTGGCTTCCAGTTGAAGCTCGCATCCACTACAAGACCATGGTGCTTGCCTACGGAGCTGTGAGGGGAACGGCACCTCAGTACCTCCAGGCTCTGATCAGGCCCTACACCCAAACAAGGGCACTGCGTTCATCCACCTCTGGCCTGCTCGCCTCCCTACCACTGAGGAAGTACAGCTCCCGCTCAGCCCAGTCAAAACTGTTCGCTGCCCTGGCCCCCCCAATGGTGGAACAAACTCCCTCACGACGCCAGGACAGCGGAGTCAATCACCACCTTCCGGAGACACCTGAAACCCCACCTCTTTAAGGAATACCTAGGATAGGATAAGTAATCCCTCTCACCCCCCCCCCCCCCTTAAGTTTTAGATGCACTATTGTAAAGTGACTGTTCCACTGGATGTCATAGGGTGAATGCACCAATTTGTAAGTCGCTCTGGATAAGAGCGTCTGCTAAATGACTTAAATGTAAATGTAAATTTATGACCTATTGTCCGGATGACGTGTGCATGGGCATCCGGTCAGGACATCCTGGCGGGAAGTTATCACGTGGTTCACAGGACTGTATGTCACTGTACTTTCCTCCAAAAACCCAGAGGAAGGGCACATGCTGAAACAAGTTGGTCTTTAACAATAAAGAAGCGTTTTTGACGTCCACTTTCATAGTCCTCCAAGAGTTTCTGAATATCCTTAAATTCACTGTACTTTTCCTCTGACAGACTAAGCTTTTTTGCTACTGGATTACATCCCGTGACAGTGCGGATTAAACCATGCAGCGCAGTGGGTGTGACAGAGAGAGACGTGGAGATTAACAATGTGTGTTTGCAATTGCAGAGTCCAGACAGTCCATTCGTTCTGTCTATCTTAATGCAGTACAGGGCAGAATAAATCATTGACTTAAGCTCTGCAACCTGCAATGAAATACACCTCTACTGCTGTCTGGTGGTGAAATAATGACATGACTTAAAAGGAGGGCTTTAAGAGGGTGTGGCCAATCCATCCGTCTCCTTCATCTCCTTTGGATCTCCTCCTCCACAGAACATGACTGGTGCACTCCCAACCACCACACCAACCACCACTACCAACCACCACACAACTACCAACCACCACTCCCAACTACCACACCAACCACCACTACCAACCACCACACAACTACCAACCACCACTACCAACCACCACACCAAACACCACACCACTTCTAACCACTACCAACCACCACACCAACCACCACTACCAACCACCACACAACTACCAACCACCACTACCAACCACCACACCAACCACCACTACCAACCACCACACCAAACACCACTACCAACCACCACACAACTACCAACCACCACTACCAACCACCACACCAAACACCACACCACTTCTAACCACTACCAACCACCACACCAACCACCACACCAGTACACCAACCACCATACCAACCACCACTACCAACCACCACACCACTACCAACCACCACACCACTTCTAACCACCACCAACCACCACACCACTACCACCCACCACCACACCACTACCACCCACCACCACACCACTACCCACCACCACACCACTACCAACCACCACCAACCACCACACCACTACCAACTACCACACCACTACCAACCACCACACAACTACCAACCACCACCCACCACCACACCACTACCAACCACCACTACCAACCACTACCAACCTCTATACCACTACCAACCACCACACCACTACCAACCACCACTACCAACAACCACACCACTACCAACCACCACACCACTGATAACCACCACCAACCACCACACCACTACCAACCACCACACCACTACCAATCACCACTACCAACCACCACACCACTACCAATCGCCACTACCAACCACCACACACCACTACCCACCACCACACCACTACCAACCACCCCCCACCACCGCACCACTACCAACCACTACCAACCACCACACCACTACCAACTACCAACCACCACCCACCACCACACCACTACCAACCTCCACCCACCACCACCACACCACTACCAACCACCCCCCACCACCGCACCACTACCAACCACTACCAACCACCACACCACTACCAACTACCAACCACCACACCACTACCAACCACCACACCACCACCACACCACCACCAACCACCACACCACTACCAACCACCACCACCACACCATTACCAACCACCACTACCAACCACCACACCAACCACTACCAACCACCACACTAGCACCAACCACCACACCACCACCACACCACCACCAACCACCACACCACTACCAACCACCACCACACCACCACACCACTACCAACCCACACCAACCACCACACCACCACCAACCACCACACCACCACCACACCAATGCCACCACCACACCACTACCAACCACCACACCACTACCAACCACCACACCACCACCAACCACCACACCAACCACCACTACCAACCACCACACCAAACACCACTACCAACCACCACACAACTACCAACCACCACTACCAACCACCACACCAAACACCACACCACTTCTAACCACTACCAACCACCACACCAACCACCACACCACTACACCAACCACCATACCAACCACCACTACCAACCACCACACCACTACCAACCACCACACCACTTCTAACCACCACCAACCACCACACCACTACCACCCACCACCACACCACTACCACCCACCACCACACCACTACCCACCACCACACCACTACCAACCACCACCAACCACCACACCACTACCAACTACCACACCACTACCAACCACCACACAACTACCAACCACCACCCACCACCACACCACTACCAACCACCACTACCAACCACTACCAACCTCTATACCACTACCAACCACCACACCACTACCAACCACCACTACCAACAACCACACCACTACCAACCACCACACCACTGATAACCACCACCAACCACCACACCACTACCAACCACCACACCACTACCAATCACCACTACCAACCACCACACCACTACCAATCACCACTACCAACCACCACACACCACTACCCACCACCACACCACTACCAACCACCCCCCACCACCGCACCACTACCAACCACTACCAACCACCACACCACTACCAACCACCACCCACCACCACACCACTACCAACCTCCACCCACCACCACCACACCACTACCAACCACCCCCACCACCGCACCACTACCAACCACTACCAACCACCACACCACTACCAACTACCAACCACCACACCACTACCAACCACCACACCACCACCACACCACCACCAACCACCACACCACTACCAACCACCACCACCACACCATTACCAACCACCACTACCAACCACCACACCAACCACTACCAACCACCACACTAGCACCAACCACCACACCACCACCACACCACCACCAACCACCACACCACTACCAACCACCACCACACCACCACACCACTACCAACCCACACCAACCACCACACCACCACCAACCACCACACCACCACCACACCAATGCCACCACCACACCACTACCAACCACCACACCACTACCAACCACCACACCACCACCAACCACCACACCACCACCACACCAATGCCACCACCAACAACACCAACACCAGATGTATCAGGACGACTCGAGTGTAAATGAGAGTAGAAGCAGTAAGATGTAGACTGAACACAGCTATGTAGACCACTTCAAGATATTAGAACTACACAATCTGTTGGGTAATAACCTTCATTCTGGATAACAACACATTACAAATCATAAGACTAGAGAAATGTATCGACAAATATTACGAAAACAAGCAACACCCAAACTTGACGGAGAGTACGACAGGGGAACCTATTTCAAAATGAAAACGTGTCTCTTCTACAGACACAGACAATTTAATATTTTCACCAGCGGGAATGGTAAAGGTCGAAACCCATCTGTTAAAATCAATAAATGACAAACTGGATATACTTAAACTAATTAGTAAGGATATAAAAGAGTTGAAGGCAAGCCTCGATGAGTGACGAAAGAAGCTGCGACATTGGAGAAAGACACAAACAAGCTGAAAGGTACAGTCAGTAAGATTGAGACCAAAGTTAATTAACTGAAAAAGGAGAACATTGTTCTGAGAGAAGCCTCACTTGACATACAGACTAGATCCGTGAGAGAGAATCTGGTACTTACAGTTATACAAGAGAAAGAAGGAGAAGTTCCTGAATCTGTAGTTAGAGAGTTCCTCCTTACAGCGCTTCAGATCCCATGCAAAGCTATTGACAAAATGGCATGAAAATAGGCATGAAAGACCAGTTCCCAAAGAGAATTGCAGAACGGCGTAAAGTTCTATATCCAATTGTCAAGGAAAATAGATTGAAAAGGAAACGCGTAGATCTCGTGGTCGATAAACTGTATATTGATAACCAGTTATTCAGAGACACAAAGACTACTCCATGGTTATTTTAAAAATGACAAAGTTCTCATAGAGGAGGCAAATAAGGAAACACACAATTCTATCTCTGTTATGGATTTGAATAATACAACAAAAATATGTAGCTTTTCTATCTATCTTCAAATATAACTAATTGGAACACAAAATCACTAATTCAACATGGTGGAGATAAAAACTCAGTACACAGAAGGCACAGTATGTATGGATGGATGGTGTGGTGTGAGTTTTTTGGTGTTTGGGTAAGTGTGGCGTTGAGTGAGAAAGGAAATGGTTGCTGTAGTGTCTTAGGTCATATTACTTATTTATATAATAAGAAAGAGTCGGAATACAAAGAATTGAACTGGAGCTTCACATTTACTAAACGAGTTAGTACCAGAATAACATAGAACAACACTGCGCATGACCAAGGGTTCTCCATTCTTAAAGGGACATCAGTAATTAACATAACATAACAGTTGCATATACCAGAACCAATGTATTTCTGTGAGCAGGGGTTGTGAGAGAGCTTTCAATGTTGTGCAGATGAGGGATATACATTTTATACTGAATTATTTATGTATTGTCCTATCATGGTGGAACAGAGTTTTAAAATCAATTATACATCTAATTTATTTATTTGTGGTCCTATTTTGACACAACAGTCCACAATCCCATACCCTAGACACCCACCTGAACGACTCAGATACTAAGGAGTCCCTATCTGTTTATGGGCCTGCTGTAAATGGCCTGTATGCAGCCAGAATGTAGTCGGAGACCTAGAGCAGGACAGCGCCCTTAAGATTCTGAGCCTGCCTGGCAGGGTTGGTCCTGCAAAGCCAGAGCATAATATACAAGGAAATTCTCAAAGCTGCTAATGAGAACCTTGACGACCTTGTACCTAGCCGGTGGGAATTCCGGTGGGGTGCCCCCACCCAGGCAGTGGCAGTCCTGGGAACACTAGCTGCAGTAACCCATGGGGAGGGGGTCACACTCAGACATTCAGAGAGGGGTCATATTATTGTGGCCCTGGTGGCACAAAATCAAAGGTCTAACTGCACGGAGATGCTTGGGAATATGGTCACTACGGGGGACCATGTCGTGGGTGTTTGATTAACCATTGGCACGTCCTCGATGAGGCACTGTGTGCTCTTTTCGAAAGATGGGTCCCGGTCTCTCCGGGGCTATGGGATCCGGGGGGTCGGGGGTGGTCTGCCAGGCATTGGGTTGACAACCCAACTCGGGATGAGGAGGGCTTTTAGCAGGTGGAATAGTGGAGGTTTACTTAGAAGCAATGCAAATTTCATGGTACAGCTATATAGCCACTCAATCATCATGTTACTTTTTAAAGGTACGTTTACAAACATATATTTTGATAAATAGAATTGAAACTTGTGTCTCATTATGGTAAGTGGTGAAATAAGTGTAGCCAGGTACAATTGTAATGGCTTAGCAGATAATAAGGAAAGACGATCAGTATTTACCTGGCTAAAAGAGAAAGAATAAAATATCAATTTTAGATGGAGAACATTTTAGATGGAGTTTTGTGGAAAAAGGACTAGGGGGGTGGAAATATATTTCCCCCATGGGCAAAGAAATTCAAAAAGGGTTGATGATAATTTGAACAGTAATGATAACGAACAGTAATTTTGATTCAAATGTGGATATTGCCCAAACAGATCATCGAGGTAGATGGATTATTTTAAATATCTTATTGGACAATAAACAGATATGGCTTATTAACCTATACGGTCCAAATAATAATAATATATATTTGTAAATATATATAAGAATGTATCAACTTTACAAGCAACACTAGACTCTATTATTATGGTGGGTGATTTTAATATGGTTTTAAATACCTCTATGGACCATAAAGGAAATCACACTACAAACTAAGGCACTTAGTAAGGAAAAATAATAAGGAAAAATCATGAATGTCATGGATATATTGGAATTAGTGGACATATGGAGGCTTAAATACCCTGAGCTAGTGAGATATACAGTGGTCAGAACAAGTATTTGATACACTGCCGATTTTGCAGGTTTCCCCACTTACAAAGCATGTAGAGGTCTGTAATTTTTATCATAGGTACACTTCAACTATCATAGGTACACTTCAACATCCAGAAAATCACATTGTATGATTTTTAAGTAATTAATTTGCATTCTATTGCATGACATAAGTATTTGATCACCTACCAACCAGTAAGAATTCCGTCTCTCACAGACCTGTTAGTTTTTCTTCAAGAAGCCCTCCTGTTCTTCACTCATTACCTGTATTAACTGCACCTGTTTGAACTCGTTACCTGTATAAAAGACACCTGTCCACACACTCAATCAAACAGACTCCAACCTCTCCACAATGGTCAAGACCAGAGAGGGTGTAAGGACATCAGGGATACAATTGTAGACCTGCACACGGCTGGGATGGGCTACAGGACAATAGGCAAGCAGCTTGGTGAGAAGGCAACAACTGTTGGCGCAAATATTAGAAAATGGAAGAAGTTCAAGATGACTGTCAATCACCCTCGGTCTGGGGCTCCATGCAAGATCTCACCTCGTGGGGCATCAATGATCATGGGGAAGGTGAGGGATCAGCCCAGAACTACACGGCAGGACCTGGTCAATGACCTGAAGAGAGCTGGGACCACAGTCTCAAAGAAAACCATTAGTAACACACTACACCGTCATGGATTAAAATCCTGCAGCACACGCAAGGTCCCCCTGCTCAAGCCAGTGCATGTCCAGGCATTACTTATTTTCCACCATAATTTGCAAATAAATTCAATAAATATCCTACAATGTGATTTTCTGGATTTTCTTTCTTCTCATTTTGTCTGTCATAGTTGAAGTGTACCTATGATGAAAATTACAGGCCTCTCTCATCTTTTTAAGTGGGATAACTTGCACAATTGGTGGCTGACTAAATACTATTTTGCCCCACTGTATATGGTCCATCTGAGGATGGTCTGTACTCCCTGACCACAGACCTTTTGCGACATGACCACAGCGCGCGGCAGCTGGACTCTGGTGGCAAGCGTTCACGATTACAACTTCTATGGGAAGTGCACGGTTGGCGATAGTTAGACCTGCCAGAAGGGCAACAACGCCAAATGGCCAAAAGGGGACGACATGCTGGCCAACAGGAAGACGTGGGAGGCAGGCTACTACGACATCGTAGCAGAAGACATTTCGGTGTGGAACTTTCCCAGCAATATGCCCTTATACCACTGGAACCTGACTGCCATCATCCAACAATGGACCCTCCATTCCAATAGTATATGACCACAGGGATAAAAAGTCCACCAAAATGTTCTACGGCCCGAACACTAGAGGGGAGACTGAGGGAGGCTTCATCAGTTTCAGAGCCATAAACCATGAACGGGCAGCAACAGCCATCTGCTCTGGGGTCAAACCCAAAGGCTGTAATGTTGAACACCACTGTATTGGTGGTGGTGGGTTTTTCCCTCAGGGTAACCCTCTTCAGTGTGGGGATTTCACCTCCTTTGCCTGGAACGGCTATGGGACCAATGTAGGTTGGAGTGCATCAAAACAGATGCTGGAGTCAGCTGTGTTACTCTTTTACCGCTAATTCACAGTGCATTTACTTTTTTTTGATTGAATGATAGATAGACAGATTTTTGGGTAAAACAATTTGTTCAGTTTAAAATGAAAAGTACATTTAAAAGTCATTTTGATAATATTAGTAATACCTTTTTTAACTATTAATCCATTATTACAAAGAAATTGCATAAAGTAATAACCATTCCATTCATACGTTTTTTTGTGTCTAATACAATCATTAAATGCTTATAGCTGATAGTGACAAATATTATGTCATGTGAGGCTTTTAATAACTGAAATGATGGTAAGGTTACTGTAAAGCACTTTGTAACACCTGTTGGGGTGATGGGTGCTGTGAATTCAGTGTATGGATTGTGTGTGCTTGTTTGATCATTCTTCCTGCAGTAATGTAACAATAAAGTCGTCTATGGATCTGAGAGCATGAAATGAGCCTACTGTACTTTTTTGTTATAATATTTCTTACTTGTTTGTTTGTTTTGGTGGATGTGTTGGGGAGAGGGGGGTGGGTTAAGATGAACTTATCTAGAGAGAGATGGATGTCTCTATCTAGAGAGAGATGGAGAGGATGTATTCTGAGGAGCGTGCGAGAGCGAAAGAGAGGAGAGAGAGAAGGCGAGAAAAGAAGGCAAGAGAGAGAGGAGAGAGATTTAGAAGGAGAGAGCAGAAAGGACGTTCTGAGTGCTGTAATGATGCCTCAGTGTATGGACATGACTAGCCATGTGATGTTTTGAAATGGAGATATACATTATATGCTGCTGGCTGTTTGATTAAAGCATATTTGTCACGTGAAGAAAGACACTGGGCATGATCGTATCCAACTAACAGTGCTCTTGTGGCACACACACATGGCTGAGAAGCAACAGGTGACATAGTGATGAAGAGAAGAAAAGCAGCCAGCCTGGCATAAGAATGTCCATGGCAATAAAGCACCATTATTTCTGGGTCTGTTTCCCTGGTTGAGGCTTTCCTGGAGGTTGAGAGAAAGAGATGCTACCACCACCATCAGAGTAAAGGACACATAACTAGGGTGTTCTGGATAACACACTTCACCTTGTGCTAGGATCACAGTCACACACACACACACACACACACACACACACACACACACACACACACACACACACACACACACACACACACACACACACACACACACACACACACACACACACACACACACACACACACACACACACACACACACACACACACACACACACACACACACACACACACACACACCTGCATCTCCCCTCCTGTTTAGCTGCCAAGCATGTGAATGCCAGTCACACGTGTGGAATGATCAGGACCGGTGGACATCCTCGTAACCACCCCTTGGTTAAAACCATGTAAATAAAAACAGGGTTACTCTGCTGTCAAGCCTGCAAGGTGTGTGTGTGTGTGTGTGTGTGTGTGTGTGTGTGTGTGTGTGTGTGTGTGTGTGTGTGTGTGTGTGTGTGTGTGTGTGTGTGTGTGTGTGTGTGTGTGTGTGTGTGTGTGTGTGTGTGTGAGGGTGTGCGAAGGGAGATGGGCAGCATTAGGGAGAGGAGTCATGCACAGGATGCGACAACAAGATTGTTTGGTTTTTAATGTCTCCTCCCTCAGGTCTGAATGATAACAGGCACATTAAAACGACAGGCAGGATTTTGAACTAACAACTGTTACTGTTCAGATGCGTGTGCACACACCTATTTAGGATGGGGAGTTTACATTGATACTAGTATGACTCAGAGAAAGAGTTGATTGTGGTTGAGGGGTTGTTTTTCCCTCAGTCAGCACTGAGGCTGCAAGACAGGGACATGGGGGAGAGGAGAGCTGTTAGACAGGGAGGGAGAGGAGAGCTGTGTCACGACGTGGCCCTTTGGGGTGTATATCGTGGCTCCCGCCCTCTCTCATGCTCCCCGCCACAAATGTTATGACTTTACGACAGGTCATAAGTACCTGGTAGAAACTAGCATGTAGTATTGAGGGAGAGAGTCTAACAGAACAAAGAGCTTCTCTTATTTCAGAACGGCTAATTCTCAAAATGGGAGAACTAAACAATATTTCTACTTTTGAGAATGTGGGAATGGTCTGTGGACACTTATGGAACAGTCATGTTGAGTGTGTTTCATTTGGTGATCTCATGATGGACAGGAAACACACATAACTATATCTCTTAATGTGTACATTTCCCAGCTGTCAGGTTGTCATCTAAATATTGTGAAACGTATGTGACTAACATAAAACAATTTGTGAAACTATGTAATGTTACGTTAACCTTCTAAATGAGAGTATGGATATTCATATAAAGATTAACTAGTCAGTGGCCACACCCCCGTGAGCCCAGACATCAGGCGTCATTAGGCGTCATATAAACTGCCTCTTCTTCCACAAGTATAAAACACCATCCTACAAAATATAAATTAAGTCAGAGAACTGTAAAGGCTACAATTCTATAGGCATCGTAGACCATACAGCTGTAGTTTTGGCTACACTGCTGGAAATGGTTAAACTCTGAGACTATTGATCACTACAGAATAAGAGCAAATCTTAGATGTATAATTACTAGTCTGCAGATAGAAAATACCTACGTCGAGAATGAGAATACCGACAACCGCCGAAGCATCTATTCTATGGAAACATTTCCAAATGGTACTCTGAAGTATTCCATTCTAACCACCTACAACCACAAAAGATATTGTGACTTCTGGGAAAGTTAACCAAAGACTCATGAACTCTACAGGACGATCGAGTATTCCAACAGAGAAGACAACAACGACATATGGGCGTAAATATATACATTGCAATTATTCTTGAATGAGCTGCCATTCAGGTGCAAGGGATTAGCATTTCAATAAATATAATTATAGATTGTGTGTAGTTCATCTATTTTGTCTTTCCCGCTCTTTCTCAGTTCCCACCCCTTTCCTTTGTCTACCAAGCCGGCATATCGGCTTAGCCCACTAAGGACTTTTCTATCATTGTTAGTAATACATATTTACTGTTTGTTTATATGATTATTTAGTTAGTTAAATAAATAAATAATAAAGCCAATTTGTATATTGCTGATTCATTATGGAAACTAGAGTTTATGCCGATATACAAGGGTTTGCGACATTCAGTAATGAGAACTGATAAGGTAATAATTCATTAATAGAAAACTAATTGATCAGATATTAAAATATCTGAAGAGTTTTATTCAGAAAATTAAACGTTGTAATCTCAAAATTGTCTGTGATGCCCTGACTTCCTAGTCAATTAATATTTACATGGTTAGTTTAATCACTTAATAATTAAACCTAAAGAACTGTTTGGATATAAATACATCTTCACATTTAATGATAGTCCAGACACGACAGCTGTTAGAGACAGGGGGTATTGATGAGTGTTTGACATATATATATATATATGTTTTCCCCTGTCAGTGTGTCATCCTGACAGAAAGAGCCTGGCTGACAGCTCCTCTGATGGCTGCTCTGTCATGTCAGCTGCTCTGTTCTGTTCTCCCCACATGCAGCAGCAATGTGATGATATCAGTGACAGGTCAGCCAGGCTAAGAGGGGTGCAGTGAGGGTGTGGTAGGGGGGTCTTGTCTGTCTGTCGGTCCTTCTGTCTGTGTGTCTGTATGTTTCTGTGTCTGTCTGCTCTCCTCTATAGCTTGGTCCTAGTCTTGAGTTTTCTCAGGCAAGCTAAACTCTGAAACTAGCCCAATAATCGTTTAATCTGTCCCTCATTGCATTTTTCCTCCTTCTCCTCCATCCCTCCTCCCATCCATCACTCCATACCCCTGGCCTGTGTGGTTGAGAGGAGTCTACAGATTCAGAGGTCAGTAGCAGTAGTCAGCAGTAGAAGTCCAGAGGGACTCAGAGAGCAGCAGAAGTGTGGCTCCAGCGCTAGTGTTCTGGATCGATGAGGATAAACACAACACTGAGCTACTGATCCTAAAAAAAAATCTGGCCACACACACACACATACATGCATACATACATACATATGTAACAGTTTAACTTTAGTCCGTCCCCTCACCCCTACCCGGGCTCGAATCAGGGACCCTCTGCACACATAGACAACTGACACTCACGAAGCATTGTTACTCATCGCTCCATAAAAGCCACAGCCCTTGCAGAGCAAGGGGAACAACTACTTCAAGGCCTCAGAGTGAGTAACTTCACCAATTGAAACGCTATTAGCGCGCACCACCGCTAACTAGCTAGCCATTTCACATCGGTTACACATACATACGGAACTGGAAGGATCCTGCCTCTATAAATACACACCGAAGAGAAGGCATCCCAACATACATGCAGCACTGAGCCCATAGAGAGAGGAGGCCTCTGAGGTGGTCCCAGGGAGAATTTACAAGCTTGAGAGATCAGAGAGAGGAGAGACGAGAGGACACCACGTGACCAGATGAGAACAGAGAAGTGTCATGAGGGAGGGAGGGACTCAAAGCCAAATAACCCTCTTCCTTTACTCAGGGGAGAACAAAGCCACACATCACATCAGGTGAAACAGAATGTAGGACGAGGTGGAACAACCAGTTTGATGCTCCAGTATCTATGGGAATGAACAGCTACCACACGGGCTGAAGCTGCCTAAATCAAATTGTATTTTATTTTTATTGGTCGCAAATACATGTTTAACAGATGTTATTTCGGGTGTAGCAAAATGTTGTTTTCCTAACTCCAACAGTGCAGTAATATCTAACAGTACACACAAATCTAAAAGGAATTAAGAAATATAGAAACATTAGGACGAGTTTATTTATTTATCATATTTGCTCCTCTTCGATGGTCCAATGCCCCTGTCGGTTGTTCGGTGCTTTCACAGGTAAAGGGGCATTAGTTCTTTGGTTGCATCAGATTCGCAACTGTCAGTGTCCATGATAGCTGGGCTAACATCAAATGTAGAATTACTGATGCTAGCATTGGATGTGCTCGTGGAAGCAGAACAACTTGTGTCGTCGACAGGTGCAGGTGTAGTACTGCTGGTAGTAGCAGTACTATCTGTAGAGCTGATATGTGTGTCTATGGACGCAGGTCTTACTTTATTTAACCATTCATGCATTTTCAAGCAAACAGAATGAGCAGCAGCTACGTTTGGCTTCATATGTCGCACACATCGTCGATGGTCCAACATCCCTGTCTGTGGTTCAGTGCTTCCCAGGTCCATACGGACCGTTAGTGGAATTCCCGAGAGAGAGTATCGGTTAATGTGATTGGATGTTAATTATTTGACCAGGCTACCTTTATTTGACATTGTGTTGTTATTTCACTGAACACTAGATGGTTTAATTGTATTTTTGGCAGTGAAATGAGGTTACTCAGGCGAGAGAAAAACATCACCCAAATGTATAGCCCCGTTGGAAAATCTAAATTGATTGTTTGAGAATGTGAATCACATTTTGTTTGGGCGTACCCCCTACGGCATTGATCGTACTCCAGTTTGGGAATAGCCTTTCTACGCCCCCCCTCCTCCTCCAAATCCTTCTATTTTATTTTTTCTCATGAACTGAACAAGTGAGGGACCTGCTGTAAATTAATAGAGTGCTTGTCTACAGTCTTCAGGGCCCCTGGTGTGTTCAACTCAACTGTAAGAAAATGAATTTTCAGCTTCATGTGCTTAATACAGCATATTAACATGGGCAAGGAGTATGTTCCTTAAAAATAGATAAAAGAAACAAGCAACTGGTGCGACACTCTGTTTCTTCTGATGGAATAACAACACACACACACACACACACACACACACACACACACACACACACACACACACACACACACACACACACACACACACACACACACACACACACACACACACACACACACACACACACACACACACACACACACACACACACACACACACACACACACACACACACACACACACACACACACACACACACACACACACACACACACACACACACACACACACACACACACACACACACACACACACACACACACACACACACACACACACACACACACACACACACACAGGTCAATGTACAAAGAGAGAGGTCTCTGGTAAGACTCCTTCACAAACAACACATGTCCCTCTGTTGCAGCAGGACACCACAATGGCAAACTGTGACGTGTTATTATCTAAGCCAAGAGACAAGTCATCAACCTTTGTGTCTGGCAGCCGTGTGTGATTGTGTCCGTGTCCGTCCGTCAGTGTGTGCGTGTCTAGACATCCTCATGTGGTCCATGTCTCTTCTGGAACCCTGATCACAACAACGTACATGTGTCTCCAGACAGTAGGATTAGGGTTAGAGGGCAGGCGGACACGAAGGCATACAGGGGACTCCTGTATGCCTCAACCCCCACTCCTTCACTTTCATCTCCAGGCACCAAGACGAGAGATCTAGTGCAAGGAGAAGTGAAAAAGAGGTAGTTGTTGAAACAGATTTTGGAACGGTTTCACAGACAGCTTGCAGTGTGGTAATCAATCAATCTCTCTCACTCTCAATCTCTCCCATTGCCAAAGCAACTGAAATATATAGTAAACACTCACTCATATTATGGCTATATACAGTGTTGTAACGATGTGCAAATAGTTAATGCACAAAAGGGAAAATAATTTAACATAAATATGGGTTGTATTTAAATGGTGTTTGTTCTTTACTGGTTGCCCTTTTCTTGTGACAACTGGTCACAAATCTTGCTGCTCTGATAGATATGGGAATTTGAGTTCTTTGTGAGTCTGTTTAATCTGAGGGAAATATGTGTCTCTAATATGGTCATTCATTTGGTAGGAGGAAGTGGAGCTCAGTTTCCACCTTTTTTGTGGGCAGTGTGCACATAGCCTGTCTTCTCTTGAGAGCCAGGTCTTTCTACGGCGGCCTCTCTCAATAGCAAGGCTATGCTCACTGAATCTGTACATAGTTAAAGCAATCCTTAATTTTGGGTCAGTCACTGTGGTCCAGGACCAACTTGATTAGGGGACTTTTCTCCAGGTTCATCTCTCTGTAGGTGATGGCTTTGTTAAGAAAGGTTTGTGAATCCGTTCCTTTCATGTGGTTGTAGAATTGTACACAGAGTTTTACGTTGTACGCAGAGGATATTTTTGCAGAATTCTGCATGCAGACTCTCAATTTGGTGTTTGTCCCATTTTTGTGAATTCTTGGTTGGTGAGTGGACCCCAGACCTCACAACCATAAAGCGCAGTTATATAACTGATTCAAGTATTTTTTTGCCAGATCTGATTTGGTATATCAAAATGTATGTTCCTTTTAATGGTCCTTCCTTCTTGCCTTGCCTTGCCGTTCACAGCTTTGTGGAAGTTACCTGTGTCGCAGATGTTTAGGCTGAGGTATGTATAGTTTCTTGTGTGCTCTAGGGCAATGGTGTCTAGATGGAATTTGTAGTTGTGGTCCTTGCAACTGGACCTTTTTTTGGTCTAACTGAGATTTACTGTCAGGGCCCAGGTCAGACAGAATCCATGCAGAAGATCTAATGCTGATGTTTTGCTGATTCAATTTGTTAGCCTGGGTTCGTGAAGATAACCAATAATTTTATGACATTCAGATGAGACTGAATAAGGTGACGATTAATAATTGACTGCTATTGATATAAACGTTTCCCAGGCCTTTAAGAGTTTTTTTCAGAAGACAACAGCTCTATAAACATTCTTCCGCGGTGCCCGACTTCCTAGTTAATTATATTTACATGATTAGTTTAATTAGGATAATATTAATGACAGAGAATTGATTTGATATAATAGCATGTCCTATCATTTAATCCATAATAAAGACATGACAGTAGTAATGCACTATACATAGTAGGGCAGGGGTATTCAACTCTTAACCTACGAGTTTGAGGGACGCAACCTCAGTCATCCTTGGCTTGGATGTCAAACTACTATGAAGCCAAACATTCTAGAATTCATTGACATGTAGGAGATGATATCCATGCTCCTTGACCATGTAATGTCCAGTCCTCCATCAACCCCATATAACTATTCCTACATAACCACCAATTCCATTAACATATGCTTTGAAATGTGGAAGACAAATTCCCTTGAGGTCAAATAAAGTTATATTCCATTGTAGCAGTAATGGTCCAGAGGTGAAGGTGTTGGGTAGAGAACTGCAACATGATGATGACACTGCATTAGGACCATATTGAGAGGAGAACAGAGGAGAGTCAGGACCAGTTCCAGGTGCTACCTGGCAGGGTAGCCTAGTGGTTAGAGCGTTGGACTAGGTAACCGAAAGGTTGCACGTTCAAATCCCCGAGCTGACAAGGTACAAATCTGTCGTTCTGCTCCTGAACAGGCAG
Organism: Oncorhynchus gorbuscha; assembly: GCF_021184085.1. Lineage (NCBI taxonomy): Eukaryota > Metazoa > Chordata > Actinopteri > Salmoniformes > Salmonidae > Oncorhynchus > Oncorhynchus gorbuscha. The sequence goes on along the minus strand of NC_060196.1, from coordinate 38,767,092 downwards.
TTAACCCACTGTTACTAGGCCGTCATTGAAAATAAGAATTTGTTCTTAACTGACTTGCCTAGTAAAATAAAGGTAAAATAAAAAATAAAAAAATAAAAACGTGCTGTGTACCCACACCTGCCAACATTATAGCCCCTATATCCTCTAGCTCCGTGGTTTTCTAACTGTTCTTGCCCAGGGACCCCCACCCAGGCAAACCGGCAACACAGGGATCCACATCATACGTTATATACGTTATATATATCATACGTTATATATATATATATATATATATATCATCAGGTGAATGATAATGGCAAGGAGAAGTAAATCAACATTTTAAAATGAAATTATTTGGTAGATCGTTTTTCATTATTTTGACCTCCTCACAGGTCATTGGAAGAGGAAGTGTAAACTCTAACATAGTCTATTAACTTGAAATCTGATCTTCCAGTCAGTTGTTTGTCTGAATGCAGGCGTCACAGAAACAAATAACTGACCATGGCTATCTGGATCACTAAGTTGATTACAGATTCTGAGTAGTTTTTTCTTCTTGTGTTAAGTAAGCGTAGTCATACCCCAAATTTTGAAACGCTTTAAAAAATCAGTCAGGTAGTTTTGGGCTAATTGACACACAGCCATCTGTCTAACATGGTGGCCTGGTGGTGTTCAGGGACTCAGCAACACATCAGTTAGCTAGCTACCACCCGGAGAAGCACAGTGACAGATGAACAGAGCTGAGAGAGGATCCCCCTCCTTCCTGTTAACATTGGCCCCTGCAGGTCGGGGGCATCGAGCGGTCAGGGAATGGTGTCAGCTCCGTTTAGGGAGTGTGGTGGTGATGGATGTCATGGCGATGGCAGGTGAACGCGAGGAGCGGTCGTGGGCGATCAGCATCAGAGACGAGGCGAGGCACCATGATGATATGACAACAGGTCTAACTGACGACCACCTCCGTGACCGAGAGACCTCCCTGTCTCTGACTAGCTGAACCACTGTCTGGCGGTCTACCTGTCTGTGAAAAGCTCAAACTCTAAAGGATACTTCTGAAAGTGAGCACACAAAGCTGACAGGTCTGCCCCTTGTAGTGCACACAAACAAACACACACTGTGGCATGCACACAAACCCTCTGTCTTTCCCTCTCACACTCACCTTCTCTCTTTCAAACACACACACACACACACACACACACACACACACACACACACACACACACACACACACACACACACACACACACACACACACACACACACACACACACACACACACACACACACACACACACACACACACACACACACACACACACACACGCCACAGCTGCAGCTTTGCCAATAAATACAGTACCAGTCAAACGTTTGGACCTACTCATTCAAGGGTTTTTATTAATTATTTCATTCCTACTATTTTCTACATTTTTGAATAATAGTGAAGACATCAAAACTATGAAATAACACATATGGAATCAAAATCTATTTTATATGTAATATTATTCAAAGTAGCCACCCTTTGCCTTGATGATAGCTTTGTACGCTCTTGGCATTCCTTCAACCAGCTTTATGAGGTAGTCACCTGGAATGCATTTCACTTAGCAGGTGTGCCTTGTTAAAAGTTAATTTGTGGAATTTCTTTCATTCTTAATTTGTTTGAGCCAATCAGTTTTGGATACAGCATATAGCCCTATTGGTAAAAGACCAAGTCCACAAAATGGCAAGAACAGCTAAAATACAGTAAGCGATGAGAAACGAAAAAGTCCATCATTACTTTAAGACATGAATGTCAGTCAATATGGAACATTTCAAGAACTTTGAAATTTTCTTCAAGTGAAGTCGCAAAAACCATCAAGCGCTATGATAAAACTGGCTCTCATGAGGACCGCCACAAGAAAGGAAGACAAAGAGTTACCTCTGCGGCAGAGGATAAGTTCATTAGAGTTTACAACACCTCAGATTGCAGCCCAAATAAATACTTCACAGAGTTCAAGTAACAGACACATCTCAACATCAACTGTTCAGAGGAGACTGTGTGAATCAGGCCTTCATGGTCGAATTGCTGCAAAGAAACCACCATTAAACCATACCAATTAAAATAAGAAAAATAAGAAACTTGCTTGGACCAAGAAACACGAGCAATGGACATTAGACCGGTGGAAATCTGTCCATTGGTCTGATGAGGCAAAATGTGTGACTTTTGGTTCCAGCTGCCGTGACGTTGTGAGACGCAGAGTAGGTGAATGGATGATCTCCGCATGTGTGGTTCCCACCGTGAAGCATGGAGGTGTTGTGATGGTGTGGGGATGCATTTTTGGTAACACAGCATTCTGCAGTGATACGCCATCCTATCTGGTTTGCACTTAGTCCCACTATCATTTGTTTTTCAACAGGACAAAATATAAAATATATTTAAACACTTTCTTTTTTACAATGTAGAAAATAGTAAAATTAAAGAAAAACCCTTAAATGGGTAGGTATGTCCAAACTTTTAATTGGTACTGTATGTTGGGCCGCAAGCTAAATGACGAACCTCTGTACTATATACAGAAATAGTTGAAGTGCTCTCAGTTGTGGCAATTAAACTGTGTGTGGTCGGGTAATAGGGAAAGCTTTGGTGAGTCATTCTATCTGTCTGCTTGACTGCTTCACAGTGAGGCCGTTTCTCTCAGCGTGTGTTGACCCGTCCGTTTGAGGCAAGGAAGAGGGCGGTCCGTGTCTAAAGATGTCTTCAAGCCGTCTATCCATTAAAGCTGTCTAATTTAAAAAAGTGACTTCTCTCTCTCTCTCTAGTCAGGTGAAGAAGAGTCAGAGCTAGACAGATGGAAGTCTTCATATGGATGGAAGAAAGAGTACAGTTCAACAAAGAAAAGCCTAAAAATATAACAAGGTAGCCCGGCTGGTCATAATATGTGAGAGACCAATCCGAGAAACTTCCATCCTTCTTCTCTCTGTGAGTGCTTGTGCTCCCATGTTCTCCTTTCCAAGCTGTGTTCCCCAAGAGAGCTTTGTGTATGATGAACGATCGGTCCGATCCACACCACAGTATCCAGCACAGCCAACACTTCTATCCCCTCGTCCTTGGTATAACCCCAAGCCTGGCGCCCACCCACCTTCTCCCATCAGAGTGTGTTCCCATGTGGTTTCCCTTCCCACGTTCACCCTCTACACCCCCAATCACGGTGTGTTTGCATGTCAGTACAGGGAGAGATTTGGAGACATAGGGGCCTGCCAGATTAATTGACCTTCTCTACTACTATAACTCTTCCAAGCAACACACACACACACACGCACGCACGCACGCACGCACGCACGCACGCACGCACGCACGCACGCACGCACGCACGCACGCACGCACACACACACACACACACACACACACACACACACACACACACACACACACACACACACACACACACACACACACACACACACACACACACACACACACACACATTGAAGCTCTGCTCAATCAGGTTTAACTATAGGGAAAGCAAGCTCTGCTCAATCAGGTATAACTATAGGAAAAGCAAGCCCTGCTCAATCACATGTAACTATAGGGAAAGCAAGCCCTGCTCAATCAGGTGTAAATATAGGAAAAGAAAGCCGTGCTCAATCAGGTGTAAATATAGGAAAAGAAAGCCGTGCTCAATCAGGTGTAAATATAGGAAAAGAAAGCCGTGCTCAATCAGGTGTAAATATAGGAAAAGCAAGCCCTGCTCAATCAGGTATAAATATAGGAAAAGAAAGCCGTGCTCAATCAGGTGTAAATATAGGAAAAGCAAGCCCTGCTCAATCAGGTATAACTATAGGAAAAGAAAGCCGTGCTCAATCAGGTGTAACTATAGGGAAAAAAATCAAGCCCTGCTCAGCCTCAAAAAGCAAGAAGCGAGGCCTGGAATATTGAGTTGCACCCCATTTTGCCCTCAAACAGTCTCAATTCGTCGGGACATGGACTATACAAGGTGTTGAAGGTGGTCCACAGGGATTCTGGCCCATGTTGAATCCAATGCTTCCCACAGTTCTGTTGAATTGGATGGATGTCCTTTGGGTGGTGGATCATTCTTGATACACACAGGAAACTGTTGAGCGTGTAAAACCCAGCAGCGTAGCAGTTCTTGACACACTCAATCCAGTGAGCCTGGCACCTACTACCATACCCTCTTCAATTAAATATTTAGTCTTGCCCATTCACCCTCTGAATAGTACACATACACAATACATGTCTCAATTGTCTCAAGACTTGAAAAACCTTCTTTAACCTGTCTCCTCCACTTCATCTAAACTGAATTAAGTGGATTTAACAAGTGACATCAATAAGGGATCATAGCTTTCACCTGGATTTGGTGCCAGAGGGCCTGGATGTTGCTTTAGAGGCCACTACATGGGCCCCACCAGGAGAATAATCTAGGGGAAACACTACTATGGAGGGAGTGGGAATGCATACAGCCAGTTATATGCAGTATACTATAACAGTAACTAGTAAAGGTTCTACTTGGCTTGTCTGTAGGTGATACCCAGCAGCGCCAGAGTATTTATAACACACAACTGTTGCATCTCCAGAGGGTGGTGCGGTCTGCACAAGGCTTTACCGGGGCCAAACTACCCGCTCTCCAGGATGCCCACAGCACCCGATGTCACAGGAAGGCCAAGAAGATCATCAAGGACAACAACTACCCGAGCCACGGCGTGTTCACCCCACTATCGTCCGGAAGACGAGGTCAGTACAGCTGCATCAAAGCTGGAACCGAGGGACTGAAAACAACTTCTGTCTTTTATGCGCCAGGATTGTCACCAGGGGAATGTTCCCTTTAAAGAAATGTTCCTTGGAAACTAGACAACTGTATATTCCACAATGAATACGATAAATATAGTCCACGACCAACACTGCTGTAGGCCTCCCAGACTTGTCTCTGCAGAATTAAAAACACACATTGTCATTGTATTAGGTATCATGACAATGAAACTGCTGTATAAAGCATTGGACGTCATATGTAAAAACTGTTCGTGTGTGGGTGTGCGTGCGTGCGTGTGTGTGTGTGTGTGTGTGTGTGTGTGTGTGTGTGTGTGTGTGGGTGTGCGTGCGTGCGTGTGTGTGTGTGTGTGTGTGTGTGTGTGTGTGTGTGTGTGTGTGTGTGCGTGCGTGCGTGCGTGGGTGCGTGCGTGCGTGTGTGTGTGTGTGTGTGTGTGTGGGTGTGTGTGTGTGTGTGTGGGTGTGCGTGCGTGCGTGCGTGCGTGCGTGCGTGCGTGTGTGTGTGTGTGTGTGTGTGTGTGTGTGTGTGTGTGTGGGTGTGCGTGCGTGCGTGCGTGCGTGCGTGTGTGTGTGTGTGTGTGGGTGTGGGTGTGCGTGTGGGTGTGCGTGTGTGTGTGTGTGTGTGTGTGTGGGCGTGCGTGCGTGTGTGTGTGTGTGTGTGTGTGTGTGGGTGTGCGTGCGTGCGTGCGTGCGTGCGTGTGTGTGTGTGTGTGTGTGTGGGTGTGCGTGTGGGTGTGCGTGTGTGTGTGTGTGTGTGTGTGTGTGTGTGTGTGTGTGTGTGTGTGTGTGTGTGTGTGGGTGTGCGTGCGTGCGTGCGTGCGTGCGTGCGTGCGTGTGTGTGTGTGTGTGGGTGTGCGTGCGTGCGTGCGTGCGTGTGTGTGTGTGTGTGGGTGTGCGTGCGTGCGTGTGTGTGTGTGTGTGTGTGTGTGTGGGTGTGCGTGTGTGCGTGTGTGTGTGTGTGTGTGTGTGTGTGTGTGTGCGTGCGTGCGTGTGTGCGTGTGTGTGTGTGTGGGTGTGCGTGTGTGTGTGTGTGTGTGTGTGTGTGTGTGTGTGTGTGTGTGTGTGTGTGTGTGTGTGTGTGTGTGTGTGTGTGTGTGTGTGTGTGTGTGTGTGTGTGTGTGTGTGTGTGTGTGTGTGGTGTGTGTGTGTGTGTGGGTGTGGGTGTGGGTGTGGGTGTGTGTGGGTGTGGGTGTGGGTGTGGGTGTGGGTGTGTGTGTGTGTGGGTGTGGGTGTGTGTGGGTGTGTGTGTGTGTGGGTGTGCGTGACAACGTTAAATAATAGACGAGTTTGCTTTCAGCAATCAAATCATAACACACAAAGGAACGTGCGGATGTTTTAATCGAATTGACCGTTAACAGAACAATCCCATCCCACGATGTAGTTTAATCTAAAACAACCGATAACAACATTTATATTCAAATTTAATTGATTGATCATAATCTCTTAATTATATGACAATAACATTTCAGATTGCAGTTCAGAGAATTTGAGTGCGATGTTATTAAACTATTCCAACCTGAGAAATGTTATGCCATCACATTTTTACAATTCTTCACGGACCGTGCCACCGGTAACACAACATTGTGACACTTGACCCTTCTGTGAAAAATAGATAAATGAGCTCAGCCTCAAAAAGTACTCCTTACGCTATTTCGACAAGTCTCAGTGTCACGCCCTGGTCGAGGTATTTTGTGTTTATCTTCATTTATTTGGTCAGGCCAGGGTGTGGCATGGGGTTTTTGTATGTGGTGTGTTGGTATTGGGATTGTAGCTTAGTGGGGTGTTCTAGTTAAGTCTATGGCTGTCTGAAGTGGTTCTCAATCAGAGGCAGGTGTTTATCGTTGTCTCCGATTGGGAACCATATTTAGGCAGCCATATTCTTTGAGTGTTTCGTGGGTGATTGTCCTTAGTGTCCTTGTTCCTGTCTCTGTGTTAGTTTACACAAGTATAGGCTGTTTCGGTTTTCGTTGCGTTCTTTGTTTTGTAGTGTTTGTATTGACTCGTGTTTTACGTTTGTTTATTAAACATGGATCGCAATCTACACGCTGCATTTTGGTCCGACTCTCCTTCACCACAAGAGAACCGTTACACTCAGGCTCTAAATGGCAGAAAAAAAACGTTATTGGATATCCTTGTAGGTTAATTTCAACGACTAAAACAACATGCTACCTTATTGGAAGTTATCTTCAGTAATTAGACGTGACCGTCCGACCAAATTATGAGAACAGCTATGATCACCTTTCATAACATAAAACAAATAAAACGAATAATAGCACTCTAGTTTTCCACTTACTAGGTTACATGTTTATTACAGCTTAGAAACATGAGCCCGTTCAGTCCCCAAAAAATGCCACGGACAAACCCAGCCAACTGTCCTTTCACAGGGGCGCAGCAGTGCAGTGTGTGACTCCCAATAAACATAAACACTTTTTTCTTTAACTGACTGGCCTCTCTCCTCCTCACCAGTGTCAGGATCAAATATATGATCAAGAGCCTCACATATAGTATATCATTTGGTCATTGTGGTGCAACAGAATGATTTGTGAGCAACGCCTCAAATCAGCTTTATATACAGGAGCTGTGAGGAAAGCTCTGTATATTATTGAAACATTGTTGTGATTGTTTGTGAGAATGCCAACAGGTGTGGTTCCCGTGGGGGAAAGATTCTATTGGGGAAAGATACCCTTGGGGGTTGCCATGGAAGCCAAGAAGGGGAATGAGGTGTGTGTGTGTGTGCTCAAACACACATGCATGTGTGAGTCTGGGAGAGGAAGTGTGTCCAACTGATAAATGGGCAAGTGCCTGAATTTTATGCACTAATTGTAGTCTCACCTATTCATTGCTAATGACTGGTCATTTTGGACTGGGAACATCACAGGTGTACAAAAGTTAAATAAAACACCAAAAATGTAATGCATTTTGTGTGTTCAGATGCCCTGTGTGGACAAAGTCATGGAACCTTATAAGAATCAGATTAAATTAACTACATTTTTCACAGAGAAAACTTGTAAACCGGTTACATTTTGACCGGAACACAACAGGAGGGTTAAAAAAAGAACCCTTACTTCACTTTGCGCCGGCAATCAAGTGGTCAAATACATGTCTACAGCGCGGCCATGCGGTAGCTTTGTATTACCGTGACACCATCATATACAACCACGTTGTTTTTCTCTACAACTTAAACACAGCTTTTGTGTGAGTGGAACATCTTATCATAATAATTAGTATTTTACATTGAAATGAACCAAAACCATCAAAATTAACCAAAACCACCAAAACCATGTGTCATACCAAATTAATATGGATATATGCAAATGCAAATACCTATGTTATGCCTCAACAGAATATGCTGTACATACAGTACAGTCTTTATGTATTTTTCTTAGCAGCAGAGACAGAGTGGGAGGGAGTTGTAGGCTACTCCAGATGCATGTGGTGGGTGGGTGAAATGCAGCAGGAGGAGAATGAGGGGAAGAGGAAGGTTTGGACACTCCATGGTCACTTACAACTTGGCACTCTGGTTGAATCAATGTTGTTTCCACAACACAACAGGTCAGCAAGAGACTCACTCCTCTTTCTCTCGCTCTCTCTCTCCCTGTCTCTCTCCCTGTCTCTCTCCCTGTCTCTCTCTCTCTCTCTTTCTTTCTCTCTCTCTCTCTCTCTCTCTCTCTCTCTCTCTCTCTCTCTCTCTCTCTCTCTCTCTCTCTCTCTCTCTCTCTCTCTCTCTCTCTCTCTACCTCTCTCTCTACCTCTCTCTCTCTACCTCTCTAGCTCTCTCTCTAGCTCTCTACCTCTCTCTACCTCTCTCTCTCTCTCTCTCTCTACCTCTCTCACCCCTTCACTAAGCAGACTTCCATACTTCCCTGGAAACCAGCATGAAGAACAAAGTGCACGAGAGGAGGAAAAGGACGATAGAGAGTGGGTAGACATGCCGGCATCAGAGCCATGGCTCTCACCAGCCAACCTACTCTAAGGCCAATGTAACAGATGGAGGCTCATAGCAGAATAATGTAAACAATGCAACAGATGGAGGCTCATAGCAGAATAATGTAAACAATGCAACAGATGGAGGCTCATAGCAGAATAATGTAAACAATGTAACAGGAGTGAAACTGTTCAGTTAATTAACATGAAGTAGCTATTTGAAGAGTTTCTACATCCATTTTAACATTGCTTAGGCAGTTATTTGGCAGAGTTGTTCCAAAGGTTCAGCGCTCGACTAAAACGTCTGTAAAATATGCAGACTTTTCTCAGTTACAACGTTGCTCTCTTTTTCTGTGCAAGCATTTGACTCAGATAGTCAGACAACTTACCATACATCTGAATGATGTGTATCACAGATCAGGACACTGTCCTCTTTAGAAAGTTATGAACATAATCAAACCACTTTAGCCACAGGCACTCCATTTTTCAGATTTGAAAATGTTCCAGAGTCCGTAGAGTCTTAATCTCCTGATGGAAAGCAATCAGCATTTACAGTACTTTAGAAAGCCTGTCACACACAGAACAACACACACACACACACACACACACACACACACACACACACACACACACACACACACACACACACACACACACACACACACACACACACACACACACACACACACACACACACACACACACACACACACACACACACACACACACACACACACACACACACACACACACACACACACACACACACACACACACACACACACACACACACACACACACACACACACACACACACACACACACACACAAGCACTACTTTTAAGCGCTACGTGTCACTAGGAACTATGTCAGAGGCTGTGTGTGTGTGTGTGTATGTCAAAACAGCTTCATATCAAGGTTGTTTGGACTAAGAAACCGATTACAGACAATGTGACATTAAATTACAGGAATCAAGTGATTTTCACACAGCATGAAACTAAGGCCCTGTATTTCAAATGCATGTAGCATAAAGCTTCAGGAAATGCACATTGGCATCTGAGATCTAACACTGATCTAACATCTGTGGATATGGACCAACCAAGCTTCTGGTAAATCACCAACAACATTCTGCCTTGTGTTTGTCACTGTACCTGTGAATCAAAACAGCCAGTAGCAAAAAGTTGGGTCTGTCAGATGAAAAGTACCGTGAATATAAGGATATTCAGAAACTCTTGGAGGACTATGAAAGTGGACATCAAAAATGCTTCTTTATTGTTGAAGACCAACTCGTTTCAGCATGTGCCCTTCCTCTGGGTTTTTGGAGGAAAGTACAGTGACATACAGTCCTGTAAAGAGAGGCTGAAGATAGAGGGGTGAGGAGGGGCAAGTTGAGGTGATGTGCAGCGAGCAACAGACAGGAGTAGAATCAGCAGTAGTGGCAGTGGAATACTGATAGGGGACATGTGGCAGAGAGGGAGTGTGAGCCAACAGTGCCTGCACACGCACGCACGCACGCACGCACGCACGCACGCACGCACGCACGCACGCACGCACGCACGCACGCACGCACGCACACACACACACACACACACACACACACACACACACACACACACACACACACACACACACACACACACACACACACACACACACACACTCACTCATTACAATATTTTTCCAGTCTGAGGGACTGTTAATTGTCAACATAGAATAAAGTTAACGTCTGTATACTGTACATTTTCATACATCACCTGCATAATCCTTTGACTTGGAGGATAAAGAGTTTATACCTACTCTTTGACCTTCGGTAGTATCAGACTGGACTAAGATTTTAAGAGTGTTGAGTTCTGAGAATATGAAATATACTTATTCATGTCACTGAGGGAGAGAGGGTAATGTATGACGTTTGCATTGTAGAAGGTATCCTATTGAAATATTGAATAGGGAAGCGATCACGTGGCAGGCATTGATAAGATCAGGTTATGGTCACGTTAAGGGAGAAAGAAAAGTTTATGGCCCGTATCACCGTGTCCTGCCTAGCAGTGAAGACACAATGTTTGTACAGATGTGTAGGAGGAGACTCAGCCTAGGAAGAATGGTTAAATATCAGTGTTTGTGTGAAAATGTTTTTGTCTAATGCAGCTGTATTGACCCTCTGGGAAGAATGAAACTTGGTTTAGCTTTCATAGTGTCTGTAGAGTTTTTACTCTGAGAATTAGAGCCTAACAGGAGCAAGAGGCCCACATCTCTCCTTCTTAAGTGAAATGTAACAGCAGGATATTTATTTATTTCAATTCACACACTCACACTTCACTTCCATGGGTGTAATTGCAGTACACAATGGTACTTTACGCAGTACGGTTTCTCATCACTGCAAAGTAATTACACAGGGCCCCAGGGGGGCGGGGCAATAAAAACACATGTAGAGTGGAGAATGAACCCTGCACTAGTAGGTGATGGAGACTGGCTGCATCAGGATTATTAAACAGGAGACCAGGCTGCAGCATTGTGGATCAGAATACTGATCATATCACCTACCCTCTCAGATCAGTTCAGCTCCTCTCCTCTCAGTTTGACCAGGCTCTGTTTCAGTTCTCTCAGCTCAGCTCCTCTCCTCTCCATTCTACCAGGCTCTGTTTCCTCTCCTCTCCTCTCCTCTCCTCTCCTCTCCTCTCCTCTCCTCTCCTCTCCTCTCCTCTCCTCTCCTCTCCTCTCCTCTCCTCTCCTCTCCTCTCCTCTCCTCTCCTCTCCTCTCCTCTCCTCTCCTCTCCTCTCCATTCTACCAGGCTCTGTTTCGGCTCTCTCAGCTCAGCTCCTCTCCTCTCTCCGTTCGACCAGGCTCTGTTTCTTAGAATCTGGAGAGGGAGAGAGAGGAGGTTTGTCAGCTTGTTGACCTGTGAGAGAGGTTATAAGTGGGTATGTATGGCATGCACTACATTGGCCTAAAGGAGCCAAGGGCTTTAGTCAAGTAAGTCATCTCCCTTGCGATAATTCATTTGGGTGCCCAATAATATTTAGTTAGCAATATTATAAAGTGGGCTTCATTGCAAGGTATTCCTGCTTGAGCTTCAATATGGAGGAGATGCTGTTTTGATCAGTTCATTAATCCTAGAGTTATGGAGTCATGGGGTTAAGCTCTACCCATCCACATCCTGCCAAGTCTAGAACAACAAGTTAATACTTGAGGACAGAGGAGCAGTGACAGTATGAAATCTATAGACAAGAAAGAAAAAGGGAGGAAATGACAATTGATGAGAGTGGGAGACATAGACAGCTATGGATGGCATCACTCTCACAGTTCAACCTAACCCTGCTGTCTCAGACAGAGATTTTTAAATTTTAAATTTGACCTTTATTTAACAAGGCAAGTCAGTTAAGAACAAATTATTATTTTCAATGACAGCCTAGTTAACAGTGGGTTAACTGCCTGTTCAGGGACATATATGTACCTTGTCAGCTCGGGGGTTTGAACTTGCAACCTTCCGGTTACTAGACCAACGCTCTAACCACTAGGTTACCCTGCCGCCCCAGGGAAGGAGATAGGGTCGGCAGGGTGAAGGTCACACACGCAGAATTGAGAAAGATAAGGAGGAGATAGGGCCGCAATGCAGGGTAATAACCCAACACTCAATATCCCGCAGATCAGACCAGACTGTGCGAAAACAAGAACGCTCCTGTCTCCCTGAAGGATAATAGAACCTCTGTCCATCTGTCTCTCTCACTCCCTCCCTCGCTCGCCCTCTCTTTCACTCCCTCCCTCGCTCTCCCTCTCACTCCCTCCCTCGCTCTCCCTCTCTCTCACTCCCTCGCTCTCCCTCTCTCTCACTCCCTCCCTCGCTCTCCCTCTCTCTCACTCCCTCGCTCTCCCTCTCTCTCTCTCACTCCCTCCCTTGCTCTCGCTCTCTCTCCCTCCCTATCTCGTTCTCCCTCTCTCCTTCCCTCCCTCCCTCGCTCTCCCTCTCTCCCTCCCTATCTCGTTCTCCCTCTCTCCTTCCCTCCCTCCCTGTCCTTCTTTCTCTACTTGTCATTCTTCAACAGGCAAGTCACACCTGCTGGCTGAGTTAGCTGTGTTCCTTATGGCTGTCAACATGGCTGGCACAGAGGGGGTGACAGGGTGGTGCAAGTGGCTTTGCCTGCTGCCATGGTGGTATCTGTCCTCTTCCACAAACCACAACACAAACACACACACACACACACACACACACACACACACACACACACACACACACACACACACACACACACACACACACACACACACACACACACACACACACACACACACACACACACACACACACACACACACACACACACACACACACACACACACACACACAGCCCTGCCATCACATTGTCTCTTCAACAGTGCTCTGGCAGTTATGCCAACAAGGTCGCTCCGCATGGTCTCGCCCTCTACAGTACCCTCGTCTTCACGGTACTGAGTCTACTCAGAGGATGAAGAGAGGATATCTCATAAAGAACCTCTCTTTTAGATTCATTCTTGGTTGCTTCATATAAAATATTCATACTCCGATGACAGTGACTGAACTAAAACTTGTCATGTGTATCATGTTCGAACTTGATCATTGCGGAAGGTGCCCATTTACGCCGCAAACGCTTTTAACTTTTTCCTCATTTGAGAAGCACCATGGAATGTTTCTGAAATACGAGGTACTATCATCCATTCCTTTGGCTTAAAATCATTTTGAATCATTTTCCTGCTTGCATCCTCTGACAGGAACAGATTGTGGAAAGTGTCACCTAACTGTGAGCTGTGTTTGACAGCCAGCCAGGTTAAGCTTTAAAACATGTGCAGTAAGTTTGATTTAAAGTAGAGTAGATGATTTTACAGCAAAAAAATGCTAATGATCCTTTGAACATGTAATTGCCTAACTCCCCATTTTCTTTGCTGTGCTTACAAACATATACAGTGGGGCAAAAAAGTATTTAGTCAGCCACCAATTGTGAAAGTTCTCCCACTTAAAAAAATGAGAGAGGCCTGTAATTTTCATCATAGGTACACTTCAACTATGACAGACAAAATGAGGAAAAAAATCCAGAAAATCACATTGTAGGATTTTTAATGAATTTATTTGAAAATTATGGTGGAAAATAAGTATTTGGTCACCTACAAACAAGCAAGATTTCTGGCTCTCACAGACCTGTAACTTCTTCTTTAAGAGGCTCCTCTGTCCTCCACTCGTTACCTGTATTAATGGCACCTGTTTGAACTTGTTATCAGTATAAAAGACACCTGTCCACAACCTCAAACAGTCACACTCCAAACTCCACTATGGCCAAGGCCAAAGACCTGTCAAAGGACATCAGGAACAAAATTGTAGACCTGCACCAGGCTGGGAAGACAGAATCTGCAATAGGTAAGCTGCTTGCTTTGAAGAAATCAACTGTGGGAACAATTATTAGGAAATGGAAGACATACAAGTTCACTGATAATCTCCCTCGATCTGAGGCTCCACGCAAGATCTCACCCCATGGGGTCAAAATGATCACAAGAACGGTGAGCAAAAATCCCAGAACCACACGGGGGGACCTAGTGAATGACCTGCAGAGAGCTAAGACCAAAGTAACAAAGCCTACCATCAGTAACACATTACTCCGCCAGGGACTCCTGCAGTGCCAGACGTGTCCCCCTGCTTAAGCCAGTACATGTCCAGGCCCGTCTGAAGTTTGCTAGAGAGCATTTGGATGATCCAGAAGAAGATTGGGAGAATGCCATTTGGTCAGATGAAACCAGAATATAACTTTTTGGTAAAAACTCAACTCGTCGTGTTTGGAGGACAAAGAATGCTGAGTTGCATTCAAGGAACACTATACCTACTGTGAAGCATGGGGGTGGAAACATCATGCTTTGGGGCTGTTTTTCTGCAAAGGGACCAGGACGACTGATCTGTGTAAAGGAAAGAATGAATGGGGCCATGTATCGTGAGATTTTGAGTGAAAACCTCCTTCCATCAGCAAGGGCATTGAAGATGAAACGTGGCTGGGTCTTTCAGCATGACCCAACCCAACAATGTTATTGAACACGGTATACCTTCAAAACATGGTTAAAACAAGCATATTGATCTCATGGATGGTCAGTCCTCTTGCTTGCACACACGCACACACACACACACACACACACACACACACACACACACACACACACACACACACACACACACACACACACACACACACACACACACACACACACACACACACACACACACACACACACACACACACACACACACACACACACACACACACACACACACACACACACACACACACACACACCTACAGTAGGCCTACTTCCGTTATGTAAATAAATAAACAAAGTAACTTAAATGTATTCATTGCCTACCTGTACCCATGGTCCTCAATGTTGAATAACACATGATGAAGAATTGTAACGGGGTACTAGAAACCTACCCATTTAACAATAATTACTTGTGTCACTAGTGTGGTTTGACTAAACACATATTTAACCTCCTTGACATCAATGTTTTAACATTTGGAATTACTGACACGTGAGAATTCTGCACTTCATTGATTCAACACATTCACACTGCGTATGTCATCATAGTTTGCTGTGTTTCATGATTGACTTCAGGTGTGTACAGTGGTGATTATTCCCCTGTCCCTCGCACTTCTCTTCCTACATAATGATCTCTATTCAGTTCTCTGGTAATGCTGTCTGATACTAGGTGTCTCTGTCCGCTGGCAAGTTGGGGCACAACGTTTTGACGCGAGATGGCTACAAAAGGCTACAGGCGGCGCCGCTTGTGTCTGATTGTCTCCCATCAAACACACAAGGAAAGCATTACATGACATGATCACAACACAGAGGTTTAGCTACATAAATTACAGTCAGCAACATAAGCTAAGTAACTGATACCTGTGTGTCTTTTCAGCAGCTCCCAGGTTCTTTATCACACCATTGAAGATCCTGTCATGAGGTTTTATATTGAACTTTTATTTATTCCAGGGAACTCATTGAGATCAGCATCTAATATACAAGTGTGCCTTGAGGACAACAATACAGCACATTCTAAATGGTCAATGACAATAAAATAAACTACAAATGACAGAATCAACACTACAGCTTCAAACACAGACAACAACAGCACCTGAGGGGACGTGATGTGTCGATCAAATCAAATCAAATTTGATTTGTCACATACACATGGTTAGCAGATGTTAATGCGAGTGTAGCGAAATGCTTGTGCTTCTAGTTCCGACAATGCAGTGATAACCAACAAGTAATCTAACTAACAATTCCAAAACTACTGTCTTATACACAGTGTAAAGGGATAAGAAATATGTACATAAGGATGGATATATGAATGAGTGATGGTACAGAGCAGCATACAGTAGATGGTATTGAGTACAGTATATACATATGAGATGAGTGTGTAGACAAAGTAAACAAAGTGGCATATTTAAAGTGGCTAGTGATACATGTATTACATAAGGATGCAGTCGATGATGTAGAGTACAGTATATACATATGCATATGAGATGAATAATGTAGGGTAAGTAACATGATATAAGGTAGCATTGTTTAAAGTGGCTAGTGATATATTTACATCATTTCCCATCAATTCCCATTATTAAAATGGCTGGAGTTGGGTCAGTGTCAATGACAGTGTGTTGGCAGCAGCCACTCAATGTTAGTGGTGGCTGTTTAACAGTCTGATGGCCTTGAGATAGAAGCTGTTTTTCAGTCTCTCGGTCCCAGCTTTGATGCACCTGTACTGACCTCGCCTTCTGGATGATAGCGGGGTGAACAGGCAGTGGTTCGGGTGGTTGATGTCCTTGATGATCTTTATGTCCTTCCTGTAACATCGGGTGGTGTAGGTGTCCTGGAGGGCAGGTAGTTTGCCCCCGGTGATGCGTTGTGCAGTCCTCACTACCCTCTGGAGAGCCTTACGGTTGAGGGCGGAGCAGTTGCCGTACCAGGCGGTGATACAGCCCGCCAGGATGCTCTCGATTGTGCATCTGTAGAAGTTTGTGAGTGCTTTTGGTGACAAGCCAAATTTCTTCAGCCTCCTGAGGTTGAAGAGGCGCTGCTGCGCCTTCACGACGCTGTCAGTGTGAGTGGACCAATTCAGTTTGTCTGTGATGTGTATGCCGAGGAACTTAAAACTAGCTACCCTCTCCACTACTGTTCCATCGATGTGGATGGGGGGGTGTTCCCTCTGCTGTTTCCTGAAGTCCACAATCATCTCCTTAGTTTTGTTGACGTTGAGTGTGAGGATATTTTCCTGACACCACACTCCGAGGGCCCTCACCTCCTCACTGTAGGCCGTCTCGTCGTTGTTGGTAATCAAGCCTACCACTGTTGTGTCGTCCGCAAACTTGATGATTGAGTTGGAGGCGTGCGTGGCCACGCAGTCGTGGGTGAACAGGGAGTACAGGAGAGGGCTCAGAACGCACCCTTGTGGGGCCCCCGTGTTGAGGATCAGCGGGGAGGAGATGTTGTTGCCTACCCTCACCACCTGGGGGCGGCCCGTCAGGAAGTCCAGTACCCAGTTGCACAGGGCGGGGTCGAGACCCAGGGTCTCGAGCTTGATGACGAGCTTGGAGGGTACTATGGTGTTGAATGCCGAGCTGTAGTCGATGAACAGCATTCTCACATAGGTATTCCTCTTGTCCAGGTGGGTTAGGGCAGTGTGCAGTGTGGTTGAGATTGCATCGTCTGTGGACCTATTTGGGCGGTAAGCAAATTGGAGTGGGTCTAGGGTGTCAGGTAGGGTGGAGGTGATATGGTCCTTGACTAGTCTCTCAAAGCACTTCATGATGACGGAAGTGAGTGCTACGGGGCGGTAGTCGTTTAGCTCAGTTACCTTAGCTTTCTTGGGAACAGGAACAATGGTGGCCCTCTTGAAGCATGTGGGAACAGCAGACTGGTATAGGGATTGATTGAATATGTCCGTAAACACACCGGCCAGCTGGTCTGCGCATGCTCTGAGGGCGCGGCTGGGGATGCCGTCTGGGCCTGCAGCCTTGCGAGGGTTAACACGTTTAAATGTCTTACTCACCTCGGCTGCAGTGAAGGAGAGACCACATGTTTTCGTTGCAGGCCGTGTCAGTGGCACTGTATTGTCCTCAATGCGGGCAAAAAAGTTATTTAGTCCGCCTGGGAGCAAGACATCCTGGTCCGTGACTGGGCTGGGTTTCTTCTTGTAGTCCGTGATTGACTGTAGACCCTGCCACATGCCTCTTGTGTCTGAGCCATTGAATTGAGATTCCACTTTGTCTCTGTACTGACGCTTAGCTTGTTTAATAGCCTTGCGGAGGGAATAGCTGCATTGTTTATATTCGGACATGTTACCAGACACCTTGCCCTGATTAAAAGCAGTGGTTCGCGCTTTCAGTTTCACGCGAATGCTGCCATCAATCCACGGTTTCTGGTTTGGGAATGTTTTTTATCGTTGCTATGGGAACGATCTCACCTGTGTCAGTGAGTTAAAGCGGGGGTGTGTGTGTGTATATTTTCTGCAGTTTTTGTAAAACAAAACAAAGATAGGTTGTTGAGGTCACCATCGTGAGTTCTGTGAATCAATACGACTTTAGGTGAGAGCTTGAAGCAGACACCAAAAGATCTGACATTAGGTGGAATGAGCTAGAGAAGCCCAGAACCCAGAGTACAATGCTCCTAAAGATAGAAAGTGAGTCATCATTATTTCACCACCAGAGAGCAGTAGAGGTTTATTTCATTGCAGGTTGCAGAGCTTGAGGCTAAGATCGCTTCTACATCGTACTGCATTAATAGACAGCAATGTCTGGCACACAGACACACACCCACACACACACACTGTTAATCTCCATGTCTCTCTCTGTCACCCCCACTGCTCTGCAGGGTTTAATCTGCCCTGTCATGGGATGTATCCATGAAGGGTGTGGGGCTGGTCGCAGTGCATTGCTGACATGGTACCTGGGCCCAGCTGGTTATTATACGGGATGTCTTCCTTATTCTGAATTGTCAGAGTGTCTGAGAGCTGGGCAGGGGAGAGGATGTGGTGTCATGTAGGCAAGAGGAGCTAGCCTGGTCCCAGACCTGTTAAGTGCCGTATAGCCATAGGAGATGGCTATACAGCAGAAACAATTCTGAGACCAGGCTAGAGGAGCCAGACATCATACACTTTACTGAATGAGCCACTTGGGGAAATGTTTCTTGTTTGGCACAACACAGATCTTTCCAACCTAGGAAAGGTATCAGACTGAGAACTGAATAGAGATCATTATGTAGGAAGAGAAGTGCGAGGGACAGAGGAATAACCAGCACTGTAAACACCTGAAATCAATCATGAAACACAGCAATATATGATGACTTATGCAAAGTGTGAATGTGTTGAATCAATTACGTGCAGAATTCTCACGTGTCATTCAAAATGTTAAAACACTCAAGTCAAGGAAGTGAAATATGTGTTCAGTCAAACCACACTAGTGACAAAAGTAATTCATGTGTGACTGACGTACGAAAACGCAAACTAATGTATGGATGTAGACAGATCCACAGTCCCCTCCCCGATTTGATTTTGGGGGACAACAAAGCCTTCTCCCGTAAACAGCTGAGGAACGTGGCAGGATACATTTAACCACTCAAATACATATATGCAAGGACTCACATATGGACACAAGGACTTGACCGTCCATGACACCAAAATGAATGTTTTAACCATATTTTGCAACTATACAGTGTTCAAGTATATTGTTCTGTCATGTTTTGTCATTTATTATCTTGTCTTGTCCCTGTGCTTCCCATTCTATTCGTTTCCCTCTGCTGGTCTTATTAGGTTCTTTCCCTCTTTCTATCCCTCTCTCTCCCCCTCCCTCTCTCACTCTCTCGCTCTCTCTTCTCTCTATCGTTCCGTTCCTGCTCCCAGCTGTTCCTATTCCCCTAATCAATCATTTAGTCTTCCCACACCTGTTCCCGATCCTTTCCCCTGATTAGAGTCCCTATTTCTTCCTTTGTGTTCCGTTCCTGTCCTGTCGGTTCCTTGTCTAGAATTCACCGTGCTGTGTTTGTGTATCGCCCTGTCGTGTCGTGTTTTCCTCAGATGCTGCGTGGTGAGCAGGTGTCTGAGTCTGTCTGGTTCAAGTGCCTTCCCGAGGCAACCTGCTGTTCACCTGCTGTTCAAGATCGAGTCTCCAGTTTGTCCTCGTCATTTCGAGTGAAAGTTGTGTTTTTTGTTTGTATTTACTTTACTGGATTAAAGACTCTGTTTTCGCCAAGTCGCTTTTGGGTCCTCTTTCACCTGCATGACAGAAGGAACCGACCAAGGAATGGACCCAGCGACTTCAGACGCTCGTTACACTGCCGTCGAGATCCAAGGAGCCATGCTCGGCAGACACGAGCAGGAATTGTCTGCTGCTCGCCATGCCGTGGAGAACCTGGCCGCTCAGGTTTCCGACCTCTCTGGACAGTTCCAGAGTCTACGTCTCGTGCCACCTGTTACTTCCTGGCCTGCCGAGCCTCCAGAACCTAGGGTTAATAACCCACCTTGCTACTCCGGGCAGCCCACTGAGTGCCGCTCCTTTCTCACGCAGTGTGAGATTGTGTTCTCTCTCCAACCCAACACATACTGTAGAGAGAGAGCTCGGGTTGCTTACGTCATTTCACTCCTTACTGGCCGGGCTCGAGAATGGGGCACAGCTATCTGGGAGGCAAGGGCTGATTGCTCTAACAAGTTCCAGAACTTTAAAGAGGAGATGATTCGGGTTTTTGACCGTTCAGTTTTTGGTAGGGAGGCTTCTAGGGCCCTGGCTTCCTTATGCCAAGGTGAACGGTCCATAACGGATTATTCTATTGAGTTTCGCACTCTTGCTGCCTCTAGTGAGTGGAACGAGCCGGCGCTGCTCGCTCGTTTTCTGGAGGGACTCCACGCAGTGGTTAAGGATGAGATTCTCTCCCGGGAGGTTCCTTCAGATGTGGACTCTTTGATTGCTCTCGCCATCCGCATAGAACGACGGGTAGATCTTCGTCACCGGGCTCGTGGAAGAGAGCTCGCATCAACGGTGTTTCCCTGCTCCGCATCGCAACCATCTCCCTCCTCTGGCTCAGAGTCTGAGCCCATGCAGCTGGGAGGGATTCGCATCTCGACTAAGGAGAGGGAACGGAGGATCACCAACCGCCTGTGCCTCTATTGCGGAGTTGCTGGACATTTTGTTAATTCATGTCCAGTAAAAGCCAGAGCTCATCTGTAAGCGGAGGGCTACAGGTGAGCGCAACTACTCAAGTCTCTCCATCAAGATCCTGTACTACTTTGTCGGTCCATCTACGCTGGACCGGTTCGGGTGCTACATGTAGTGCCTTGATAGACTCTGGGGCTGAGGGTTGTTTCATGGACGAAGCATGGGTTCGGAAACATGACATTCCTTTCAGAGAGTTAGAGAAGCCTACGCCCATGTTCGCCTTAGATGGTAGTCATCTTCCCAGTATCAGATTTGAGACACTACCTTTAACCCTCACAGTATCTGGTAACCACCGTGAGACTATTTCTTTTTTGATTTTTCGTTCACCGTTTACACCTGTTGTTTTGGGTCATCCCTGGCTAGTATGTCATAATCCTTCTATTAATTGGTCTAGTAATTCTATCCTATCCTGGAACGTTTCTTGTCATGTGAAGTGTTTAATGTCTGCCATCCCTCCCGTTTCTTCTGTCCCTACTTCTCAGGAGGAACCTGGCGATTTGACAGGAGTGCCGGAGGAATATCATGATCTGCGCACGGTCTTCAGTCGGTCCCGAGCCAACTCCCTTCCTCCTCACCGGTCGTATGATTGTAGTATTGATCTCCTTCCGGGACCACTCCTCCTCGGGGTAGACTATACTCTCTGTCGGCTCCCGAACGTAAGGCTCTCGAGGATTATTTGTCTGTGTCTCTTGACGCCGGTACCATAGTGCCTTCTTCCTCTCCGGCCGGGGCGGGGTTCTTTTTGTTAAGAAGAAGGACGGTACTCTGCGCCCCTGCGTGGATTATCGAGGGCTGAATGACATAACGGTTAAGAATCGTTATCCGCTTCCCCTTATGTCATCAGCCTTCGAGATTCTGCAGGGAGCCAGGTGCTTTACTAAGTTGGACCTTCGTAACGCTTACCATCTCGTGCGCATCAGAGAGGGGGACGAGTGGAAAACGGCGTTTAACACTCCGTTAGGGCATTTTGAGTACCGGGTTCTGCCGTTTGGTCTCGCCAATGCGCCAGCTGTTTTTCAGGCATTAGTTAATGATGTTCTGAGAGACATGCTGAACATCTTTGTTTTTGTCTATCTTGACGATATCCTGATTTTTTCTCCGTCACTCGAGATTCATGTTCAGCACGTTCGACGTGTTCTACAGCGCCTTTTAGAGAATTGTCTCTACGTAAAGTCTGAGAAGTGCTCTTTTCATGTCTCCTCCGTTACTTTTCTCGGTTCCGTTATTTCCGCTGAAGGCATTCAGATGGATTCCGCTAAGGTCCAAGCTGTCAGTGATTGGCCCGTTCCAAGGTCACGTGTCGAGTTGCAGCGCTTTTTAGGTTTCGCTAATTTCTATCGGCGTTTCATTCGTAATTTCGGTCAAGTTGCTGCCCCTCTCACAGCTCTTACTTCTGTCAAGACGTGTTTTAAGTGGTCCGGTTCCGCCCAGGGAGCTTTTGATCTTCTAAAAGAACGTTTTACGTCCGCTCCTATCCTCGTTACTCCTGACGTCACTAGACAATTCATTGTCGAGGTTGACGCTTCAGAGGTAGGCGTGGGAGCCATTCTATCCCAGCGCTTCCAGTCTGACGATAAGGTTCATCCTTGCGCTTATTTTTCTCATCGCCTGTCGCCATCTGAGCGCAACTATGATGTGGGTAACCGTGAACTGCTCGCCATCCGCTTAGCCCTAGGCGAATGGCGACAGTGGTTGGAGGGGGCGACCGTTCCTTTTGTCGTTTGGACAGACCATAAGAACCTTGAGTACATCCGTTCTGCCAAACGACTTAATGCCCGTCAAGCTCGTTGGGCGTTGTTTTTCGCTCGTTTCGAGTTTGTGATTTCTTACCGTCCGGGTAGCAAGAACACCAAGCCTGATGCCTTATCCCGTCTGTTTAGTTCTTCTGTGGCTTCTACTGATCCCGAGGGGATTCTTCCTTATGGGCGTGTTGTCGGGTTAACAGTCTGGGGAATTGAAAGACAGGTTAAGCAAGCACTCACGCACACTGCGTCGCCGCGCGCTTGTCCTAGTAACCTCCTTTTCGTTCCTGTTTCCACTCGTCTGGCTGTTCTTCAGTGGGCTCACTCTGCCAAGTTAGCTGGTCATCCCGGTGTTCGAGGCACTCTTGCGTCTATTCGCCAGCGCTTTTGGTGGCCGACTCAGGAGCGTGACACGCGCCGTTTCGTGGCTGCTTGTTCGGACTGCGCGCAGACTAAGTCGGGTAACTCTCCTCCTGCCGGTCGTCTCAGACCGCTCCCCATTCCTTCTCGACCATGGTCTCACATCGCCCTAGACTTCATTACCGGTCTGCCTTTGTCTGCGGGGAAGACTGTGATTCTTACGGTTGTCGATAGGTTCTCTAAGGCGGCACATTTCATTCCCCTCGCTAAACTTCCTTCCGCTAAGGAGACGGCACAAATCATTATCGAGAATGTATTCAGAATTCATGGCCTCCCGTTAGAC
Organism: Oncorhynchus gorbuscha; assembly: GCF_021184085.1. Classification (NCBI taxonomy): domain Eukaryota; kingdom Metazoa; phylum Chordata; class Actinopteri; order Salmoniformes; family Salmonidae; genus Oncorhynchus; species Oncorhynchus gorbuscha. The sequence goes on along the minus strand of NC_060196.1, from coordinate 38,743,784 downwards.
GCCGTTTCAGACAGAGGCCCGCAATTCACGTCACAGTTTTGGAGGGAGTTCTGTCGTTTGATTGGTGCGTCCGTCAGTCTCTCTTCCGGGTTTCATCCCCAGTCTAACGGTCAAGCAGAGAGGGCCAATCAGACGATTGGTCGCATACTACGCAGCCTTTCTTTCAGAAACCCTGCGTCTTGGGCAGAACAGCTCCCCTGGGCAGAATACGCTCACAATTCGCTTCCTTCGTCTGCTACCGGGTTATCTCCGTTTCAGAGTAGTCTGGGTTACCAGCCTCCTCTGTTCTCATCCCAGCTTGCCGAGTCCAGCGTTCCCTCCGCTCAAGCGTTTGTCCAACGTTGTGAGCGCACCTGGAGGAGGGTGAGGTCTGCACTTTGCCGTTACAGGGCACAGACTGTGAGAGCCGCCAATAAACGCAGGATTAAGAGTCCAAGGTATTGTTGCGGCCAGAGAGTGTGGCTTTCCACTCGCAACCTTCCTCTTACGACAGCTTCTCGTAAGTTGACTCCGCGGTTCATTGGTCCGTTCCGTGTCTCCCAGGTCGTCAATCCTGTCGCTGTGCGACTGCTTCTTCCGCGACATCTTCGTCGCGTCCATCCTGTCTTCCATGTCTCCTGTGTTAAGCCCTTTCTTCGCACCCCCGTTCGTCTTCCCTCCCCCTCCCGTCCTTGTCGAGAGCGCACCTATTTACAAGGTACATAAGATCATGGACATGCGTTCTCGGGGACGGGGTCACCAATACTTAGTGGATTGGGAGGGTTTACGGTCCTGAGGAGAGGAGTTGGGTTCCGTCTCGGGACGTGCTGGACCGTTCACTCATTGATGATTTCCTCCGTTGCCGCCAGGATTCCTCCTCGAGTGCGCCAGGAGGCGCTCGGTGAGTGGGGGGTACTGTCATGTTTTGTCATTTATTATCTTGTCTTGTCCCTGTGCTTCCCATTCTATTCGTTTCCCTCTGCTGGTCTTATTAGGTTCTTTCCCTCTTTCTATCCCTCTCTCTCCCCCTCCCTCTCTCACTCTCTCGCTCTCTCTTCTCTCTATCGTTCCGTTCCTGCTCCCAGCTGTTCCTATTCCCCTAATCAATCATTTAGTCTTCCCTATTTCTTCCTTTGTGTTCCGTTCCTGTCCTGTCGGTTCCTTGTCTAGAATTCACCGTGCTGTGTTTGTGTATCGCCCTGTCGTGTCGTGTTTTCCTCAGATGCTGCGTGGTGAGCAGGTGTCTGAGTCTGTCTGGTTCAAGTGCCTTCCCGAGGCAACCTGCTGTTCACCTGCTGTTCAAGATCGAGTCTCCAGTTTGTCCTCGTCATTTCGAGTGAAAGTTGTGTTTTTTGTTTGTATTTACTTTACTGGATTAAAGACTCTGTTTTCGCCAAGTCGCTTTTGGGTCCTCTTTCACCTGCATGACATGTTCACCAACAATGAAGTAAAACAAGCCTTATTTGGGGTTTTGATGGAGTAAGACCGTTGCTCATGAGGCATTTCTAAGTTACATTCTTCAAGTACCAATGGCCATCTACAGGCAGTACGGTGTGTGTTTTGTGAGTGCATGTGTTTGTGTTATTTAATGTTTAATCCCCTCAAAAGGGCATTTTCCTCTTTACTAGTCCCCACCCAAGTATCTCCTCCATGTCTCGGCTAGACAGTACAGCATGAGGAAGTGGGACAGGGACACCACGTTACGATATAACAGACAGAGGGGACACCCTGATCATCAACAACTACACGTGTGCGGCTAACATCATATGCCAGACTCCTTTCAGTAGGGTGAAGGGAGAGCTCCAGGTGGAAGGTGAGACTGCATGGGTTTCTTCCAGCTCTTGACTCATCACTACCGCCCTTTTGACCTTAGTGGGCATTTCTCTACATGCATTTAAAAAATAAATATAGTGGAAAACCTATGCTTTTAAATGCAGAGTTGCAGGATGCATTATCAAACCTTTTGCAAATAAAATCATCTGATAAATAACATGTGTAATCAAATCACATTTTATGATAATTATTTTATGTTACTTATTTTATGTTAATGCAAGTGTTGAAGCGTTTTCCTGTCTGGGCTGTTTTGATTTGATTTTTGTTTTTGCAGAATTTGACGGTAAAATGTTTGAGTGTTATATGACAAATATCAACGTTCCCCTGTAGGTTCTTGGCCCATCCACAGGGAGTACTTGGTAAGACTCATAAGAACATAGGCCTACTGGTAAACTGGACATGAGGAGGTACTTCAGGCAAAGCCGTTCATATAGGCAGACTACGTGCTGCGTTACATTTTTGGGGGGAATTCAGTTGGGGTCTCACCTTACTGTAAAAAAGTAAAGGTGAAATTTCTAAACTTGGTAGTGCATCAGCAGTTTTCCACTTATGTCAGTAACTCAATTAGCCCATGTCAGCATTTTTTTTTAGGTTGCTAGGTAAGGTAGTAGCCGGGTATCTAAATCTTGTAGTAGGCCTAATCATCATCAAATTACTGACCGGGCATGCAAGTCATGTGCTCAGCACCCCTGATCTCTAGGGGGCCCCCATTGATTTTGTTTATCACTCTTACTCTTACTTACTCTCACTCTTACACACTACATGACAGAAAGTATGTGGACACCTGCTCAACAAACATTTCATTCCAAAATCATGAGCATTAATATGGAGTTGGTCTCCCCTTTGCTGCTATAACAGCCTCCACTCTTCTGGGAAAGATTTCCCCTAAATGTTGGAACATTGCTGCAGGGACTTGCATCCATTCAGCCATAAGAGCATTAGTGATGTTTGGCGATTAGGCATGGCTTGCAGCCTGCGATTAGGCCTGCCTCGCAGAAGCACAGAATTGTCTAGAATGTCATTGTATGCTGTAGCGTTACAATGGAACTAAGAGTCCGAGCCCGAACCATGAAAAATAGCCCCAGACCATTATTCCTCATCCAGGAGGAATGAGCCAAGTAAAGCCCCCCCAGACAAACCCTCCCCTAACCCGGACAAGGCTGTTTCTCTGCCTCATATTTCTGGACAGCTGAAATAAAAACATTTGAACAAATTCAAGGCCATTTTGAAGGCTGCAACCTACTCTGTCCGTTGTAACATATATTACGGTGGCACAAGCAGGATGCAGAGTCCCTACACATTGTATTGGCGTAAAAACAATATGCGTTTGGTGTGATGACGTTAATCTTTATTGTTGCTGCCAATATCGTAGCCACCACCCAGATTTGCTGAAAAAGAACACTACTACTTTGACTGCATGTCTGCCTCCTGCTTAGACAATATTTACAATGATGATGAAAAAGGAGTTAGCCTGTTCCCAGACCTGTTTGTGTCGTCTATAGACATAGTAGTTAGCAATACAGCAGAAACAGATCTGGGACTAGGCTAGAGCAAGACATTCTGATAGATGTGCAGATGATGATGTGCAGATGATGATGTGCAAGTAGAGATACTGGGGTGCAAAAGAGCAAGAAGATAAATAACAATATGGGGATGAGGTAGTTTGTGTACTACTTACAGATGGGCTGTGTACAGGTACAGTTATTGGTAAGCTGCTCTGACAGCTAACGCTTAAAGTTAGAGAGGGAGGATATATGTCTCCAGCTTCAGTGAATTTTGCCATTCGTTCTAGTCATTGGCAGCAGAGAACTGGAAGAAAAGGCGGCAAAAGGAAGTGTTGGCTTTGGGGATGACCAGTGCAATGTACCTGCTGGAGCGTGTGCTACAGGTGGGTGTTGCTATGGTGATCAGTGAGTTGAGATAAGGCGGGGCTTTACCTAGCAAAGACTTATAGATGACCTGGAGCCAGTGGGTTTGGCGATGAATATGTAGCGAGGGCCAGCCAACTAGAGCATACAGGTCGCAGTGGTGGGTAGCATATGGGGCTTTGGTGACAAAACAGTTGGCCCTGTGATAGACTGCATCCAGTTTGCTGAGTAGAGTGTTGGAGTCTATTTTGTAAATGACATCGCCAAAGTCAAGGATCGGTAGGATAGTCAGTTTTACGAGGGTATGTTAGGCAGCATGAGTGAAGGAGGCTTTGTTTTGCGAAATAATAGGAAGACGATTCTAGGTTTAATTTTGGATTGGAGATGCTTAATGTGAGTCTGGAAGGAGAGTTTACAGTCTAACCAGACACCTAGGTATTTGTAGTTGTACACATATTTAAGTTAGAACCGTCCAGAGTAGTGATGCTAGTCGGGCGGTCTGGTCCGGGTAGCAATCGGTTGAAGAGCATGCATTTAGTTTTTTTCCAATCTAACGCACAAGCAAAGTAATACATGACATGATTACAACACAGACATTTAGCTACATACATTGCAGTCAGCATGGACAACTTAAGCTAGGTAACTGATACCGGTGTGTCTTTTCAGCAGCTCCTAGGTTCTTTATCACGTCATTGAAGTGGCCATGTGGGTGTGACTGATGTGAACCAATCAGAGTGGATCCTGTCATAAACATCTCAGGCAACAACAGCACCTTGTCACGGTGTGTGTGTGTAAAATCTCCATTGTTTAGCATAATTATGTAAGCAGGAGGATAGTGCTTACGCTAAACTAGCAATGATGAGATTGTGTGAGCACTTGCCAAACAGACACCTGTGTCAAGGTGAGAAGCTGTGGACAGGTGTATTACAGAGGTATTCAATATGTGTCTGGATAGAGTTACCTTGCCAAACATGTTCTGAGGAAACTGTACCCAGTTACCACAAAACGTTCTGAGACCCATACTGTATGTGTCTTAGAGCTTGGTGAGTGCATGGTTATCCTATGGTTATTTTGCATAAAACCTTCCCACAATGTTCTGGGAATTGTGCAGGATACCGAGCTAGCATATAACGTTCTGAGAAGCATATGTTTCTTAGATGGGATTTTTTTGAGAACTTCAGCATGATGGTTCTATTTGAGGTCATGTTCTCAGAATAACGTTCTACGAATGTTGTTTTAAACCTCTACGGGATCTGTGCCCCTATACTGGGACGGTTGATGCTAACGTGCGCTAATGTGACCAGAATGACGTTGTAAGTAACAGCAAACCTTCCAGGACATAGACTTGTCTTACACATGTCTTATACAGGCAGAAAGCTTAAATTATTGTTCATATAACTACACTGTCAAATTTACAGTAGCTTTTACAGTGAAAAAAATATCATGCTTTGTTTGAGGAGAGTGCACAACAACAAAAAACTTTTATCACGGCAACTGGTTTGATACATTCACCTCTGAAGGTATAAAATGTCCTTTCATTTAGTAATCTCGCTTTTTTTTTGTCATCCTGAGGGTCCCGGAGATAAAATGTAGCATAGTTTTGTTTGATAAAATGTATTTTTATATTCAAATGTAGTAACTGAGTTCTACAGTTTGAACCCCTGCTGTCTCTGGCTCTACTCCCACCACGTCAGGCCATCTAGATGTGTGAAAGTTAGTGTGTAAACTTACATTTTGATATTGATATTACCATATCATTTTTGTATGTTCTCTATAGTTATGTACTTGAAAATGTATCAATTGACCAATTCGGCACATTTGGGCAGATCCAAAATACTGTGGAGTTTTATAATGCTTCACTGAATCAATCTGAAACTTTGCACACACACTGATGCCATCCAGTGGCCAAAATCTAAATTGTGCCAAAACTGCAATATTATATTACGGCCTTTCTCTTGAATTTCAAAGATGATGAAACAAAAATAAATAATAGAAAATGCATGTTTTTTTTGTTTGTATTATCTTCTACCAGTTCTAATGTGTAATATTTTCCTACATTAATAAAACATTTCCACAAACTTTAAATGGTATCAAGAATATGCATATCCTTGCTTCAGGTCCTGAGCTACAGGCAGTTAGATTTGGGTATGTCATTTTAGGTGAAAATTGAAAAAAAAGGGTCCGATCCTTAAGAGGTTTTAAGCTAATCAGTCCATCCAGTATGCATAATAATAACATCCACACTCAATGGCGTTTAGTCATAATTGTTTAATTTTGGAGTATAGGTTAGACCAATTTAAGACATCTTAAATCAGTTTTGTTTTATGTTTTTCTTCCATGATTAATATGCGTAGGCTATGTATTGTATAACGGCACAATCATCATTTAAAAATGTAAAAGATTCCGGCCTTGGGCTCATAAGCCTATGCATATGCTTAAACTCTAATATGCATATGAGTGTTTTGAATTAATCATCACCTTAGAAAGCGCTGTCCATTTCATTGTGTTAGGCTTTGAAACAACATCTACAACAACCAAGTTTTAAACTGTTTCAACCTGCTGTTGAACTTGATTCTTCAAATTGATCATTACAGGTGAGTTTTAAAAGTTGGATAGTAATACTGTTTTGATGACAAGTGTTTGATGTTATTTTTGATGCATTTGCAGTGATGTCAAAGTGGTTAGAGGGACAATAGAGCCCTGACTACCAGGCCATTAGGACCTGAGGGTAGTTAGGAAGTTGGGTACTACAAAGGCATGTTGCAGAGGGCATAAAAAGAGATTACCGAAACTCAATGGTCACATAGAATTTTACTGCGGTTATGACTTATGACTGCCGGTGTGGTGGTAATAGGGTCACTGCAACATCCAATGGCACAACGTCAGTGAGATTCAAACCTAGAAACCTCAGTCCTCTATCCATGGAATTAGTCCAGGATGGAGCGAGTCTGCCATGTTTTTTAAACTCTTACAAAGGTGTTAATTTTAGTCCACTCAAACAGACCCCATTTCAAAGGAAACAAGCACCCATTAAGATCAGGTCTGGCCAATTAGTAGGCATGGCAAAAAACCACAAATGTTTTTTTTTGGGGGGGGGGCAGGGTAGCCCAGTGGTTAGAGTGTTGGACTAGTAACCAAAAGGTTGCAAGTTCAAATCCCTGAGCTGACAAGGGACAAATCTGTCATTCTGCCCCTGAACAGGCAGTTAACCCACTGTTCCTAGGCCGTCATTGAAAATAAGAATTTGTTCTAAACTGACTTGCCTAGTTAAATAAAGGTAAATAAATAAAAACAAGATGGAGATTAGAGAAAGTTTTGTTGATGCAGAGAACGGAATGTATATGTCTTTAAGTTTCACTCCAAAACTTGTCTGGGAGAGAACTTATAGTCCTAGACGATACTGTTGGTTCATTGATTGTGCACGGTGGCTTACAGTTAGTTAGCCAACAATTTCTGAATTTGTATTTGATTTTGAACAGCCTAGGAATAGGGATTTTTAAAAATATATATTTCAAAATTAATAGGCTGACACATTACCTTTAGCTACAGATTATCTCATCACCATACATTTCCATCTCATCCTCTCTCTCCTTTATTCAGTTCTTGAGCATGCAGACAGGCTCTCAAGAGTTTAGTGGAAAAAAACATGTGACCATTCATGTTCCCAAACAGATTTAGTTCTGTTTCCTAAATTTAGCACTGGGTAGATGAAGGAACATGGTTGGAGAGCCAATGGCATACAGAGTTTTGGTGGAATTTCACCTGTTGGGCAGCAAGAGCATGCTTCTCAAACAGTGGTTGATGCATCGAGTGAAATACGTGTTCTTATATGTATTTCTCAAGCAGCTCATATTGAGCACAGCTCTGCTATAAAAGCAGCTCATATTGAGCACAGCTCTGCTATAAAAGCAGCTCATATTGAGCACAGCTCTGCTATAAAAGCAGCTCATATTGAGCACAGCTCTGCTATAAAAGCAGCTCATATTGAGCACAGCTCTGCTATAAAAGCAGCTCATATTGAGCACAGCTCTGCTATAAAAGCAGCTCATATTGAGCACAGCTCTGCTATAAAAGCAGCTCATATTGAGCACAGCTCTGCTATAAAAGCAGCTCATATTGAGCACAGCTCTGCTATAAAACAGAAGTAGCCTACAGAAAGGACGGCCGGGAAAGCACGCGTCCTCCATTCACTATTTGTGTGTACAGATTACATATATTTTTTCCACTGCCCCTGTTGCTGTCCATTTTATAATGGGCCATTCTAAACATAAACTAGTATTAGTAAAGACAAGATGAAATTCCAAATAGTCTGATGGGTGAAAATATGATCACTTGATGCGAGAACAGCTGTGCAGCCTGAGGCAAGGAACAGAGCACAACCTTAGCAAATAGTTGCACAATGCAGCCCATATTTTGAATTCTAAGACATTCAAATGTTTCGTATGATTCACAATTACAGCTGACAAATAACTATACATCTCGCATATAGTACCTTTTCAAGTGATCACTTTTAGGCTCAACATTGCCACTTCATATGCGCATTCACTCTGTAATGGGAAAAATATATTGTTTATTTAATTCAGCCAAGTTCTATTATATTCTTATAAAATCATATAAAATAATGTCACGGGACTTATAAGGATATCTTGTCAGCTAAATGAACAAGCCTACAGACTATGAAATGGTGCATAATCAGATGACATACAGTAGGCCAACTCATATTCTGTTCTTCTGAAATACATTCGTCATATAAAGTTGAGGGGATATTCAGAGGTGGAAACTTTCTGTGGGAATTAACTGGAATATATTGGTATTAATGGGAATATATGGGAATTAACGGAAATGTATGCAAATTAATATTAATACCATTTAAATGTATATGTTATTTGCATTGGATATATTTACCATATCATATGGAGACAGAAACATAAACCTTTCACCTTATCTTAAGTATACATAAATGCAAATGATGAAATATTTCCAATAGAAAAACAACAACAATTTAGTTACAAATGGAACTTTAATTAAATGAGTTGACTCATTTGGTTGTCTTCCTCATAGGTTTCCATGTCTTCTCCCTGGACCTCCTCAATGTCCACTTCTTAAACATAAGACTCTGAGGCCTCATCTTCACTGTCACTTTCCAACCTAGTTGAGGATGGCTCGTTGTCAGGCTCAAAGCCTCAAATTTGCCCAGATGGCCACCAATTTTTCAACACAATTGGTTGGTCTGTTGCGTGCTTTAGTGTGTGTGTTCCCAAACAAGGACCAGTTGCGCTCTGAGGCGGAGGATGTTGGTGGGATTTGGAGGATGATGGAGGCAACAGGGGAAAGAGCCTCAGATCCACAAAGTCCCTTCCACCAGGTGGCTGATGAGATATGTTGGCACGACTGCCACATTGCATCTCCATCCCAAAGCCCTTGCTTGGAAGTGTACTTTGCCAGACTGCCATAAACCTTGCCCTCATCCAGGCCTCATCCATCGAGACACGGTAGTGATGACACCATAGGCTTTGTTGATCTCTACACTAGACAGGATGCTCTTGCCAGCATACTTGGGGTCCAGCATGTACGCTGTGGCGTGTATGGGCTTCAGGCAGAGGTCTTCACCCTTTGTGATGTATTTCAAAACTGCAGTTTCCCTTTCAGACATCTGAAAGTAGAGTCTGAACATCAGACAGGATGGCATTATCTCTCTCAATCCTTACAATGGCTACTGCTATAGGTTTCAGGAGTTTCTGGCTGCTTACCACTCTCTCCCAAAATACATCATCCAGGAGGATCCTCTTGATGGGTCTGTCCATATCGGCAGACTGTGATATAGCCATTTCTTGGAGAGACTCCTCCCCCTCCAGGAGACAGTCAATTATGATGACAACACCACCCCAATGGGTGTTGCTAGGCTGCTTCAATGTAGTGCTCTTATTCCTCTCACTTTGCTTGGTGAGACCGAGTGCTGTTATAACTTGATGAACATTCACATACCTAACCATTTCCTTGGCTCTCTTGTAGATTGTATCCATTATTTTCAGTGCCATGTTGTCCCTGAGGAGCAGATTCAATGCATGAGCAGCACAGCCAACGGGTGTGATGTGAGGGTAGGACTCCTCCACTTTAGACCAAGCAGCCTTCATGTTCACAGCATTGTCTGTCACCATGTGCAAATGCCTTCTGTGGTCCAAGGTCATTGATGACTGCCTTCAGCTCATCCGCAATGTAGAGACCGGTGTGTCTGTTGTCCCTTGTGTCTGTGCTCTTGTAGAATACTGGTTGAGGGGTGGAGATGATGTAGATAATTATTCCTTGCCCACAAACATTCGACCACCCTTCAGAGATGATTGCAATACAGTCTGCTTTCTCTATGATTTGCTTGAACTTCACTTGAAATCTGTCAAAATCTGCATCCAGCAAATGAGTAGAAAAAGCATGTCTGGTTGGAGGGGTGTATGCTGGGCGAAGAACATTCAGAAATCTCTCCCAATACACATTGCCTGTGAGGAGGTGAACTAGTTGCATACACAGCTTGAGCAAGACATTCATCAGCATTTCTCTGACTACGTTCCTCCATTGAGTCAAAAACATCTTCTGATTCCAGGAGGACCATGAGCTGTTGCCATCGATAAGGTGTCTGACTCAAATAGAAGTAAAGGGAATTTTGTCAGAGGTTGCTTGTTGTGAGTGTTGAGGGAACTTTGTGCACTTGGCCAGATGATTCTGCATCTTTGTTGCATTCTTCATATATGATTTGGCACAGTATTTGTGAATGTACACAGCTTTTCCTTCTACATTAGCTGCAGTGAAATGTCACACATCAGATAGTGCCCGTTGCATTTTCCTGTAAAGATTTAGTTGAGTAAAAAAAACACAATTCCATGTACAGATAAATAGTTAAGCAGTTAGATTAAAATACTCCTTTGTAAGATGAATGTTTTAAAATGAAACATGTATGGAAACAGGTGAAGTAACACTCCTCAGTTAGCAGGCTCAAGCAAGCTAAAACTAACTAGCAGAAATGTTAGCAAGTTAGAAATGACTTAAAAACACTTTGCTGTAGGCTACTATTTACTCGTTAACAAAAAATCATGTATGTCATAAAATATATTCACCCCATCCAGAATTGTAATCAAAACTTACCAGACAGCATGTAGTCCTTGGCTCAGACAATGTAGTAGTGTGGGCTCCATAGCATCTTATTAGTGCGCAAGCTCTTGAGAATCAGCTGAACATGTGATGGAAGAGCGCACTGCACATGTGATGGAAGAATGCACTGTGCATGCAGAGGGTTGCAATTCCATTGAATTGGGAACAGTTTAACCAAAATATGCCACAAGACCTAGAATTGCCTCATGTGTATCACACAAAAAAGGTTATCTGTTATAAGCTAACTTTTTTTGATGAATTTAAGCGAAATTCCCTAAATTCCCAAGTTTAACTTCCCATGGAAAATGTCTGGAAATTTCCTGGAAAGTTTATACAACCCTTTGCAACCCTAGTCATGACTAAAATCAATATTGGATTTATGGTTATGGTGTATTTTAAATCGCTTTATTCGATTTTTTAAAATGTAGATGTTCCAAAGGCCAGAAGTGTGGAGGCCTGAAGATGCTAAACCGGTTGATGTTAACGTATGGTCAATGACCGTAAAACCTGCAGTCTTTTCATGTCAATAATTGGCTGACAAAATGTCATGACCATCACAGCCTTACTGTGCTACAATAAAAAACAAACATGTGTTTGCTTGGCTAATGCCTAAGTGAAATTAATTTCCATGTGACCGATCTGTTATTGGAGTTCAAAACAGTTAACCCAAACTAAGCTACTGTAATAGTGTTATTAAAATACTTATTGAAACATGTTCTCAGAATGTTATTTAATTACCTTCAAATAACCTATAATTTCAGTTCTTAGAACCTCCCAAGAAAACGCTTCATAGTACCTCCCTGCAATCTAAATATGTACAGTTGAAGTCGGAAGTTTACGTACACTTAGGTTGGAGTCATTAAAACTTGTTTGTCAACCACTACAAATTTCTTGCTAACAAACTATAGTTTTGGCAAGTCGGTTAGGACATCGACCTTGTGCATGACTTCCAACAAATGTTTACAGATAGATTATTTCACTTATAATTCACTGTATCACAATTCCAGTGGGTCGGAAGTTTACATACACTAAGTGGTGATCCTATCTGACCTAAAACAGGGAATTTTTACTTTGATTAAATGTCAGGAATTGTGAAAAACTGAGTTTAAATGTAGTTGGCTAAGGTGTATGTAAACTTCCGACTTCAACTGTATGTTCCCAGAAGTGGCAAAATTTTCACTTCCATTCTCAGAATGTTTAAAAAACGTTCTGTTTGAAACTCATGGCTTCATTCCCAGAATCAATGGGAAATCAAAAACGTACATTCCCACAACTTCCGAATAACCAAATGTGCTAGCTGGGTAGTGTCCTATTCCAGGTAAAATTGTAGGTGAGTCTATTCAGTGTTGTGGCTATTCAGAGGGTTGTGACAACACAGTTGACATGTTGTGTCACGTTGTTCTTTCTTTCTCTCTCTTTTCCTCCCTCTCCCTCTCACACTGGTTGCCCTTTTCTTGCAGCAACAGGTCAGAAATATTGCTGCTGTGATGGCACACTGTGGTATGTCACCCAGTAGATATGGGAGTTTATCAAAATTGGATTTGTTTTCTAATTCTTGTGGGTCTGTGTAAGATGAGGGAAATATGTGTCTCTAATATGGTTATACATTCTTCAGGAGGTTAGTGCAGGTCAATTTCCAAATCATTTTGTGGCCAGTGTGCACATAGCCTGTCTTCTCTTGAGAGCCAGGTCTCTTTCAATAGCAAGGCTATGCTCACTGAGTCTCTTAAGCTTTCCGTAATTATGGGGCAGGTTTTCTGCCAATGCTCTCTGTTTATGGCCCAATAGCTTTCTTGTTTGTACAGTTTTTTTTGTTAATTCTTTCTAATGTGTCAAGTAATTACCTTTTAGTTTTCTCATGATTTGGTCTCTCACTCTCTCTCTCATTGACATGGCAAGTTAAATTACGTACATTGTCAAAGTACACATATAACAAAAATGGTGGGACCATTAGCAATAGTAGTTGTGGAAATGGGATGACCTTTTAACAGCAAAAATAATATTCATGAAAATAATAATATATTAAACCAATAGTAGTAGGCCAGTCTCAAAATGACTGAGAAGCCACATGACATGGTATAAAAGCCAAAACAAAACAGGAAATATTATTGACATTACATTGCACTTCTCACTGGCTGTCCTTCAGGTTGTAGCAGGAGGACACATATTTGGCTGCCAAAACTGCACATTTAGGCTTTTCACCAAATAAATATTTTATATTTTATAGTTTCAAATTCTCTGTTGTGAATTATAATTTTGGGAAATAAATATTCTCTTAGGTCTGAGTATTTGTCACAGTGTAACAGGTTTGCCTGTGACGACCGGTCTCTATAGCCAAACTGTGCTCACTGAGTCTGTACCTAGTCAGTGTTTTCCTCAGTTTTCTATCAGTCACAGTGGTCAGATAGTCTGCCACCATGTACTCTCTGATCAGAGCCAAATTGCATTGAAGTTTACTTTTACTTTCTTTTTGCTTTGTGATGATTTGTTTGGGCCAGATTTTCTGAGAGCGGTTCTGAGGCTCTATGGGTTTGGTTTGGGTTAGTGAACTGAGCCTCAGAACCAGCTGGCTGAGGGGACTCTTCTCTTGTCTAATCTCTTGACATTGTTGAGCTGTGTAATGGAATGTCTTGGGATTATTTGTTTTTAGATGGTTGTACAATTTGATGGCTCTTTTTTCTATTTCAATAAGGAGGGGGTATCGGCCCAATTCTGCTCTACATGCGTTATCTGGAGGTTTTCTTTGCACTTGCAATAAAGTCTTGCAAAACTCATGCACTATTTCAATTGGATGTTTGTCCCATTTGGTAAATTCATTGTTAGAGAGTGGACCCCATACTTCGCCGCTATATAGAGAAATTGGTTCTTTAACTGATTTGACATTTTTTTTGCCAGATTCCAATTGGATGTTCCTTTTAATGGCATAGAATGCACTTCTTGCTTTGTCTCTCAGCTCATTCACAGCCATGAGAAAGCTACCTGTGTTGCTGATATTTAGTCCCAGATACGTGTAGTTTTTTGTGTGTTCTAATAGAATTGTGTCTAAATAGAATTTATATTTGTGATCATTACTTCCGGACCTTTTTTGGAATATAATTATATTATTTTTTCTTTTTTTAGATGAACCTGTGCAGATGATCTAGGTGTTGCTGTAACTCCTCCTTAGTGGGAGACAGCAGCACCAGGTCATCTGCGTACAGCAGACACTTGATTTCAGTGTTGTGTAGGATGATACCAGGTGCTGCCGATTCTTCTAATGGTTTTTCCAATTTATTAATGTAGATGTATAATAGTGTTGAACTTATTGGGTAGCCCTGTTTCACTCCACGTCCCTGAGAGAAGAAGTCTGTTTGCTTGTTGCCAATGTTTGGTGTACAATGATTTAAAACTTCTTGATGCACCCATCCCGTTAGCGGGATCATTTTCGTCAACATCCGCTGAATTGCAGAGAGCGAAATTCAAATTAAATTACTAAAAATATTTCATTTTCATGAAATCACAAGTGCAAAAAAACAAAACACAGCTTAACTTGTTGTTAATCCACCTGGCATGTCAAATTTCAAAAAACCTTTTTGGCGAAAGCATGCCAAGCATTTATGTAAGGACATCTCTCTCAGCAGACAAAACATTACAAACAGCTGGCAGCCAAGTAGATTGGTCACGAAAGTCAGAAAAGCAATCAAATTAATCGCTTACCTTTGATGATCTTCGAATGTTTGCACTCACAAGACTCCCAGTTACACAATAAATGTTCCTTTTGTTCCATGAAGATTATTTTTATATCCAAAATACCTCCATTTGATTGGTGCGTTATGTTCAGAAATCCACAGGCTCGAGAATTAGAGAGAGCATAATTAAATTCACACGTACACCAAATATAACAGAGTGACTGTCAGGCATATGTGTATAGGTGGCAGGGAAGTCAGGCGCAGGAGAGTCAAATGGAGTGTAAAATGGAGTCTTTCAATAATGTCCTAGTAACATGCTCCATAACACTAAACAGGAAAAGAACATAAACAAAATATGGGTACGAAGACCCGTCGCGCACCTATACAACAAACAACACTACACTGACAATAAACAATATTTGACAAAGACATGAGGGGAAACAGAGGGTTAAATACACAACAGGTAATTCATGGGATTGAAAACAGGTGTGTGGGAAGACGAGACAAAACCAATGGAAAATGAAAAATGGATCAATGATGGCTAGAAGACCGGTGACGTCGAACGCCGAGCACCGCCCGAACAAGGAGAGGCAACGACTTCGGCAGAAATCGTGACAGTGACCCTAGCCCCCGACACATAACCTATTTCAGCATAAATACTGGAGGCTGAGACAGGAGGGGTCAGGAGACACCGTGGACCCATTAGTTGATACCCCCGGACAGGGCCAAACAGGAAGGATATAACCCAACCCACTTTGCCAAAGCACAGCCCCCATACCACTAGAGGGATATCTTCAACCACCAACTTACCATCCTGAGACAAGGCCGAGTATAGCCCACAAAGATCTCCACCACGGCACAACCCAAGGGGTGGTGCCAACCCAGACAGGAAGATCAGGTCAGTGACTCAACCCAGTCAAGTGACACACCCATCCTAGGGACGGTATGAAAGAGCACCAGTAAGCCAGTGACTCAGCCCCAGTAATAGGGCAGAGCATCCCAGTGGAGAGAGGGGAACCGGCCACGCAGAGACAGCAAGGGCGGTTCATTGCTCCAGAGCCTTTCCATTCACCTTCACACTCCTGGGCCAGACTACACTCAATCATATGACCCACTGAAGAGATGAGTCTTCAGTAAAGACTTAAAGGTTGAGACCGAGTCTGCATCTCTCACAGGGGTAGGCAGACCATTCCATAAAAATGGAGCTCTATAGGAGAAAGCCCTGCCTCCAGCTGTTTGCTTAAAAATTCTAGGGACAATTAGGAGGCCTGCATCTTGTGACCGTAGTGTACGTGTAGGTATGTACGGCAGGACCAAATCAGAAAGATAATTCGGAGCAAGCCCATGTAATGCTTTGTAGGTTAGCAGTAAAACCTTGAAATCAGCCCTTGCCTAGCAGCCGTATTTAGCACTAACTGAAGTTTATTTAGTGCTTTATCCAGGTAGCCAGAAAGTAGAGCATTGCATTGGTCTAACCTAGAAGTAACAAAAGCATGGATAAATTTTTCTGCATAATTGTTGGACAGAAAGTTTCTTCATATGTTCGTCAAAAGAGAGATTAGGGTCCAGAGTAACGCCAAAGTCCTTCACAGTTTTATTGGAGACAACTGGACAACCATCAAGATTAATTGTCAGATTCAACAGAAGATGTCTTTGTTTCTTGGAACCTAAAACAAGCATCTCTGTTTTGTCCGAGTTTAAAAGTAGGAAGTTTATAGCCATCCACTTCCTTATGTCTGAAACACAGGCTTCTAGCGAGGGCAATTTTGGGGCTTAACCTGTTTCATCGAAATGTACAGCTGTGTGTCATCGGCATAGCAGTGAAAGTTAACATTATGTTTTCGAATGACATCCCCAAGAGGTAAAATATATAGTGAAAACAATAGTGGTCCTAAAACGTAACCTTGAGGAACACAGACATTTACAGTTGATTTGTCAGAGGACAAACCATTCACAGAGACAAACTGATATCTTTCCGACAGATAAGATCTAAACCAGGCCAGAACTTGTCCGTGTAGACCAATTTGGGTTTCCAATCTCTCAAAATGAATGTGGTGATCGATGGTATCAAAAGCAGCACTAAGGTCTAGCAGCACGAAGACAGATGCAGAGCCTCGGTCTGACGCCATTAAAAGGTAATTTACCACCTTCACAATTGCAGTCTCAGTGCTATGATGGGGTCTGAAACCAGACTGAAGCATTTCATATAAATTGTTTGTCTTCAGGAAGGCAGTGAGTTGCTGCGTAACAGCTTTTAAAATTTGATTTGAGAGGAATGGAAGATTCGATATAGGCCGATAGTTTTTTATATTTTCTGGGTCAAGGTTTGGCTTTTTCAAGAGAGGCTTTATTACTGCCACTTTTAGTGAGTTTGGTACACATCCGGTGGATAGAGAGACGTTTATTATTTTCACCATATGAGGGCCAAGCACAGGAAGCAGCTCTTTCAGTAGTTTAGTTGGAATAAGGTCCAGTATGCAGCTTGAAGGTTTAGAGGCCATGATTATTTTCATCATTGTGTCAAGAGATATAGTACTAAACACTTGAGTGTCTCTCTTGATCCTAGGTCCTGGCAGAGTTGTGCAGACTCAGGACAACTGAGCTTTGGAGGAATACTCAGATTTAAAGAGGAGTCTGTAATTTGCTTTCTAATGATCATGATCTTTTCCTCAAAGAAGTTAATGAATTTATTACTGCTGAAGTGAAAGCCATCCTCACTTGTGGAATGCTGCTTTTTAGTTAGCTTTGAGACAGTATGTCAAATACATTTCAGATTGTTCTTATTTTCCTCAATTAAGTTGGAAAAATAGGATGATCGAGCAGCAGTGAGGGCTCTTCGATACTGCACGGTACTGTCTTTCCAAGCTAGTCGGAAGACTTGCAGTTTGGTGTGGCGCCATTTCCATTCCAATTTTCTGGAAGCTTGCTTCAGAGCTCTGGTATTTTCTGTATACCAGGGAGCAGGTTTCTTATGACAAATGTTTTTAGTTTTTAGGGGTGCACCTGCATCTAGGGTATTGCGCAAGGTTAAATTGAGTTCCTCAGTTAGGTGGTTAACTGATTTTTGTTCTCTGACGTCCTTGGGTAGGCAGATGAGTCTGGAAGGGCATCAAGGAATCTTTGTGTTGTCTGAGAATTTATAGCACAACTTTTGATGCTCTTTGGTTTGGGTCTGAGCATATTAGTTGTTGTGATTGCAAATGTAATAAAATGGTGGTCCAATATTCCAGGATTATGAGGAAAAACATTAAGATCCACAACATTTATTCCATGGGACAAAACTAGGTCCAGAGTATGACTGTGACAGTGAGTAGGTCCATAGACATATTGGACAAAACCCACTGAGTCGATGATGGCTCCAAAAGCCTTTTGGAGTGGGTCTGTGGACTTTTTCATGTGAATATTAAAATCACCAAAAATTAGAATAGTATCTACATTTACATTTACATTTAAGTCATTTAGCAGACGCTCTTACCCAGAGCGACTTACAAATTGGTGCATTCACCTTATGACATCCAGTGGAACAGTCACTTTACAATAGTGCATCTAAATCTTAAAGGGGGGAGGGTGAGAAGGATTACTTATCCTATCCTAGGTATTCCTTAAAGAGGTGGGGTTTCAGGTGTCTCCGGAAGGTGGTGATTGACTCCGCTGTCCTGGCGTCGTGAGGGAGTTTGTTCCACCATTGGGGGGCCAGAGCAGCGAACAGTTTTGACTGGGCTGTGCGGGAACTGTACTTCCTCAGTGGTAGGGAGGCAAGCAGGCCAGAGGTGGATGAACGCAGTGCCCTTGTTTGGGTGTAGGGCCTGATCAGAGCCTGGAGGTACTGAGGTGCCGTTCCCCTCACAGCTCCGTAGGCAAGCACCATGGTCTTGTAGCGGATGCGAGCTTCAACTAGAAGCCAGTGGAGAGAGCGGAGGAGCGGGGTGACGTGAGAGAACTTGGGAAGGTTGAACACCAGACGGGCTGCGGCGTTCTGGATGAGTTGTAGGGGTTTAATGGCACAGGCAGGGAGCCCAGCCAACAGCGAGTTGCAGTAATCCAGACGGGAGATGACAAGTGCCTGGATTAGGACCTGCGCCGCTTCCTGTGTGAGGCAGGGTCGTACTCTGCGGATGTTGTAGAGCATGAATCTACAGGAACGGGCCACCGCCTTGATGTTAGTTGAGAACGACAGGGTGTTGTCCAGGATCACGTCAGGGTTCTTAGCACTCTGGGAGGAGGACACAATGGAGTTGTCAACCGTGATGGCGAGATCATGGAACGGGCAGTCCTTCCCCGGGAGGAAGAGCAGCTCCGTCTTGCCGAGGTTCAGCTTGAGGTGGTGATCCGTCATCCACACTGATATGTCTGCCAGACATGCAGAGATGCGATTCGCCACCTGGTCATCAGAAGGGGGAAAGGAGAAGATTAATTGTGTGTCGTCTGCATAGCAATGATAGGAGAGACCATGTGAGGTTATGATAGAGCCAAGTGACTTGGTGTATAGCGAGAATAGGAGAGGGCCTAGAACAGAGCCCTGGGGGACACCAGTGGTGAGAGCGCGTGGTGAGGAGACAGATTCTCGCCACGCCACCTGGTAGGAGTGACCTGTCAGGTAGGACGCAATCCAAGCGTGGGCCGCGCCGGAGATGCCCAACTCGGAGAGGGTGGAGAGGAGGATCTGATGGTTCACAGTATCGAAGGCAGCCGATAGGTCTAGAAGGATGAGAGCAGAGGAGAGACAGTTAGCTTTAGCAGTGCGGAGCGCCTCCGTGATACAGAGAAGAGCAGTCTCAGTTGAATGACTAGTCTTGAAACCTGACTGATTTGGATCAAGAAGGTCATTCAGAGAGAGATAGCGGGAGAGCTGGCCAAGGACGGCACGTTCTACAAGGTCCGATAAGAATTCAGGGAACTCGGTGAGGAACGCTGTATATGGCCCAGGAGCCTGTAAACAGTAGCTATAAAAAGTGATTGAGTAGGCTGCATAGATTTCATGACTAGAAGCTCAAAGACGAAAACCCCATTTTTGGGGGGTAAATTTAAATTTGCTATCGTAAATGTTAGCAACCCCTCCTCCTTTGCGGGATGCACGTGGGATATTGTTACTAGTGTAACCAGGAGGTGAGGCCTCATTTATCATAGTAAACTCATCAGGCTTAAGCCATGTTTCAGTCAAGCCAATCTCATCAAGATTATGATCAGTGATTAGTTCATTGACTATAACTGCGTTTAAAGTGAGGGATCTAACATTAAGTAGCCCTATTTTGAGATGTGAGGAATCACGATCTCTTTCAATAATGGCAGGAATTGAGGAGGTCTTTATCCTAGTAAGATTGCTAAGGCGAACACCGCCATGTTTAGTTTTGCTCAACCTAGGTCGAGGCACAGACACGGTCTCAATGGGGATAGCTGAGCTGACGACACTGACTGTGCTAGTGGCAGACTCCACTAAACTGGCAGGCTGGCTAACAGCCTGCTGCTTGGCCTGCACCCTATTTCATTGTGGAGCTAGAGGAGTTAGTGCCCTGTCTATACTGGTAGATAAGATGAGAGCACCACTCCAGCTAGGATGGAGTACGTCACTCCTCAGCAGGCCAGGCTTGGTCCTGTTTGTGGGTGAATCCCAGAAAGAGGGCCAATTATCTACAAATTATATCCTTTGGGAGGGGCAGAAAACAGTTTTCAACAGGCAATTGAGTTGTGAGACTCTGCTGTAGAGCTCATCACTCTCTCTAACTGTGAGGGGGCCAGAGACAATTACTCGATGCAGACACATCTTTTAGCTTATTTACACGCTGAAGCTATGTTGCGCCTGGTGACCTCTGACTGTTTCACCCTAACATCGTTGGTGCCGACGTGGATAACAATATCTCTATACTCTCTACACTCGCCAGTTATAGCTGGCGAGTATCCGTAAAATAGTATCCGTAAAGTTCGTAGAAACATGTCAAACGTTTTCTATAATCAATCCTCAGGTTGTTTTTACAATATATAATCGATCATATTTCAACCGGACTGTAGCTTCTTCAATAGGAGAGAGAGACAAAATGTCTGCTCCAAGCTGTTGCGCATGCAAAACGCTGCTGGCACCCAGCCATCAAATGACGCAATGTGATCTTTCTCGCTAATTTTTCAAAATAAAAGCCTGAAACTATGTCTAAAGTCTGTTCACAACATGTGGAAGCCATAGAAAAAGGAATCTGGTTGATATCCCTTTAACTGGAGCGAAAGCAGGCAATGGAACAGAGAGCTTTCAGGACAAACAGCACTTCCGGATTGGATTTTCCACAGGTTTTCGCCTGCAATATCAGTTATGTTATACTCATAGACAATATTTTGACAGTTTTGGAAACTTTAGAGTTTTCTATCCTAATCTGACAATTATATGCA
Source organism: Oncorhynchus gorbuscha (assembly GCF_021184085.1). Classification (NCBI taxonomy): domain Eukaryota; kingdom Metazoa; phylum Chordata; class Actinopteri; order Salmoniformes; family Salmonidae; genus Oncorhynchus; species Oncorhynchus gorbuscha. The sequence continues at coordinate 38,722,921 of NC_060196.1, read as the reverse complement.
TATTCTAGATTCTGGGCCTGAGAAATAGGCAGTTTCATTTGGGTACATTTTTCATCCAAACATCAAAATACTGCCCCCTACACTCAACAAGTTTAACAACTTTTCATATAAAAAATTGTGCACTCTCCTGAAAAATAGCATGGTATTCTTTCACTGTAATAGCTACTGTAAATTGGACAGTTCAGTTAGATTAAAAATAATTTAAGCTTTCTGCCAATATCAGATATGTCTAACATATGTTTATATGTCTACAAAACACAAGTAGATTTTGCCTTTGTTTTGTTTTACTTTTTGATCAATTAGACTCTAAACTGAACTAAGTGATACAGCACCTACACAGCACAATACATTTCACTACCAGTATGGTTGTAAAGATGGATTTTATCCCAGTAGATTTTTATTATGATTATATTTGTTTATGCTCAGAATGACTCATTCAAGTCAGAAAAGTGAGCTTACCTATGTATGTTCATCAGTGTGAACTGTGGGCCTGCATCTGGCTGGTGAGAAGTTGAATATCAGGTTCCATTCTAGTTACAGCCAGTCTCAAGCACTGATGCAAATGTTCATCTGTCAATCTTGATCTCATCGGGGTTTTCAGCAGTTTCATGCGAGAAAAGGTTTTCTCGCAGATATACGTGCTGCCAAAAACTGTGGACATTTTCATTGCGTGTTTTTTGATGTTTGGATATGTGTCGTTTGGGAGGGCGGCATAGAAGTCAATGAGACTGTTGGGCTTGAATGAGTCTTTCAAAACATCACAGTTCTGTAACTCAGCCAACTCAAACTGATATGAAGGCTGGGCTTCATCAATGTCGGCAACAAAGGGGTTCTGAAAAAAGACGTATTTCTTTTGCATGAACATGTAGTTCACTGAATCGCACACCGAACTCCGCCTTCAGCATTTCCAGTGCTTCCATGCACTTTTCAGCTGGGAACGGGACCGCTGGGTTCTCTGTCGACAGGTTTTGGGTAGCAGGAAGATGGACGAAGTTGCGCTTTTTCACTTGTTCCAAAAGCAGCGCTAATTTTACATCAAATGCTTTTATGTGTGAATACATGTCACAAATGAGTTTCCCCTCGCCTTGTAGCTGCAAGTTAAGGCTGTTAAGTATTTCTGTCACGTCTGTTAAAAATGCGAGGTGCCATTTCCATTCTGGGTCGATCAGCTCTGGGACCGTTTTGTCTTTTAAATGAAGAAATGCGTTAATTTCGGGTAGCAGCTCGTAAAAACGCCTCAAAACTCTGCCCCGGCTCAGCCATCGGACCTCTGTGTAGTACAGCACATCTCCGTGCGTAGACTCCAGTTCAGACAGGAATTCTTGGAACTGCCGGTGTTTAAGTCCCTTTGCTCTGATGAAGTTTATGCACGACACCACAACCTTCATTACAGAATCCCACGTCAACACTTTGCAGCACAGTGCTTGCTGGTGAATTAGGCAGTGGACTCGTAGCGGGGCGGTGAGACCCCTTTTTTCCAACTCCCGGTTCATGCGTCCAATTAGACCGCGAGTTTCGCCCACCATGCTAGGAGCCCCGTCAGTCGTGATGCTAGCTAGCTTTGACCAGTCCAGGTCCAACTTCTCCATGGTTTGGCACACTTTGTCAAAAATATCCTCTCCCGTTGTAGTCCCTTTGAGACTTTGGAGGGCTGCCAGCTCCTCGCATATCTCAAAGTTTGCGCTAACTCCACGAATAAAAATGAGCAGTTGCGCTGTGTCTTGCACGTCCGTGCTCTCATCCAGTGCTAATGAAAAAAAGTCTAATTCTTTCGTCTTCTGCTGCAGCTGGGCATATACATTACTCCCGATTTCTTCAACGCGTCTGGTGATTGTACTCGCCGACAGACTTACGGCATTAAATGCATCTTTCTCCTCGGGACACACCTCCTCCGCGACAGCATCCATACATTTCTTAACAAATTCTCCGTCAGTGAAAGGCTTACCGCTTCTTGCTATCAGTTTAGCAACCCGAAAGCTGGCCCGAACGGATGCCTGGTTCAGCTGAGCTTGGCGTACAAATGTATTCTGCTGAGATAGTAGTCCACTTTTTAGCTTTGAGAGTTTGTCTGCTCGTATTTGGCCTTGCAAGCTATCGTACTTGTCTTTGTGACGGGATTCATAGTGTCGGCGAAGATTGTATTCTTTGAATACCGCCACCGTCTCTTGACAGATGAGACAAACAGCCTTTTCTTTGCATTGAACAAAAAAATAATCGTTTGTCCACTGCAGGTTAAATACCCTGCATTCTGAATCAATTTTTCTCTTACCTAACCTTTTCGCCATTATTCCGTTCTCTCTTTGACAGGGCCGGGCCTAGGATTTTTTTTCTGGAGGCCAAATAGGAAAAAATTTCGATAGCGTCTCTGGTATTGTTCAGAGGGCCGGGCCAAATGTGCTGACGGGCCGTATCCGGCCCGCGGGCCGTAGTTTGGTGACCACTGAATTAGAGTGTGGAGGGTGTCAATGTGGTATGTTGTATGATATTTAAAAACAATCCAATCTTGCTTCTGCTAAGGACGTTGTGTTCATCAAGGAAATGATGTCGTCTGCTATTTATGATACTACAAAGAATGTTCCCCAAGTTGCTGTTAACGCAAATTCCTCTGTAATTATTTGGGTCAAATTTGTCTCAATTTTTGTAGATTGGTGTGATGAATCCTTGGTTCCAAATATCGGGGAAAACACCTGCAGTGAGGATAATGTTGAAGACTTTGTATAGCCAATTTGAATTTGTGGTCTGTATATTTGATCATTTAATTTAAAATTCCATCAGCACCACAGGCCTTTTGGGGTTGGAGCGTGCATCATTTTTTCAATAATTCTTATTCTGTAATTTGGGTATACACAGGATCCTGATAGTCTTTGACTGCTGATTCAAGGATTTGCAATTTTTATTTGATATATTTTTGTTCTGGGCTATTTGTTATATTACTGTAGAGGTTTGCAAAGTGATTTCTCCACAAATCCCCATTTTGGATAGCCAATTCCTCTCGAGGGTTTGTTTACTTTATTCCAATTCTCCCAGAAGTGGTTGGATTCTATGGATTCCTCAGTTACAGCCAGCAGACTTCTAATGTGCTGTTCCTTTTTTGTTCTTAGGGTGTGTTTGTATTGCTTCAGCGTTTCCACATAGCGAAGGCGTATATTTTTGTTGTCTGGGTCTCTGTGTTTTTGATTAGATATATTTCTCAACGACTTTCTTAGATTTCTCCAATCATTATCAAACCTTTTTTCATGATCTATTATTTCTGGTTTGCTCTTATGTTTTTTAAGATTAGCCAAGGAGGCTAATTTGTCAAATATAAAGTTTTTGTTCCAAATGGTCAAATGTACACCTTCATTGCTGTAGGAGAATGTTAAGGCAAAAATGTTGGCCAGGAGAGATTGTATTTTTTGTCTACTAATTGCTTTTTGGTAGATGTCTGTACTGTTTACACTCCATCTATAGGGCTGTTAAGTGCCATGTAATGTATTGGTCCGTGATGCTTCAAGGTTGGGTTCCGCTCTTCTCAGATACACTGTGATTTTCGTGTCATGTTGGTAACAATGATTAGGGAGACAGGTGCAGGAATGCGTAATAGTTTTTTTTATTGTAACCAAGTTACAGAGTGCCGTGTAAAGGCACGGGGACGAAGACCAAACAAACACATAACAAAATATAGGGAAGAAGCCCAAAACAAAAGTGCAAGGAGGACCTTGAATAAATCACACACGCACACAATGATTAAACACACGGGACGAGACCCGTAATGATGTGTGCAATCCACAATGGCACGAAAGCCAAAACACACAGCACAGATAGTCACACAAACCAACGGACATTATAACAACAAACAACCCCCCCAAAACCCCTATTACGCATCCCTGCGCCTGTGTCCCGAATCATTTATACCAACATGACAGAGAGGTGTGTCCTGGCTGTATCACAATTAGTTAGGTAACATTGATAAATAAGATGTTTTATTTACGTAATAATGCTTATGTGAGATATGTCATTAGAATGTCTTCTTTTGGATAATACTGTTGGCAGTTTGCTGTTATCCCTTCTCTGCTAGGGTTTAGTCACTTGGGGCCCAGAGAGGGCAGAGGTCAGGCTTGTCTTCATATGTCAATGTATCTATTAAACCATGTGATGCTAATGAAGAATATCAGAAGGGGAGGAGGGCAGAATGGAGGCTTGTCGTCTTATGGGAATGTGTCTGTAACTATTGTATGTCCCCTCTGAGGTTGCCCTTATCTTGATTTAGTATATGACCTAAGAAGCTCACTGTCTTTTCTGATCTTGTCCAGGAAGGAGTGTATTTGAGATGGGAGTATCTAGAATTGACAATTGATATATGCCATTGGATGAGGTAATGGTTTGGTACTATGTTGTACCAAGAAGGAGATAAGAATTTCATTTCAGAGACCAAACTGAACGATAATTTATAGCTAATGCTATCTGGCTATGGGATACTCCTCTTTCAAGTAAAAGGTTCTTTGTGTAATGTTCCTAAGATCTGTTATTCGTCATGTGAGTTGAGATGGGTGTGTCTTGGCTATAAATGATACTAACAACTGTTTTGTAAGCACTCTCAGAGAATTCAGTTATAGACACTGAATTGATCTGAGAGTCAAACAGGGCTATGGTGAAGCTCATATATGATTAAATAAGGACTTTATAAAATAACTGACTTGTATGTGGTTTGCTCTCTCATTATTTAGTAATAAAGGAAATTACCACGACAGGTGTTAGTGGGCTGTCTGTGAAGGCTCTGAGAGACTCTGGATTGAGGTCGGTGAGGAAGTAGTCTACAGTACTGCTACCAAGGGATGAGCTGTAGGTGTGCCTACCAAAAGACTCCCCTCTCAGCCTACCATTGACTATGTACAGAACCAGTGTTCGACAGAGCTCCAGGAGCTGTACTCCATTTGTTTTTCACTTTGTCATAGTTGTTTCTGGGGAGGTATGTGGGGAGGGAAAGGTTGTTGCTTCCTAGTAGGTGTTTGGCCCCATGACTGTTAATAGTGTCTAGTTCTTCTGGTGTTCTACTATTCAGGTCTCCACAGACCAGTACATTGCCTTGGGCCTGAAAGTGACTAATCTCCCCCTCTAGAATGGAGAAACTCTCATCATTGAAGTAGGGTGACTCTGAGGGGGGAATGTATGTGGCACAGAGGAAGACGTTTTTTATCTGTTAAGATAGCCTCCTTCTAGATTTTTAATCAGATATAGAATTCTCCTGTTTTGATCAATTCAATTTAATTGGTTTAATTAATTTATACCATATTAGCATTCCACCTGAGTCTCTGCCCTGTGTGATTCATTTTAATTTGGTGGATGGTACGATTATCCCCCTATAACCTAGTAGACAGCCAGTGGAAACATCATCTCTGCACCATGCTTCCTGTTGTACTACAATATCAACATCATGCATTTATTTCAGGAAGTCTGTGTTTCTGCTCTTTAGCTCAAAAGCAGAGGACTTCAATCCTTGTAAATTCCAACATGCAACGTAAAGATATTTCATAATTGTTTTTTTTACCTTCAAAATGAGACAAACACTCCGTTAGGCCTCGTCTTGGTGGGTCTGAAGCTGGGCTGGGGTTGTCTGTGCTGAGCTGGCTGTGGTGGGTATTGAGGTTGGTAGTGCTGTGGCCATGGCTGTGGGGTCCAGGGTGCTGGTCTGGGGTGTTGTCTCGTTGATCTCGGCGGGGTGGAGATTGCTCCGCTGTTCCTGGGTGGAGAGGTCCGGCTGTGGTTTAAAGCAACGCCCTTGATGCTGTTCCTGTTCTGTTACCTGTCTGTTCCTGATTGAATGTTGACTCCCCATACCTGCCTCTCATCTCCAGTATCGATCCTTACATTTTGGATGGGTAGTGAGAGCAGACTGCTGAGCGCCATGCGTTTGGCTGGTTAGTGAGAAAGATGTGATTACTCACATCACAGTTTTTGTAGAGGTCTGCGAAAAAGGTTACTGGCCTCCGCCTTAGTAGTTTCTGTTTAAAAGCTTTATTCGTTGTATCATTTTTGGCCTCTGGGAGGTAGAGAATGGATTCAGTGCTGAGGGGGAGTTCTAATTCCCCATTGCCATGGCAACCGGGTTTGTTTGTCTGCTACTGTTGCTAGCTAGCTCTAATTGAGCTATAAAAATAACAACAAAAAGAGTGAACAATGTTCACACAAAAAACAGAAGATGTTTAAAGTTTGGTTTTTGGTTTACTCACTCAGTTTGGTTGCTTGATGTAGTTGTATTAACTCCCCTTGCTAGGTTTGTTCTAGCTCATTTTCTTTATGGCTAGCTTGTTAGTCTGCTGGCTAGGTTTTTGTTGTGTAGCTAGCTAACTTCTTAAATTGAAGCGCAGTTACTTTTTTTCTATCTTAATTGAATAGAGGTGTTGTTCATCACTTCTTGTCTTGAATTATTTTTTAGATTCAAGTGTTTCTCATTTTAAACAAAAAAACAAATAAATAAGGAGCTCACATTGAGCATGTCTGTAGCTCTCGCTCCTTTTTAACCAAGACTTAAAAAAACAAGCATTAGGTAACTCTGTGACACACTATGTTGCCATGGTATGACATGTTGTCATGGGGAGAGGAAGGAAGATGCTGGAACAGAAAATAGACCCGTAACGTTAGCAGCAGGCTGTGTTGTGGTGTCATATATGCTGTGAAAGTGACTGAGAGGAAATATATTAACCTTATACATATCTCAATGCCATATATATATCAATTATATATTATACTGTATGGAAGGCTTAAAGTATGCTGTATAATATGTTTATTATATAGTATATGTTTGTAAGCACAGCAAAGAAAGTGGGGAGTTAGGCAATTGCATATTCAGAAGACAATTCCCATTTTATTTGCTCTAAGATCATCATCTACTCTACTTTAAATCCAATTTACTGCACATTTTAGTCAAATTAATCTTCATGTTTTAAAGCTTAACCTGGCTGGCTGTCAAACACAGCTCACAGTATGTGTGACACATTCCACAATCTGTTCCTGTCAGAGGATGCAAGCAGGAAAATGTTTCTAAATGTTTTCTAAATATTTCAGAAACTTTCCATGGTGCTTCTCAAATTAGGAAAAACGAAAAAGCCTTTGTGGCGTAAATAGGCACCTTCCACAATGACCAAGTTCAAACATGATACACATGACACGTTTTAGTTCATGCAGAGCGACCTGGTCGGCATTACTGTCAGAGCACTGGTGATGTGTGTGCGTGTGTGTGTGTGCGTGTGTGTGTGTGTGTGTGTGTGTGTGTGTGTGTGTGTGTGTGTGTGTGTGTGTGTGTGTGTGTGTGTGTGTGTGTGTGTGTGTGTGTGTGTGTGTGTGTGTGTGTGTGTGTGTGTGTGTGTGTGTGTGTGTGTGTGTGTGTGTGTGTATTGTGGCTGTGCTGTGGTTTGTGGAAGAGGACAGATATCACCATGGCAGCTGGCAGTGCCACTTGCACCACCCTCTCTCCCCCTCTGCGCCAGCCATGTTGGCAGCCACAGGAAACACAGCTACCTCAGTCAGCAGGTATGCCTTGCCTGTTGGACTATGACAAGGAGAGAAAGAAGGACAGGGAGGGAAGGGAAGAGAAGAGAAGCAGAGAGGATGGGAAGGAGAGAGGGAAGGCAAGAGGGAGAGAGGGAGGGGAGGTAAGGGAGGAGAGAAAGAAGGACAGGGAGGGAGGGAGTTGAAGGAGGGGAGCTGACATATGAAGGAGCAAGGGATGGAGATGGACAGAGGTGTGAACTTCTATTATTCTACAGGGAGACAGGAGTGTTCTTGTTTACACAGTCTGGTCTGATCTGCGAGAGGTTGAGGGTTGGATTGTTACCCTGCCTGTCATGGAGGCCCTATCCCCCACCTTATCTTTCTCAAGTCTGTGTGTGTGTGTGTGTGTGTGTGTGTGTGTGTGTGTGTGTGTGTGTGTGTGTGTGTGTGTGTGTGTGTGTGTGTGTGTGTGTGTGTGTGTGTGTGTGTGTGTGTGTGTGTGTGTGTGTGTGTGTGTGTGTGTGTGTGTGTGACCTTCACCCTGCCTGTCATGCTGACCCTATCTCCTTCCCCTTATCTGTGTCTGAGACAGCAAGGTTAGGCTGAACTGTGAGAGAGATGCCAGAGCTGTCTATGTCTCCCACTCTCATCAACATCAATCATCATTTCCTCCCTCCTCCTTTTTCTTTCTCTCCTTTCTATCGATTCATACTGTCACTGCTCCTCTGTCCTCAGATAGTATCTTGTTGTTCTAGACTTGGCAGGGTGTGGATGGGTAGAGCTTAACCCCATGACCCCATAGCTCTTGGTTTACTGAACTGATCAAAACAGCATCTCCTCCATATTGAAGCTCAAGCAGGAATATACCTTGCACTCAGACTGGCATTGTAAAAGCGGGGCCTTGTGGGGACCAGGGGTACCCCAACTCAAGTTGGGATATATACCAAGCTCACCACAGCTTCCTCTCACATACCAAAACTAATCTGACAATAAAGCCCAAAACAGGGGCTTATATTCACCGAGCGCCTCCTTTGGTTCATACCAAACTCAAATTGATAATTAACCACATAACTATTCAAAGGTAACAGACATATTCCACAGTCCTTCATTACGTTGTAAAATAATAATTGAACGGCCTGTGTTAATATCGAGCAGCATCATATGGTGAAGCATTGGAAGCCATTCAAATTCAATGGAAGGAAAGCAAGAGAAGCGGAGTGGGCGGGGGATTGGTGAAGCGATGCTATCATAGGCAAGGTGGCTGAACACGACTTGAAACAAGTTGGAGAAAGTTGAACTTCATGCAAATCCCCTGTGAAATCGTGACGCAAGTGACCAATCAAAGCTCATCTTAGCTTCCAGCCACTGCTGGATTGGCTGACCATGGCTGTTAATACCTAACACTACTTAGCTTGCTTGCTATAGCACCCACATGAGGGCGAAGCTAGCTAGGCGAGTGTCACTTGTATTGTCAAAAGGAATTTAATGACCACAATTGTATCACTGACAGAATGATAGAACAGACAGCTGGGAACACCTAGTCATTTGTAACACAGTTCACCTTCATAACATGGCCATCAACTGAAACAAACTGAAGATTAACTGAAATGAACTCAAGATGTCAGATCTATAGGTGAGAAGCAGCATGACTCAAGTACGCTGGAGGGAAGTATGCTTCTTGGAGGTCTGGGAGATACTGTAAGCCAGACACACAGAGAAATAGGTAGAGGGGGAGTGACAACGACCTAAAGCAGACACGCCCACTAGGCTAAAAACGATCCAGCCCATCTGGCATTTGCCAGAAATGCCAGATGGCCAGTTTGCCCCTGAGAACAAGTGAGATAGAGAGAGGGAGTGAGAATGAAGGTGATAGAAAGGGAGTTAATGAGAGAGATTGAGAGAAGGTTGTAATACAAGTGAAAGGGAAAGAATAGTTGATTTTCACGGGTTGGCAGTGTGTGTGTGTGTGTGTGTGTGTGCGCGCATGCGTGTTACTATAACTGAACAGTTTAATTACTTCCACAGTTATAATAATTAATTAAATGTCACAGTTGTGTTTATACTCACCTCGCAACTGATTTAGCATGATACTAACACTCAATTAACACAAGTGTGTGTGTGTGTGTGTGTGTGTGTGTGTGTGTGTGTGTGTGTGTGTGTGTGTGTGTGTGTGTGTGTGTGTGTGTGTGTGTGTGTGTGTGTGTGTGTGTGTGTGTGTGTGTGTGTGTGTGTGTGTGTGTGTGTGTGTGTGTGTGTGTGTGTGTGTGTGTGTGTGTGTGTGTGTGCTGAGTGCTTAAAATAACCATGTATTCTCATCTGCACACAGTGACTTTTTCCCCAATAAAACCCACTTTAGATTGCTATCTACCTATTCTTGGACACCCAAATGAATTACCCCGAGGGAGATTACTTACTTGACTGAAGCCCTTGATTCTTTAGGCCAATGTAGTGCATACCATACATACCCCCTTATAACCTCTCTCACAGGTTAACAAGCTGCCAAACTTCCTCCCTCTCCAGATCCTAAGAAACAGAGCCTGGACCGAGAGGAGAGGAGCTGAGCTGAGAGAGCTGAAACAGAGCCTGGTAGAATGGAGAGGAGAGGAGCTGAGCTGAGAGAACTGAAACAGAGCCTGGTCAAACTGAGAGGAGAGGAGCTGAGCTGAGAGAGCTGAAACAGAGCCTGGTTGAACTGAGAGGAGAGGAGCTGAGCTGAGAGAACTGAAACAGAGCCTGGTAGAATGGAGAGGAGAGGAGAGGAGAGGAGAGGAGAGGAGAGGAGAGGAGAGGAGAGGAGAGGAGAGGAGAGGAGAGGAGAGGAGAGGAGAGGAGAGGAGAGGAGAGGAGAGGAGAGGAGAGGAGAGGAGAGGAGAGGAGAGGAGAGGAGAGGAAACAGAGCCTGGTAGAATGGAGAGGAGAGGAGCTGAGCTGAGAGAACTGAAACAAAGCCTGGTTGAACTGAGAGGAGAGGAGCTGAACTGAGAGAACTGAAACAAAGCCTGGTCAAACTGAGAGGAGAGGAGCTGAACTGAGAGAACTGAAACAAAGCCTGGTCAAACTGAGAGGAGAGGAGCTGAACTGATCTGAGAGGGTAGGTGATATGATCAGTATTCTGATCCACAATGCTGCAGCCTGGTCTCCTGTTTAATAATCCTGATGCAGCCAGTCTCCATCACCTACTAGTGCAGGGTTCATTCTCCACTCTACATGTGTTTTTTTTAGCTCCCCTGGGGCCCTGTGTAATTACTATGCACTGATGAGAAAACGTGCGGCTTAAAGTACCATTGTGTACTGCAATTACCCCCATGGAAGTGAAGTGTGTGTTTGTGTGTGTGTGTGTGTATTGAAGTAAAGAAATATCCTGCTCTTGCATTTCACATAAGGGAAGGAGGGATGTGGGTCTTTGGCCCTGGTCGATATCTTGCTCCTAAAATCTTAGTCCAGTCTGATACTACCAAAGGTCAAAGAGTAGGTATAAACTCTTTATAGGATGATGCAGTATACAGACAGTATACAGACGTTTACTGTATTCCATGTTGACAATTCACAGTAGATTTTTAAAAAGACATGAGCTGGCGCACACCCAGAATAATCCTGTAGTTTGTGTGGAGGTGCTGACTAACGTCGAATAAACTGTAAACTATCAAAACAAATCAAGTATACACTCCATGTATAAACTCCCAGCAATTGAATGGGTATTTGCCAACGTTTCAGCATCACTCTGCCTTCTTCAGGGTAATGTCATGAATACTCGAACCAGGTTATGTAGACACACAGTGCAATTAGTGTAACCAATGACAATAGTGAGGGTTGTGTCATAATGATTAAGTTAATTAAAATGAATTAGTGAAACTGTTAAAAAATAGTTTATGGCATATTAAATATATTACGCTATTGTTATCATATCGAAACATAATGGAATATTGTACATCATATTAGCATCAACATACATTATTGTGTCATTCAATTTCACATCATCATTTCGTATTTCATTTCATTTTGTTACAGGTAATCTTTTGGTTCAACCTTAATATATAATGAGCATCATCAGGTGTATGCTAATAAACTGTAAAAAAAATATATATATTAAAAAATAAAAAATAAAGCTATTTATAAGACTTGTTCATAAAGGAAAATGTGTTCATAAGAAGCGTCTGAGATCAAAGTCAATATTCAGACCACTAGGGGTTCATGTTTTTGGATAGGATTGGATTTTTTTAGCATTGCTGTCAAAATCTGACTGGTGGCCACAGATTTGTTTAACCCTGCATATCTGACTGTATGGTAGACCATTGTTGAGGTGAAGGGGATTTATACTATCCGCACATAGGTATTGCGATCTGTGGGCTTTGTGTATAAATCTGTGTGTAATGCATCATTCTCTTTGATAATCCATAAATCCAGGTAGTTTATTTTTCTCTCATCAGTCTGCATGGTGAATTTGAGGTATTCAGAGCTCTCGTTTAATAGAGTTTGGAATTCATTTAGTTCCTGCTGACTTCCTTACCAGAGCACAAATACATCATCTATGTATCTCCTCCATTGGAAGTATTTTAGAAAGTAAAGACTGTGTCTCTGTTTGATAAAGGAATGCTTCTTTAAATTGTCCCACATTCAGGTTTGCATAGTTGGGGGAGAAAGGGGAGCCCACAGCTACACCCTGAATTTGAAGGAAAACATCTGACTCAAAGACAAAGTAGTTATGGGTTAATACCAGTTCAGTAAGTTGTAAGACGCAATCATTGGATGGAGCAAGGGTAGAGTCTCTCTGCTGAAGGAAGTGTTGCAGCGTCTGCAAGCCTCCAGTGTGTGGGATGTTAGTGTACAAGCTCTCCACATCAAAAGTGGCCAGCAGGGTGCCCTCTGGTATCCTTCCTAAGCCCTCTATCAATGAGATCATGTGACTAGTGTCTGACACAAGATGGGAGATTCTCAACCATCGGTCTAATGTGGTTTAGAAACATTTAGAAATGTTGGATGTCACAGAGTCGATTGCTGCTACAATGGGTCTACCTGGGGGAGGAGACACTGGGTCTACCTGGGGGAGGAGATACTGGGTCTACCTGGGGGAGGAGACACTGGGTCTACCTGGGGGAGGAGACACTGGGTCTACCTGGGGGAGGAGACACTGGGTCTACCTGGAGGAGGAGACACTGGGTCTACCTGGAGGAGACACTGGGTCTACCTGGGGGAGGAGACACTGGGTCTACCTGGGGGAGGAGACACTGGGTCTACCTGGGGGAGGAGACACTGGGTCTACCTGGAGGAGGAGACACTGGGTCTACCTGCGGGAGGAGACACTGGGTCTACCTGGGGAGGAGACACTGGGTCTACCTGGGGAGGAGACACTGGGTCTACCTGGGGAGGAGACACTGGGTCTACCTGGGGAGGAGACACTGGGTCTACCTGGGGAGGAGACACTGGGTCTACCTGGGGGAGGAGACACTGGGTCTACCTGGGGGAGGAGACACTGGGTCTACCTGGGGGAGGAGACACTGGGTCTACCTGGAGGAGGAGACACTGGGTCTACCTGGGGAAGGAGACACTGGGTCTACCTGGGGGAGGAGACACTGGGTCTACCTGGAGGAGGAGACACTGGGTCTACCTGGGGGAGGAGACACTGGGTCTACCTGGGGAGGAGACACTGGGTCTACCTAGGGGAGGAGACACTGGGTCTACCTAGGGAGGAGACACTGGGTCTACCTAGGGAGGAGACACTGGGTCTACCTGGGGAGGAGACACTGGGTCTACCTGGGGAGGAGACACTGGCTCTACCTGGGGAGGAGACACTGGGTCTACCTGGGGAGGAGACACTGGGTCTACCTGGGGGAGGAGACACTGGGTCTACCTGGGGAAGGAGACACTGGGTCTACCTGGGGGAGGAGACACTGGGTCTACCTGGGGAAGGAGACACTGGGTCTACCTGGGGGAGGAGACACTGGGTCTACCTGGAGGAGGAGACACTGGGTCTACCTGGGGAGGAGACACTGGGTCTACCTGGGGAGGAGACACTGGGTCTACCTGGGGAGGGAGACACTGGGTCTACCTGGGGAGGAGACACTGGGTCTACCTGGGGGAGGAGACACTGGGTCTACCTGGGGGAGGAGACACTGGGTCTACCTGGGGAGGAGACACTGGGTCTATCTGGGGAAGGAGACACTGGGTCTACCTGGGGGAGGAGACACTGGGTCTACCTGGGGGAGGAGACACTGGGTCTACCTAGAGGAGGAGATACTTGTTTGTGTAATTTAGCGATTGTATAGAAAGTTGGTATCTTGGGAAATTTCACACATAGAAATTAAACTTCTTTTTTAGTGATTTGTCCTGATTCCCAAACATCTTTCCACTGTGGATGAGATATTATGCTGGAATTCCAGGGTTGGGTCAGAATTCAGTTTGCGATAGAAGTCACCTTTAGAGAGTTGTCGGCGACATTCATTCACATAGTCACATTTGTTTTGTGTACAAATTCCTCCTTCTTTGTGAAATTTTTTCACGATAATCAAAGGATCGGACTTTAAGTCCATAAGAGCCATTCTCTCGTCTCTACTCAGGTTATCAT